>NC_090440.1:559300594-559605594 GCF_031143425.1 Pleurodeles waltl | reverse complement strand
TAAAAAGTAGACCAAATTCTAAATTCAGCAAGGGATCCTACAAGGTTTTTCCCATAGAAAATAACAGCTGAAATAAAAAAATATTGAAATTGAGGTGAACAAAAACAGCCATTTTACTCTGTAACTTTTTCCTGCGATGTCAGATTTTCAAAAGCAATATACTGTTACGTCTGCTGGACTCTTCTGGTTGCGGGATAATAAGTGCTTGTAAGTTCATCAAGAACTCTAGGTTCCCAGATCTAATAAAGGAGCTGCACCTTGCAATGGGTTTTCATTGTATACCGGGTATACAGCAATTCATGTGGTGAAATATAAAGAGTTAAAAATAGGTATCAAGGAAATCTTTGTATTTCCAAAATGGGCACAACATAAGGTGTTGAGAAGCAGTGGTTATCTGCACATCTCTGAATTTCGGGGTTCCCATACTAGCATGTGAATTACAGGGCCTTTCTCAAATAGACATCTTTTTTACACACTGTCTTACATTTGGAAGGAACAAATGTAGAGACAGACAAGGGGTAATAACACTTGTTCTACTATTATGTGTTCCCCCAAGTCTCTCGATAAAAATGATACCTCACTTGTGTGGGTAGGCCTAATGCCTGCAACAGGAAATGCAACATGGACACAGCACATTTTTACATTGAAATCTGATGTGTTTTTTGGAAAGTGCCTAGCTGTGGATTTTGGCCTTTAGCTCAGCCGGCACCTAGGGAAACCTACCAAACCTATACATTTTTTAAAACTAGACACCTAGAGGAACCCAGGATGGGGTAACGTCTGGTGTTCTCACCAGGTTCTGTTACCCAAAATCCTAGCAAACCTCAAAATATGGCAAAAAAACCCACTTTTCCCTCACATTTCGGTGATGCAAAGTTCTGGAATCTGAGGAAAGTCACAAACTTCCATCTACCCAGTGTTCCCCCAGGTCTCCCGATACAAATGGTACCTCACTTGTGTGGGTAGGCCTAGTGCCCGCGAAAGGAAATGCCCTAAAACACTATGTGGGCACATCAAAATGATCAAATACAAAACTACCTGTTTTTGCGAGGGGCACCTGCGTTTTTGGTCCTGGACTCAGCAGCCATCTAGGGAAACCTACCAAACCCAAACATTTCTGAAAACTAGACATCTCTGGTGTCTAGTGGTTTCTTCCCCCCTTGGGAGCAGATTGACCTAAGAAAAATAGGTCGATCCCCCCCAAGGGGGGCAGAAATGGCCTAAAATACAATTGCCCCCAAGGGGAGCAACCCTTGCCTAAGGGGTCATTCCCCATTTGTAAAAAAATAAAAATCCCTGGTCCCTAGTGGTTTCTGCCTCCCTTGGGGGTAGATCGGCCTAATTAAAATACACCGATCTGCCCCCAAGGGAGGCAGAAATGGCATAAAGACAATTTGCTCCCCCCCCCCCCAAGGGAGTGACCCTTGCCTAAGGGGTCGCTTCCCACATGTAAAAAATAGTAAACAAATAATAGAAATTATCCTGGCGTCTAGAGGTTTCTGCCACCCCCCTCCCCCGCCCGGGCAGATCGGCCTACCAACAATAAGACCAATCTGCCCCCAGGGGGGTAGAATAGGCCTTAAAAAAATGCCCCCCTTGCTCAAGGGGTCGTTCCCCTTTATGATTTATATATTTAAAAAAAACTCCCTGGTGTCTGTCTAGTGGGCATGTCTGCAACCCGATCGCTTCACTATCGGGCTCCAGAAATGCTCAGAGAGACATCAAAGGAAGGATGCCCCCTCCACCCCCAGCATTTCTCTTCTGATCTGCGCTAGAAGTGTGGGGCAGCCTCTGATGAGATCAGCATGCAATCGCATGCTGACGTCATCAGACATCACTGGGGTAGTCGGGCGGGGGTGGAAGGGGAAGAAATTCCTCTTCCATCCCTGCTCATGGGAGGGGGGTGCAAGACCCTCGGGGGGAGCGCTAGCGCTTCCCACCGAGGCCCATACCAGGACGTAACAGTTACATCCTTGGCACCCGAGCAGTGCAGCTGAGGACATAGCCGTTACGTCTACAGCACCCAAGGGGTTAATCCCCCCCAGCACGCCGCACCCGCCGCGCTTGTTTTGAACGAAGCGAGCCGCGACTGGGTAACTGTACAGTTGTAGCTGAGTGTTCAAAGGAGTATGTTGTTCCACTGTGTCATTAGCCAATTGGGGTACCTCTGAACCAGTAAACATAGGGGGTAGGGGATGAGGAAACATGACAGAGCAAGGCTCATGGGATCATTGCATCAAGGGAGGAATTGTGGCAGTCGGGAGGGCATATAAGAATGCATCATAGCAGGGTAGTGGCCCATAATGTGGGTGGATAGGTGGAGATAATAGGGGCTATTCAAAGGGGATTCCAATGAGAGTGTACTCAGTGCATTTAAGGAGCTGTGGATCTGTGAAATGTTTCAGTTGTTGGGGTAACAGGAAGGGGGATGGTGGGAGGGGTCTGCGCTCTGGTTTCTCAGGGAGAGGGGTTCTCAGAGGTATCAGCCACTCACATCTCCTCTCAGAACTGTGTAAGCATGGTGTCCCATGCTTCTGTTATGGGCCATTTCCAGAAGTGACAAGCATCCTCATACTGTAAATTTGTGCTTTTGGCGTCAATCCACCAGAGAAGTGTGTTTTGCCATTTAATCAAGAACAGTGGCTGGGGGGCCCTTCAGTGTAGGGTAATAAGACTTTTGTGTAAGCAGTAGCCTTAAAAAATTGCAAAGGGGGCTCCCTCTTACTCATAGAGCTTTTGCCTCCCATGTGTTTAGGTGCATGCATTCAGTGACAGATGTCAGGAAGTCATGAACTACCTGCCAGTAGGTGACAGGAGGGCTGCAGTATCAGAGTGGCATCTGGGGCATGTGAGGTTGCCAGTGGGGATTATGTGATTACGTTTTGTCGGGGTCAGATAGCCCTGGTGTGCTTAAGCCCATGATAAATTCATTTGTGTGTGTTGTTTAAGACCATTAGTCCTTGGCATTCTATAAATTCATTGTGCACTAGAGCTATAGACATTGTTTAGAATTATGGTACCACATTCCCTGATAATGTTGATAGCTATTGACTATTAGAAAGTTTCATTATCTGGATTTGTGGGGCATCCTTATGTGGCAGTGTATAGCCAAGTGGTACCTCCTTCTGAGATATTTGTTTTAGAATTATGGAACCACAGTTCCTGGTATATTTTTAAATACAACCTCTTAGTTCCTTGGAAATGACTAAAATAATGCTACATCATTTCATCCTGTAGTTTAGAGTTGTGGAACAGTACATCCAACCATGGAATTATTTGACATCTGGATTCATGCTTGCCTGGAATTGTTTGGAATTATCAAACCTATTTTGTATTATTGTCTAGAATCTGAACACACATTTCTTCACATTGTTTAATATTGTTGTAGATACGTTTAAGGTATTGTTTTGCAACCTTGTACATACTTACAAGGTATTATATAGCTCATGCTTTACCTTTCTTTGTCACTGCTCGTGTATATATATGTGTGGGATTTATATAGTATGGATCTAGCTACATTGAGCATCGGAGTGCTGTAATGTGGGATACAATAAAGAGAGACTGTCATAGTTGGACTCTTGCTGTAGGCAAGACTGCTGATTTAGGGATGACAGCACGTTTGTAAGTTCTGCCAAAGCTGAGGAAACCAAGTAAAGACTGCACTTTCTTGATAGTGTTAGGTGGTTGGAGTTGAGCAAATTTTTCTAAAAAGTGCAGGGCCAGACTCATGCCCTCGTTTGATAGCTCGTATCCCAGGAACATTACACTGAGAAAGGCTACTTTAGTTTTCCTAAAATTGAATTTGTAGTCAAGAGCTGCAAATCCTAGAACAATCCAATCAACCCTGGCAAGATTAATGTTAAGGTTGTCATCTGTGAGATAGATATCATCCACATAGGACAATGCTTTCAGGTCAATATCATGCAATATTGATGTTACATGGGCTAAGAACAACCCTGGGCTGTTCTTATTGCCTTGGGGCAAATAACAGAAGCGTTTTTGTGAGCCAAATGAGAATGCACTCAGGTGCCGACTTTCATGTGCTAAGTTCTGGCAGAAAAAAACGTTAGGGATATCCATGGTACCGTTGTGGTACGTTTGCAACTCTGTATGTGTGGAATGTGTATGTTGTAGTGTCTTCTTCAGGAAAGTTAACCCAGGAATAGAACTTTTTTGTTTGGTAAGCTTCATTGGATTCTATAATGAATGGGACATCCCAGCCCTCAGCTGTTAAGCCATGCCCTATTAGATGTAGTGTTAATGCATGTCTGACATTCTCAGGAATGTCTATGGCATTAGCCATATTATGAAATGGGTACAGAGATGAAACACCAAATGGGGAGAAAGTCCTTTTAAGAGTTTGAGCTCAAACAACCTACAGCCTAGTTAGGTGCTCCCTTTTCAGCTGAGGAGGGTTATCCCAAAGACCACGGATTTCTCTGTGTAATGGTACTTAGGGTACCTGTTGTGTGTGAGGCAGAGATACTCATTGCATCTGTAAATTAGTACCAAAACACTGTAGGGAATCCTAGTTTGTTTTAATGGGATAACAGAGGTTAGCTTAGCCTTTGGCTTGCAGACTTGTGCCCCTGTCACCTAGTGACCTTTAACTTACTTAGCTTGCTCTGTCTTAGCCCATTTAATTATTTAATTCATCTAAGATGGCTGCCTTGTTTATAGTTAGGCCACACTTAGGGATTTTCCCTCTCCATACTTTCGAGGGATTTGTTTATAATAATTGCTGCCCCAAGCATGTCTGTTATCTATTGTTTGGGAACACACCTACGATAATCAGAGGGATTCCGACCAGAGGGCATCACCACCATCGGTGATATCGATGCTGCATGTCATCTTGACGCTGACCCAGTCTTCGTGTCCCTGCGGAGTCTGAGATAGAGACCTCATTCCAAGGTAACGAGGGTTGGGGGCTCCTCTCATGGACATGGCATTGGCAGATTAGGTTTAACAAACCCAGCTCTCCTTTAGGTAGGAGGTTAGGCCTATCATGTTAGGGTATTAGGGTATATTACACCTCTTATGTCTTTTACATGCTATTGCAAGATGGTGGGGGTCTTTGCAATAATGACTCTTGTCTTCCCAATTCTGTTTCTTGCACTGTTCATTATTCTAATCATTGCAGCCCATGCAACATATCGCAAATTGCGGTTGTGTAAAATAAAAACTATTGAAACTTTACTGCATCTTCGTTATCGCCTGTGTTTGGTTGAGACATAACGTATCTGTGAGAAAGGGGTAATTTCCGTTTAACCACGACACTCCCTGAGATGTCTTACTCTCGAGTCCATGCGTAAAGGCTGCCACAAATCACCTTTTACTATTGTGTTTTGTGAGGTGCTGCTAGTGAGCCGGAAGGGTTGGACAACAACAGTGACTTGTTGTAGGATAGGCATAGTCGCCAACAAACAAAAGTACTGTCATCCTTAAACCAGCAGTCTTGCCTACAGCAAGAGTCCAAACTATGACATGGCGCCATCCACGATGGTGTTTAGGCACTAATTTACGGATACCTCGACTATCACTGTCTCACAGACAACAGGTACCCTAAGTACCATTATACGGAGACGTCCATGGTCTTTGCGAAATTCCTCCTCAGCTGAAAAGGTAACACCTGATTAAGCTGTAGGTTGTTTGAGCTCAAACTCATAAAAGGACTTTGCTCCCCATTTGCTGTTCCGTTTTTCTAAACAAATATGGCTAACGCCATTGACATTCCTGAAAATGCTAGACAAGCACTAGCACAACACTTATTAGTGCATGGCTTGACAAATGAGGGCAGGGATGTTACTCTTATAATAGATGTTAATGAAGCATACCAAACAGAAACATTTTATTGTTGGGTCACCTTTCCTGAGGTGGACCAAAGAACACATACATTCCACACATAAGAAATTGCGAACGTACCTCAACGGTATTGAGCATACCAGTATCATGAAATATCGCTCACATACCAAGAGCATCAGAACTGGTTTGAAGGCGCCCTACCACACATATTACAAAGAGTGAGGCTAGGTCCCTTAAGCAATGATGGAACAACGTGGCCTATGTTTGCCACATACACACCTCACCGAGGCATACAAAATATGCCAATAGCAGACCTGCGAGATTTATATAATGAATTAGTGACATTATATAGACGACTAGTTCAGTTCGTAATGCGAACTTTGAACACCATACCAGCACGTCCAGCACCGCCAGCACGTGGTTACCAATTGGCTACTGGGATTAATCCACAAACATTGCATACTATCATGGGTAAAGTACCCACAGAACGGGAAAAAATACCATTCTGGATTGCCCAGAAAACTAATCAGCTGGAAGCTGTGTTTCCCCATATAGGACCACAGAAAAAATATCGACTGCTCACTATGTGCTTGCCCTTTGGGATGGTTCCCTCGGTGGATGACGGCGCCACATGGGTTACAGTCTTCGCTGCTATTTACACTACCACACATGGTACCCGTACACTTGCCAGTTTACCGGAGGTGTTAAAACAAATACACAATGAGCACGGGGCTGCACTAGCCTTGGATTTGGGAATGAAATGAATGCGTAACTTTGACGTGGTCTCCTCAATAATACTCAGTAATATTAAAGGGGAAGCGGTAGCACTGGCAATACACCAGTGTCTCCGGGAAACTCCACACTTGGAATAAGAGAGACAGCTACCAAAAATAATTTCCGACACATATACTAGTATAGGGCGGGATAGTTTGGGAGCCAAACCAAAGAAATTGGAGTTACAAGGCACCGCCCTTAAGGAGGGTACAAAGCAGGCACAAGAGGGCTCTAAAAAGCACTGCGAAAAACAAAAAGATTTCAAGGAAAGAAGAAATGAGAGCTGATTCTCCACACCCGGAGAACTCCAAAAGGAGATACAATCTCAGAAATAGGGAGAATATTAAAACTCCTGACAGATATACTGATTCACGTCCCTCTCGTTCATCACCGGATAGACGTAGCAAAAGAGGGGGCCGTCCTGATCGACGTGCTGAATACGTGAAACAAAAGAAAGACTCGCCGCACTCTACCATTAAAAAAGAAGAAAAGACTCTTCAGCAAAAGCCACATTTTAAAAAGAAAAAGGTGGCAGCACTGACAGCTAAAAATGCCAGTACACTTGAGAACACTGTTGAGGAACAAGGCCGTGGGCAGTGACTCTGTTAGGCAGCGCAGCAGAGGTCACGATATGTCGCCAGAGTCTTAAAAATCATCTAGATGCGACAGCAACTAGCGATTTTATTGCAGTTGAAACTGCGGACGGCCGCGTTCTACCACCTGACAGGGTTTATGATTTAAAAATTCAGATAGAGGGAGACGTGGAGCGCACCATTAGTGTGATAGTTTGGGACATCCGATTGGCCGAAAGAGACTGGCTACCTGAACACGTCCGTAAGCTCCCGCATGGGGAAGATGTAATTTTGCCTTCTTTCTCTGATCTTGTTCTAGAAGCAGAAAAAGAAGCCTATGCTGCTGAATGGGCTTTAGCGCAGGCACCTGCGTTATATCGCAATCATGTAGGTTGGGACAAGGAGTCTCCTTGTTATGTTATTCCGGTTAGGTCCACACCCCAATCACAGCCACAATATCCTATTAAAAATGAAGTGAAAGCTCCGGTGAGGGAAATCCTCAACCAGCTTAAGTACCAGGGAGTAATTGAGCCCTGTACATCTGCAATGAATAACCTGTTATTCCCTGTTGCAAAGCCAGAACATTCATACAGAATAGTCATTGATTATAGACATTTAAATAGTCATACACGCACATATGCTATACAAAACTCACATAGCACGGCACTAATAAACAATATAGTGCATAAAAAATATAAAACAACATTAAACATATCTAATGGCTTTTTCTGCCAGAACTTAACACATGAAAGTCGGGACCTGAGTGCATTCTCATTTGGCTCTCAGAAATGCTTTTGTCGTTTACCTCAAGGCTATAAGAATAGCCCGGGGCTATTCTCAGCCTGTGTAACATCAATATTACATGATACTGATTCCGAGGCATTATCCTAGGTGGATGACATATATCTCACAGACGACGACCTCGACATTCATCTTGTAAGGGTCGATCGGATTATTTTGGGATTTGCAGACCTCGGTTACAAATTCAACTTTAAGAAAAGTAAGATCGCCTTTCTCAGTGTATAATTTCCTGGGATGTGAGCTATCAAACGAGTGGAAGAGCCTGGCTCTGCACTTTCTAGTGAAATGTGCTCAACTGCACCCTCCTAACACCCTTAAGAAACTACAGTCATTACTGCGTTTCTTCAACTTTGGCAGAACATACATCCCAGACTATGCACAACGTATCAAGACACTTTATGACTTGGTTCAGCCCAATTTTTCTAGCAGACACTGGACAGTCGAACACACACGCATCCTTAGGGGAATGCAACAGGACATGCTAGAAGCTAAACACTTGCACACATGTGACAATAAAACAGATTTGGTCATCAGAATAATTGCTGGTGCCATTGGATTTACTTATGTCACCTTCAACGAGGGTGACACGGTACCCATAGCATATAAATCACATTTATACTCTAATGCGGAACAGCATTTTGCACCTACAGAAAAGATTCTGACGGCAGTTCAGATGGCCGTCATAAAAGGGAGGCCACTTGCCCATGGGAAACGTATTATTGTCATTTCCCTGGTGCCGGCCTTAGAGGCTGTCACTAAAGCAAGCGTTCCCAACGCTAAAGCTTTACATCCACGTTGGATTCAGTGGGCAACGTCTCTCACCGCCACTGATGTTGATTAAAGTTTTGATCCAAAACTTCAGACACAAGAGTTTCTCCAGTAAGAACAGGAGTACCCCGCTCCTCTAAATATCTTGCCACTAGACTGATACCATACTGTCATATACACTGATGGTTCAGCACAACAGGCTGTAGGTACTAAACATCAATACTCAGCCGCTTGTGCAGCGGTGAGCGGAGTGATGGAAGATGGAGTCTTCCACCCTCACAGTACCTACATGCAGACCCTAGGGGACTGCACAGCTCAGTTGGCTGAACTTAAAGCTCTTATACTAGCGCTAGAACACACAGAGCCAGGAAGCTTGACTTTAATAGTCTGCGACTCATACTACTGCGTTCAGTCATACAATGATTATCTTAATCATTGGAAGCTGAACGGGTTTAGAGAATCTAAAGGGAACGCCATTAAACACAAGACATTGTGGGGAAGGGTGGCTGATCTTAAGGATAAGCTACCGTGTGTCCATGTAGTACATACATTGGGCCACCAACGTGCAGGAGTACACGTTACCGGCAACACATTGGCTGATGAAGCAGCCAAAGCAGCAGTAGCTACGGCTTCTGTGGCTGCAGTGACTCGTTCACATACGATATTTGATAATGAAATACTAACTGCAGTGAAAGCTTCGGCTGCAGGCAAGCCCCTTCCAAAGGGATACCCTACAAGCTATTCTTACCATATCAGTGCACAGAATGTTGCCTACGCAAAAATTCCTGGGGTTGGAGATCGAGTGATCCCTAACGAAGACCAGTGATTATATCTAGTAAAAGCAGCACACAAGGGTGTTGCTTCTGCACATGCTGGTATATCGGCCACGATAACACTCTTACAGAAACGCTTCTGGTGGCCTGGTCTATGCAGGCGGACAAAGAAATATGTCCTTTGCTGTGACATATGCTAGCAGATCAATGGTTTTAATATCAAACGCCCACCGCAGACATCCCTCTTAGTGTCCAACAGGCCACTACAGTGTGTGTACCTGGACCATTGTGGTACCCTACAGCCTGATGGTGCATACAAATATATTCTAGTCGCTGTAGATTCTTGTTCTAGATTCCTGTGTGTATGGCCGCAGCGGTCGGCTGTCGCTCGAACTGTTATAAAAGACTTGCTGATCTTTATCGGTACATATGCGGTTCCAGCATTCCATTCGGACCAGGGCCCTGCATTTGCCTCCAAGGCATTCAGGGACACCCTGGGGACGATGGGTGTTGAACTCCATTACTCCTCACTATACCATCCCAAGGGAAATTCGGTCGTGGAGAGGCGGAATCGTGATCTAAAGCAGTCCTTAACAGCTCGAGTACTAGGTTCAGGCCGCAGTTGGCTACATCACCTATATGGGGTCCAGAGAGCACTGAATAATCTGCCAAGACGGTCCTTGGGGGGACGCACTCCTTATGAGGTTCTCTTTGGGATACCTATGTATGTCCCATATCTTGATGCCTCTGGTATGGTGACAGCAGAAACACCATTTGACATAAATGAACCTCTCACTGTCTTACAGGAGTTCCAGCAATTTTATGATAATAAATCATTTACCAGTGCTGCCACCTTAGGAATAAGGGATTTAGCGAAAACTTCGACTGGCTGGATTCCTAAAGTTGGGGATCTGGTTTGTGAGAAGATCGCTGTGAAGAAGGAATTCGGTCCATCATACAGAGCACCTGTACCGGTCTTGGGAATTCAATGTACCAGGACTGTCATCTTACCACCACTGTCTGGTTCTCGAACAAACAGATTCATTTCCATTGATGGCATCAAATTACACCATGTGGCCGATCCTTCACAGTAGACCAAGAGGTCCCTTGGGTGGTTCCCGATCCCCTCTCACTACCGAACATGACATACATCTACATAGTAGGATGAACAACACTACTATGGACTATGCAACAATGTCCAACGCTGTTCCAAACACCTCCTCGACCATGGGGAGGGCGGAAAACTAACTTTTTCTAGTTCCAATCACCAATTCAATGACAACTCCTGTCCAAGATTTGGCTGTTTTTTACACAAACACTTCACAGACTGATGACACTGTCTACCAAGAGCCTCCATGCGAGGTGGATCAAAGTACAAGTAATGCACCGGCTCCAGTTTTTACAGAGACTGCCTCTGGCTATTTCATAGACATTGATGACTTTTCTTCAGACTCATCCACTACTGTGATTGACAATGTTTCAACAAGAAGAAAGCTGTATTAATTGATTAAAAAGAACTATTTAATATACCCATGGAACTACTTATGGTTCTGTCTGACATTTTCAGCATTATTTTTTGGGGTTGGTTTTGTGACTGTTTTCTTTTTGCTCATAAATGGTCACTATATTCATGATCACTCCTCTGTTGAGCCTGTTGATGATGTTTTAACTCCATATCATTCCTCGCATAAGGTCCGAAGAGACTAGTCCCTTGTAAATATTACAGCAATACCGATTTCTGATGGGATTGTGTGGGACAAAGTTCCCTTTGATATATACAGGTCTACAGAGATTATTCAAATACCATACGTGTTCAAAATATCTATGACAGATGTAATTACACCTGATGTTGTCTCTGATGATTGGGATGTCAAAACAGTTGATTCCATGCTAACTGAAATGAAGGTCTATTCCGCTTTTGAAAGTGATGATGTATATGAACATACAATGAATTATGGGGAAATGTTCTGTTATAACAATTGGGGACATTACTACCTACACCGTGCCACTAGACACAAACCAGTATTAAACTACACACAGTGGGAACACTGTTCAACACCACCAGTGGGGAGCCCAAAATACTATATTGATAAATTTACATATTTTTCTGGGCATGACACAGAAAAAGCGGAGTCGTATTATTTTAAATTACCTCTAGCACAAATTAGGAAAATTTTGCTAACTGATACATAACTGATTTATTCAGATCTCTTTGTTTCCCGGCTCGCAGTTGAATGTTACAAATACTGGAAGAGCACTATTGACTTGAAAAGTGTATGGGGAACACAAGATTGGCAGATACAGGGTAGGGAGGCTTTATTTCGAACATGCCTGATTCCTGTGCAAATGATTTTCTTAAATGACACCATTCAGCAGACATCCTGTCTGGGGTTAGCACAAATGAAAGACATGAATACGCCCAGTATTCCCACTCCAGCAAGGTTTAAGGATTGGCAATATTTCCTTAACATCACCGGGGAAAGACTAGATGCAATGGTTAGGGCTGGTACCTATAATTCTTCACTTTCCAGTCCCGGCGGGTGGTTAATATGGCCAACTGACACTAATGAGTGTCAAGTGCGTTTTTTAAACTCTTCAGGGTTTTGTATCGGGTCAACATACAGGTATAGTTACGACATACAGTGTGGGTAAACTGTGCCAACAATGGGTACGGACTAACACGTTAGCCGCAGTTAAGAAACATCTGAACACTCTTTCTGAAGACTTGAAGGATTTTCTGCTAGGTCCTAGAAAACAGCGCTTGAAAAGGTTCCTATATGCTTTGTATAATGAAATCTGGAAACTTTCACAGATTGAGGCTGCTGCGCGTTTAAGGCAATTGGATAAGCAAAACTTAAGAAGGCTTTAGCAGTTGTTGACAACGGCATGAATACTCTGTCCAAAATGATTTATTCACTATCAAATAAAGTGTCGTCTGCTATTGATATCACTCAGACAGACTTGTCCCAGTTATATCATGGACAGACACAGCTATGTTCCATCATACAGCTGGTTTAGACAATACAGACACTGAAAAATGGCCGAATTCCATGGAAATATATTAACTAGAGTGAATTATTCACTGCTTTTAAATTTTCTGGGGAACAACAGACAGTGGCTATAAGAGAAGCTAGTTTCACCATGCTTCACCTAGAAAAGTTAGAAAAGTTGCCCTTCACGGTAGCAGAGAGTCCTTCAACTATTTGGCTCTTACATGGCATAATTAATTTACCCATTTCAACCTTTCCTTTCTCAAGCTGCTTGAAACATCTTGCAGTGGGAAGGTACGAGCAACTAGGCGATGGGTATATTAAGGAAGAGTGGGAGCTGCCCTTTGATTATAAATGTCTGAACGGCAAAACAGAGGTCTTTCGTAGCGGAAGCAAATGTGAGACTACTGTTAGACATTTGATGATATGTAAGCAGGTGTCCCTTCACAGTCTTTGCAATGTGGGGGTCGCAAACTTGGCCTGTTTTCTGAAGGGTACTCCCGTCCCTTTGATTCGCCCAGTATTTCATGTACTTTCCAATGGAAGTTATGTGGTACTGAACGATCAGAGTTGTTGCGGCATGCGACCAGGAATTGCCTGCCCAATCTCGGTCTCGAAGGTCGTTATGTGTTGTGGACATGTTTTATTCCCCCCCACACGAGAGATAAAAGTATCTGACATGTGGCCCCTCATAGATACTATTAATGTGAACTATGACAAGCTGAGCAGGCTAAAGGCGCTATTGTTTCAAAAACAGGTCGCCTTGACATCCGCCAGAGAGACATATGCTCTCCAGATTGCGAGATCGTCAGCCGACATACAATCCCTATTAAATACCAACTTCCCCAAGCACTTTGGAGAACTGGTATCCAGAATATTCAATGCATCAAGCACTACTGGGATTGTCCACTTCTTTAAGGCTGTCGGGTCTGGTTTCGTGCCCATCTTCCAGACTGTCTTTGCAGTCATCCCGTCGGCCATCCATTTGCTCTTTTCAAGTGTGTTTGGTGGCTTTCCAATTATTTTGGCTTTGATTGGCGAACTACTACTGCTATTTCTTCTGATCCTCAGTGGTTGTTTCTTTCTAGCTACGCAGAGCAATGGTTCAGATCTTCAGTGCACCCTTGCTGGTGGAATTGGAGCATGATTGGTCGTTGTCATTTCGGCCCCTTCTCTGGTGCGTACAACCAGTTTTCCGCTGCATGTGGTGCCTCTTTGAATATCTGCCTATGGTCTGTCTTGCTGTTGCACCAACATCTCCTGTGGACCACGAACTGCTAATGTTCCCAATGAGGGTTCATGCACGGTCATGCCCCTTGAGACTGAGGTTGCTCCGCGAGGCCACCTAAGAGCCTTCCGTTTCAAGGTCTACCATGGACAACAGCACTGTAACAGATGACTTTACACTAAAGACTACTGCTCACTACTGCTCTGTGGATCCATTTGGAGATCACGCTTACAGCAAATAATTTGATGATTTGGCTTGCCATTTCCCGATTAAAATTATGCATTTAAATTGACACTTTGCTTTGGCACGCTGTGCTTGTCATGGTTGACATTAACATCTCTGTATGTATTTTAGCTGAACTGTTTTTATCCTTTTTTAACATATTTTAGAGTTTTTTTAGCTAGTTTTTATGTTTTTAGCTTTTTTAGTTCAGAGCAATTCAAGCGTTTGGGTTCCTGTACCTTCATCATACCTTTTACGGCAATGGGGAGGGTGTAGTGAATCCTAGTTTGTTTTAATGGGATAACAGGAGTTAGCTTAGCCTTTGGCTTGCAGACTCGTGCCCCCGTCACCTAGTGACTTTTCACCTACTTACCTTGTTCTGTCTTAGCCCATTTAATTATTTAATTCATCTACCATGGGCGCTTGTTATGCTTTGCATTATCAGTGCCACCGCATTAAGGCGTCAAGATCAAGCTACAAAGACAAACAAATAGTAGGTGTTCACACTTAGGGATTTTCCCTCACTATACTTTCAAGGGATTTGTTTATAATAATTGCCGTCCCAAGCATGTCTGTTATCTATTGTTTGGGAACACACCTACGTCAGGGGTCCTGGTAGATCTGTATAAATACATTCCACTTTAAACAGATAATCAGAGGGATTCCGACCAGAGGGCATCGCCACCATCGCTGATATCGATGCTGCACGTCGTCATGACACTGACCAAGTCTCCGTGTCCCTGCGGAGTCTGAGATAGAGACCTCATTCCAAGGTAACGAGGGTTGGGGGCTCCTCTTATGGACATGGCAGATTAGGTTTAACAAACCCAGCTCTCCTTTAGGTAGGAGATTAGGCCTATCATGTTAGGGTATTAGGGCATATTACACCTCTTATGTCTTTTACATGCTATTGCAAGATGGTGGGGGTCTTTGTAATAATGACTCTTGCCTTCACAATTCTCTTTCTTGCACTGTTCATTATCCTAATCATTGCAGCCCATGCAACATATCGCAAATTGCAGTTGTGTTAAATAAAAACGATTGAAACTTTATTGCATCTTCGTTATTGCCTGTGTTTGGTTGAGACATAATGTATCTGTGAGAAAGGGGTAATCTCCGTTTAACCATGACACTCCCTGAGAAGTCTTTCTCTCGAGTCCATGCGTAAAGGCTGCCACAAATCATATTTTACTATTGTGTTTGGTGAGGTGCTGCTAGTGAGCCGGAAGGGTTGGGACGACAGCTGCGACTTGTTGTAGGATAGGCATAGTCGCCTACAAACAAAAGTACTGTCATCCTTAAACCAGCAGTCTTGCCTAGAGCAAGAGTCCAAACTACGACAACACCATCATTGGTGGCGCCATGTTGTAGTTGGACTCTTGCTCTAGGCAAGCCTGCTGGCTTAGGGATGACATCACTTTTGTGTGTATGTGACTAAACCAATCCTACAACAGGTTGCAACCATCGGCCCAACCCTCCTGGCTCACAAGCAGTACCTCACTAAAAACCCATAGTAAAAGATGACTTCTGGCAGCCTTTACGCATGGACTCAAGAGTACGACATCTCCGTGGAGTTGTGGTTAAACGAAGAGTACCCTTTTCTAACATGAGCAATAAATCTCAGTCACACGCAGGCAATGAAGGAGATGCAGTAACGTTTTCAATAGGTTTTATTAACAAGACTGCAATCTACTGTAAAATGCATGAGCTGCAATTATTAGGATAATGAACAATGCAAGAAGCAGAATAGTAAAGATGACAGTTGTGAAAACAAAGACCCCCACCATC
The DNA here is from genome assembly GCF_031143425.1 of Pleurodeles waltl. Taxonomy (NCBI): domain Eukaryota; kingdom Metazoa; phylum Chordata; class Amphibia; order Caudata; family Salamandridae; genus Pleurodeles; species Pleurodeles waltl. The sequence goes on along the minus strand of NC_090440.1, from coordinate 559,589,876 downwards.
TTGCAATAACATGGAATGTAAAATATCTCAAAACCCTAGCATGGAGAACCTAATCTCTAACCTAAAAAGAGCTAGGTGTGATAAACCTAATCTGCCAGTACCATGTCCATGAGAAGCGCCCCCCCCAACCCTCTCTGCCTTGGAATGAGGTCTCTAGATCAGACTCCATGGGGACACAAAGGCTGTGTCTGCATCAAGGTAATGTGTAGTATAGATAGCATTGATGGTATCTGGTAGGAATCCCTCTGAAAACCCTGTCTGTGTGAGATGTATTTATACAGATCTTATAAGACCCCTGATGCAGGTATGTTCCCAAACAATATATAGGAAGGCATGCTTGGTGCGGCAATTATATAAACAATTCCCTCCAAAAGTACATTATGTTCCTGTCACACGTATGTGGGAAAGGGACATGATGTGAATACCTACGTATATCACTTGTCTTTGATGCTGATGATGACACCTTCACAGAGTGGCACTGATAACGTGAAATCAAAACATCTTCCTACCTATAAACATAGCAGCCATCTTGGAAGAAATAAATAAATGTGCTAAAACAGAGCAGGCTAAGTAGGTTAAAAGTCACTAGGTGACAGGGGCACAGGCCTGCAAGCCAGAAGGCTAAGTGAACTCTGATTTCCATAAAACCTAAATAGGATCCACTACAAGACTGTGTAGTGTAGTGATGGAATGGGACAGATATGGCTGGGAGGACAGTGTACAGCAGACACACAATACAATTTAAGGAGACAGTGAGATGCTGGGGAGGAAAGCCCATCGCAGAGGAGGGGCTGGAAGGGGCAGCTTGAAAAGCAGGTGTAGGAAAGTACCATCTTGCCTGGCATGTTACCCCCATTTTTCACTGTATATATGTTGTTTTAGTTGTATGTGTCACTGGGACCCTGTCACCCAGGGCCCCAGTGCTCACAAGTGTGCCTGAATGTGTTACCTGTGTAGTGACTAACTGTCTCACTGAGGCTCTGCTAATCAGAACCTCAGTGGTTATGCTCTCTCATTTCTTTCAAATTGTCACTAACAGGCTAGTGACCAATTTTACCAATTTACATTGGCTTACTGGAACACCCTTATAATTCCCTAGTATATGGTACTGAGGTACCCAGGGTATTGGGGTTCCAGGAGATCCCTATGGGCTGCAGCATTTCTTTTGCCACCCATAGGGAGCTCTGACAATTCTTACACAGGCCTGCCACTGCAGCCTGAGTGAAATAACGTCCACGTTATTTCACAGCCATTTTACACTGCACTTAAGTAACTTATAAGTCACCTATATGTTTAACCTTTACCTGGTAAAGGTTGGGTGCTAAGTTACTTAGTGTGTGGGCACCCTGGCACTAGCCAGGGTGCCCCCACATTGTTCAGGGCCAATTCCCCGGACTTTGTGAGTGTGGGGACACCATTACACGCGTGCACTACATATAGGTCACTACCTATATGTAGCTTCACAATGGTAACTCCGAATATGGCCATGTAATATGTCTATGATCATGGAATTGCCCCCTCTATGCCATCCTGGCATAGTTGGCACAATCCCATGATCCCAGTGGCCTGTAGCACAGACCCTGGTACTGCCAAACTGCCTTTCCCGGGGTTTCACTGCAGCTGCTGCTGCTGCCAACCCCTCAGACAGGCATCTGCCCTCCTTGGGTCCAGCCAGGCCTGGCCTAGGATGGCAGAACAAAGGACTTCCTCTGAGAGAGGGTGTTACACCCTCTCCCTTTGGAAAATGGTGTGAAGGCAGGGGAGGAGTAGCCTCCCCCAGCCTCTGGAAATGCTTTCATGGGCACATTTGGTGCCCATTTCTGCATAAGCCAGTCTACACCGGTTCAGGGACCCCTTAGCCCTGCTCTGGCGCGAAACTGGACAAAGGAAAGGGGAGTGACCACTCCCCTGACCTGTACCTCCCCTGGGAGGTGCCCAGAGCTCCTCCAGTGTGCTCCAGACCTCTGCCATCTTGGAAACAGAGGTGCTGCTGGCACACTGGACTGCTCTGAGTGGCCAGTGCCACCAGGTGACGTCAGAGACTCCTCCTGATAGGCTCCTTCAGGTGTTGCTAGCCTATCCTCTCTCCTAGGTAGCCAAACCCTCTTTTCTAGCTATTTAGGGTCTCTGTCTCTTGGGATTCCTTAGATAACGAATGCAAGAGCTCATCCGAGTTCCTCTGCATCTCTCTCTTCACCTTCTGCCAAGGAATCGACTGCTGACCGCGCTGGAAGCCTGCAAAACTGCAACATAGTAGCAAAGACGACTACTGCAACTCTGTAACGCTGATCCTGCCGCCTTCTCGACTGTTTTCCTGGTGGTGCATTCTGTGGGGGTAGTCTGCCTCCTCTCTGCACTAGAAGCTCCGAAGAAATCTCCCATGGGTCTACGGAATCGTCCCCCTGCAACCGCAGGCACCAAAGAACTGCATCACCGGTACCTTGGGTCTCCTCTCAGCACGACGAGCGAGGTCCCTTGAATCCAGCAACTCTGTCCAAGTGACTCCCACAGTCCAGTGACTCTTCAGTCCAAGTTTGGTGGAGGTAAGTCCTTGCCTCCCCACGCCAGACTGCATTGTTGGAAACCGCGACTTTTGCAGCTACTCCGGCCTCCGTGCACTCCCGGCGGAAATCCTTTGTGCACAGTCCAGCCTGGGTCCACGGCACTCTAACCTGCATTGCACGACCTCCTAAGTTGTTCTCCGGCGACGTGGGACTCCTTTGTGCGACTTCGGGTGAGCACCATTTCACGCATCCTTGTAGTGCCTGTTTTTGGCCCCTCCTGGGCCACAGCAGTGTCCAAAAACCCTTACCGCACGATTTGCAGCTAGCAAGGCTTGTTGGCGGTCTTTCGGCGGGAAAACACTTCTGCACGACGCTCCACGGCGTGAGGGATCCGTCCTCCAAAGGGGAAGTCTCTAGCCCTTGTCGTTCTTGCAGAAACCTACGCTACTACTGTCCAGTAGCAGCTCCTTTGCACCCACAGCTGGCATTTCCTGGGCATCTGCCCATCTCCGACTTGCTTGTGACTTTTGGACTTGGTCCCCTTGTTCCACAGGTACCCTCGACTGGAAATCCATGGTTGTTGCATTGTTGGTTTGTGTCTTTCCTGCAAAATTCCCCTATCACGACTTCTATGTCCTTTGGGGAACTTTAGTGCACTTTGCGCTCACTTTTCAGGGTCTTGGGGTGGGCTATTTTTCTAACCCTTACTATTTTCTAATAGTCCCAGCGACCCTCTACAAGGTCACATAGGTTTGGGGTCCATTCGTGGTTCGCATTCCACTTTTGGAGTATATGGTTTGTGTTGCCCCTATCCCTATGTGTCCCCATTGCATCCTATTGTAACTATACATTGTTTGCACTGTTTTCTAAGACTATTACTGCATATTTTGGTATTGTGTACATATATCTTGTGTATATTTGCTATCCTCATACTGAGGGTACTCACTGAGATACTTTTGGCATATTGTCATAAAAATAAAGTACCTTTATTTTTAGTGTATCTGTGTATTGTGTTTTCTTATGATATTGTGCATATGACACTAAGGGGGTCATTCTGACCCTGGCGGTCGGTGATAAAGCGGCGGCCAACCCGCCAACAGGCTGGCGGTCCAAAAAATGGAATTCTGACCCTGGCGGGAACCGCCAACAGAGCCCGCCACTTTAACACTCCGACCGCCACTGCGGGACACACAAACAGCGCGGCGGTCACCGCCAACAGGCAGGCGGCAGACAATGTACCGCCCACCCTATCACAACTCACCAATCCGCCACCTTTTCCGGGGCGGGAGCCCCGCCGATAAAAACACGGCGGAAACAGACTACGAACGGGAAAACGCTCACCTCTATACACTCCACGAGGACGGAGGACAGCATGGAGCCCGAATTGAATATCCTACCTGCTCTCGTCTACCTGCTCATCTACCACGAGTACGAACTCCGGCGCAGACGACAACGGTGAGTACCGCACCTACGACACAGGGGAAGGGGGGGAGGAGGAAGGGTTACGGGCACACACATATGCAATACACCCACCCCCCAACTATCTACACACCAATGCAGAGCACCAAGTCAAAGTGACCCCACCCAAACCCCCCGGAATAATGAAAAGATATAATTAAAGTGAGAAACTAAATTTATGTATAAAATAGGTTCATTGAAGTCATGGTAAAATAGGAAAATGAATCAAAAAAATTCAAGTTTAAACATTGCGTAACCGATAAATAGAGGCAATAAGTCCAGCATAGTCACTGAAAATTCAACTGTCCGTGGGCCAAAGTGTATCAACACCTGGGCAAAGCCCACACAGGAGACCTGAGTCCGTTGGAGTGGCAGGGGCATCAGATGATAAAACTACAGGCACCTCAGGGGGAAGGGAAGGGGGGGCACCACAGCCACATGAGTCCACGACGCCAGATCCAAGAAGGGGCCACCATGCCCACTGTTCAATCCTGGGGAGTGCAAAGCCTCAGTCTCTCAAGTCTCTACAGTGGGTGGCTTGCCCACTGTCATATCCTGGGGAGTGCAAAGCCACAGTCTCTCAAGTCTCTACAGTGGGTGGCTTGCCCACTGGCATATCCTGGGGAGTGCAAAGCCACAGTCTCTCAAGTCTCTACATTGGGTGGCTTGCCCACTGGCATATCCTGGGGAGTGCAAAGCCACAGTCTCTCCAGTCTCTACAGTGGGTGGCTTGCCCACTGGCATATCCTGGGGAGTGCAAAGCCACAGTCTCTCAAGTCTCTACAGTGGGTGGCTTGCCCACTGGCATATCCTGGGGAGTGCAAAGCCACAGTCTATCAAGTGGATAACAGTCTCCACAGGCAATGGAGGAGGCAGGGTGGCCCGAGTGCAGCGTGAACAGTAGCACGACACAGAACCGGCACTGTCATTGGGCCAGCGGTGCTTGAGACGGCGGGGCCCTGCGGAGCGGGGCTTGAGACGGCGGGGCCCAGCGGAGCGGTGCTTGACAGGAAGGGCCCAGCGGAGCGGTGCTTGAGACGGCGGGGCCCAGCGGAGCGGTGCTTGACAGGAAGGGCCCAGCGGAGCGGTGCTTGACAGGAAGGGCCCAGCGGAGCGGTGCTTGAGACGGCGGGGCCCAGCGGAGCGGTGCTTGACAGGAAGGGCCCAGCGGAGCGGGGCTTGAGACGGCGGGGCACAGCGGAGCGGTGCTTGACAGGAAGGGCCCAGCGGAGCGGTGCATGAGACGGCGGGGCCCAGCGGAGCGGTGCTGGACAGGAAGGGCCCAGCGGAGCGGTGCTTGACAGGAAGGGCCCAGCGGAGCGGTGCTTGAGACGGCGGGGCCCAGCGGAGCGGTGCTTGACAGGAAGGGCCCAGCGGAGCGGTGCTTGAGACGGCGGGGCCCAGCGGAGCGGTGCTTGACAGGAAGGGCCCAGCGAAGCGGTGCTTGAGACGGCGGGGCCCAGCGGAGCGGTGCTTGACAGGAAGTGCCCAGCGGAGCGGTGCTTGAGACGGCGGGGCCCAGCGGAGCGGTGCTTTACAGGAAGGGCCCAGCGAAGCGGTGCTTGAGACGGCGGGGCCCAGCGGAGCGTTGCTTGAGATGAAGGGCCCAGCGGAGCGGTGCCTGAGACGGCGGGACCCAGCGGAGCGGTGCTTGACAGGAAGGGCCCAGCGGAGCGGTGCTTGAGACGGCGGGGCCCAGCGGAGCGGTGCTTGAGATGAAGGGCCCCTGTTCAGCGGTGCTCCTCCCGGCGGTGCCCTGTTCAGCGGTGCTCCTCCCGGCGGGGCCCTGTTCAGCGGTGCCTTTCTGCACGGCGGGGCACTGTTCAGCGGTGCCTTTCTGCACGGCGGGCCCTGTTCAGCGGTGCCTTTCTGGACGGCGCGGCCCTGTTCAGCGGTGCCTTTCTGGACGGCAGGCCCTGTTCAGCAGTGCCTTTCTGCACGGCGGGGCCCTGTTCAGCGGTGCTTGTTCTGTAAGTCAAGGGAGTCAGACCTGGCCACGACTCCCTGCTCAGTCGCCCTCCGACCGTGCAGTTGCTGGACCCTTCGGTGACGGTGTCCTGGGCCCTTGGGTGTCCTCCCTCACACCCGGGATGGGGCTTGTGGGGCCCTCCTGGTCCGCGCTCCTGCTGGCTGACTTCTCCGCCCTGCTGCCCTTGCTCTCCTTCGAAGTGGCTCTCTGGGCCTTGCCTCCCCTGGATGTTGTGGCAGGTGAAGTGGCAGAACTTTGGTCCTTGGGGGCAGCCGTGTCAGTCGTCCCGCGGCGGCCCCTTACTTTACGGGTCCTCTTTCCAGGGGTGGGGCTGGCTGTCCCCTTGCTGCTGACCGATGTATCACTGCTGGCAAAGGGGGGACTCCAAAATCCATGCACTACGGTGACCCTTGAAGCCGGACTGGTGGTGGCTGAGGCGCTCTTGGGACTCTTAGCAGATGGAGGGGGGGGGGTCAGGTGAGGGAAAGAGGTCAAGAGTTGAGAGGTAAAGTTTTTTAGGACCAGGGTAAAGGGTAGGTGTAGTGGTTATGGGAGTGGAGGAAGAGGAGGTGGTTGTAGGAGAGTCAGGTGTGCTGTCCTTGGGTGAAGGTGCATGGGCTGGAGGCTGTCGTGAGGTGGTTGGCTGTTGGGTGGGTGGCTGCCTGCGTTTGTGTGTCTTGGAAGAGGGGGTGACAGACACAGTGGGAGAGGACACAGGGGACGTGTAAATGGCAGTGGGGGTGGTGACTGCACGTGTGCGGACTGTACTGGAGGGTGTGCTGGTGATGGAAGTACTGGCTGTTGGTGGTGTGCATGCAGGTGTGAGTAGAGACGTCACAGGGAGGGAGGAGGGAGACGAGGAGGTGGGGGACACAGAGGTGGTAGTGGTTGTTGGCATGTCTGCATCTGGGTGTTGCTTGGGTGAATGTTTGTGTGATCTGTGGTGCTTATGTCTGGATGAGCTGCCCTTGGGTGTTGAGGTGTGTGCAGGCTGGTCTGATGGTGTGAGTGGGATAGGCAGAGGAACAGGAGACAGAGACAGGCTGGAGGCAGTTAGAAGAGGGAGGCTGGAAACAGGGACAATGGCTGCCGTCAGTGCTGAGGCCAGAGCATTGAACGATCGTTGATGGGCAGCCTGACCCGAATGAATGCCCTCCAGGTATGCATTGCTACGATGCACCTCCCTCTCTACCCCCTGGATGGCATTCAAAAGGGTAGACTGCCCAACAATGATGGTCTGTAGGAGGTCAATGACCTCCTCACTGAGGGCAGCAGGGGTAACAGGGGCAGGGCCTGAGGTGCCTGGGGCGAAGGAGACGCCCGCCTTCTTGGGCGAGCGGGCACGGAGCGAAGGCTGAGGGGCTGCTGGGAGGGCGGAGCTGGTGCGCTGGGTGGCGGCTGTACCTGTAGAGGCGGGGGGGCACGGATGTTGCCGCCACCGCTAGGGAGCTCCCATCCGAGGACGTGTCGGTGTCGCTGGTGTCACCACGGCTCCCCGTTGTGAAGCTCCCCTCGCCCTCCGTATCACTGGTGGCCTCGGTGTCTGTGCCATGGCCCACCGGGGCCTTGTGAGTTGCAGCTCCCTCGTGCTCCGGTGCCAATTCTCCTCCGCCTGATGATGCTAATGCACACATGCACAAGAAGATAAAGAAAAAGGGAGGGGGGAGACATAAAAACAGGTTGAGTGCATGCATTGTCAACACCGTTGGCAGAGAGGACAGACACAGGAGCCTCATGCACTAAGCCGCGCAATCGGGGTACACTACTCAGTACTTGTGACTAGGCCAACAGGTCTAGGGACAACAAACACGCACATGGGTGATGCAGGACCATGGATAGCTGTACTTGTCACCCTACAGAGGTGGGGGGCGGGGGCACAGGGACATGGCTAAAGGAGAGGACTACACTACAGAAAGCGCCCTGGCCTAATGTCACCCACAGCCCTCTTCCCCCACCCAGGCACCTCCACTGCGCGTAAAGATAGCTGAATGTGCTGGTACTCACCCCCTTGTGTCTGCTGTGATGTCCTCACGCGCCCATCCAAATCGGGGTAGGCCACCGCCAGGATCCGGGACATCAGGGGGGGTCAGGGTACGACTGGCACCCCTCCTAGGTTGGGAGGCCATCCCCAGCAGTGACTCGGCGGTCTTCCTGGTCCCGCGGCGGATGTCCTCCCACCTCTTGCGGCAGTGGGTGCCCCGTCTGTTGTGGACCCCCAGGTTCCGGACTTCCTTGGCGATGGCACGCCAAATGTCGACTTTCTGATGGGCGCTGACCTATTTGACATGTACAGGGTGGAAATTGAAATATCATCAATTTTCCGCATGATAGATGCGATTGGCCCCCCCTCCCCAACCTTGCCATGTGGCACATGCTCTCATCTGTCGTGCCTTGCACTCGTCATTGTCTCCCCACCCCACCATCTTACATCCACCATACACAACCCAGGCATAGCCCATTCAACGTGCACACAGTGTACTTACCTATTGGTCTGGAGGACCGTAGAGTCGCGCATACTGGGGCAGGACCCCATCCACAAGTTTCTCCAACTCTTCTGTAGTGAAGGCAGGGGCCCTTTCCCCAGTCGCAGCAGCCATTGTATCTCCCAGACCGAGGTCACAGCAGCACTTGCAGTATAGGTCCTCTCCTGTGGATGATCAGGTCTCGAGTGATTAACCAGATAGAAAATGGCGGTCACGCCAGCGGCGGTGCGTACCGCCGCGGTGCGTTCTGCAACCGCCGGCGCACCTAGTCATTGGCTCGTGAAACCCATAGGGTTCGATGTTAACCAATGCGGCTTGGCGCCGCGGTCTTCGACCGCCTACCGCCACGGTGTGTCACGCCAGCGCATTGACCTCACATCCCACTGTCACACTTCTCAGGTCAGGCAGCCGCCATTTCAAGGGCCCACATGGCTTAATTTCTACTGCGTCACACAGGCCTAGGCCTTGCATTGCCACTCATACAAGCCATTCAATGCATTGAGAATTGTGTACTGTGCAAGCTTTAGTTACGTACCTGTGGGTTGCTTGACTCTGTACTCCATGTTGTCCTTCCTAGGCACCGTCCGCTGGGACTTGCGAGGAGAAGGATGAATCCTCCCGTGTACCGACCGCTGGTGGACCTGTCGACAATGGAGGAACGTCATATAATACTTCGATACCGACTTGACCGAGCCACTATACATGAACTGTGTGCCCAGCTGGAGCCAGCACTGATGTCCCCCATCCGCCAACCCACAGGAATTCCCCCTCTGGTGCAGGTTCTGTCAGTCCTCCATTTTTTGGCAAGTGGGTCTTTTCAGACAACAGTGGCCATGTCATCAGGGATGTCTCAGCCTATGTTTTCTAAGATTTTGTCTAGAGTGTTGTCTGCCCTGACGAAATACATGCGGAGCTACATTATTTTCCCTGAGGAGGGTGATTTGGCCACTGTGAAGGGTGACTTCTATGCCCTTGGACATATCCCCAACATCATTGGTGCCATTGATGGGACCCATGTGGCCTTAGTACCCCCAAAAGACGATGAGCAGGTGTACAGAAACAGGAAAAGTTACCATTCGATGAATGTCCAGGTGGTCTGTTTGGCTGACCAGTACATCTCCCATGTAAATGCCAAGTTCCCTGGGTCAGTGCATGACGCGTATGTTATGTGAAATAGCAGCATCCCTTATGTGATGGAACAGCTACAGAGACACCGTGTGTGGCTAATAGGTGACTCTGGTTACCCCAACCTGCCGTGGCTACTGACCCCAGTGAGGAATCCCCGGACCAGGGCAGAGGAACGGTACAATGAGGCCCATGGGCGATCTAGGAGGATCATAGAAAGGACCTTCGGCCTCCTGAAGGTCAGGTTTAGGTGCCTGCATATGACAGGGGGATCCCTAATGTACTCACCCAAGAAGGTGTGCCAGATCATCGTGGCCTGCTGTATGCTTCACAATCTTGCATTGCGACGCCAGGTGCCTTTTCTGCAGGAGGATGGTCCAGATGGTGGTGTTGTAGCAGCTGTGGAGCCTGTGGAGAGTGAAGAGGAGGAAGACGACGGGGATGACACAGACAACAGGGACACAGTCATACAACAGTATTTTCAGTAGCACCCAGGTAAGAATCCCCCACGCCATTTTACATTTACTTCTGGCCTCCTGCATCTCTACTTTCTGTGTTTCCCCCCAGTTCCTTTCAACTGAATTGTGAATTTCCCTTGCCTTTTCAGAGCTGTATGACCCACTGCGTGACTTCTGGTTTGTTCGCCCATGGAGTAAAGCACATTGACATTGGTATGTTGTCATCACAATGTAACTGAACATTTTTGAACCGTTATGTGTAATACATTTGTTAAGAATACAAGCAGACTCCTGAGTGTTTTAAGTGCAATTAGTGATTTATTTAAAGTGCTACATATAGGTCCATGATAGTAAAACGGTGATGGGTGGGGGTGGAGTGATGTCCATGGCAGAGTCCAGTTCTTGGTCGCACAGGTGCATTGTCCATATGCCTGTGGAAGGATGGAGCAGGGGCAGTTCAAGGTTGGACAGGGTGACAATGTGGGACAGTGGAATGACATCCGGGGGTATCTTCTGCTGGCGGGGGTCTTGGCATCCTACTCTGTCTTCCTTTGTGATCTCAGGTTCCTCTTGCGGGGTGGTTGATCTTCAGCAGGAGGTGGGGTTCTGGTGGCCTGTCGTTGTGTGGGGGCCTCCTGTCCACTAGCGCCGGCGGAGGTGGTAGGCTGTTCCTGGTCCGGGCTGGTGACAGGGGCCCTTTGGGGTGCCACATGGTCCCGCAATGTGGTGACTATTAGGTTCAGGGCCAGGACGATGTTCCTGAGCTCCTCTCTGTACCCCATGTACCGTTCCTCCTGCTGTGCCTGGATCTCCTGGAACATGGCCAGTACCGTCGCCATCGTCTCCTGGGAGCGGTGGTATGCTCCCATGATGGTGGTGAGGGCCTCTTGGAGAGTCGGTTCCCTGGGCCTGTCCTCCCCCCCCTGTCGCACTGCAGCCCTCCCAGTTGCCCTGTTTCCCCGGGCCTCTGCCCCCTGGACGGTGTGCCCACTACCACTGCCCCCAGGTCCCTGTTGTTGGGGTGTTAGGTCAGCCTGGGTGCCCTGTAGTGGCGGACACACCGCTGATTGACCTGTCCTGGAGACAGAGGCATGGGCCCGCTGGGTGGGAGCTGTGCTGATATTCCCAGAGGGGGTTAGGTCTGCTGTGGCCTGTGTCTGTGTGTGGGGAACCGACTGTCCAGAGGTCCCCGATGGTCCGGGCTGGTCATCAGGTTCTAGGTCGACAGAGCTGCTGTCCTCACTGGGGGCCTGTTCTGGGGGTGGGATGGACATATCTGGACCCTCCTGGCCGGTGTGTTGGCGTTCGGGCCCTGCAGGGGTGAAAGAGTATGGTTATTGCTTCTGTGTGTTCCATGGCGTGCGATTTGTGGGTGCCCTTGTCCCCCAGTGCTGGCATTCCCTTGTGGCAGGAGTTGTGAGGGTGGTTTGTGGGGGGGATGGGTATGTGCAGTGGTCATGCATAGGTGATGGGTGTCCATGGTTTGTGTTGGCATTCAGGGTTTGGTTTTGGGTTGGGTGGGTTGTGCTGGTGAGACATTGGCAGGGAGGATGTGTGCTGGGGGGTTGGGGGTGAGGGTGGGGGTGTGGGTTGGCATGCTGGTGGTTGGGGGGGGGGAGTAGTTGAGACTAGACTTACCAGAGTCCATTCCTCCGCCTACTCCAGCGAGGCCCGCAGGATGCAGGATGTTAAAGACCTCTTGCTCCCATGCTGTGAATTCGGGAGGAGTGGGTGGTGGTCCGCCGCCAGTCTTCTGCACAGCGATGTTGTGTCTTGAGACCATCGACCGTACCTTCCCCCGTAGGTCGTTCCAGCGCTTTCGGATGTCTTCCCGGTTTCTGGGATGCTGTCCCACAGCGTTGACCCTGTCGACGATCCTCTGCCATAGCTTCGCCTTCCTGGCTATTGTGGTGTGTTGCACCTGTGTGCCGAAGAGCTGGGGCTCTACCCTTGTAATTTCCTCCACCATGACCCTGAGTTCTTGGTCCGAAAACCTGGGGTGTCTTTGGGGTGCCATGGGGTGGTGTGGATGAAGTGTGGGGTGGTGTTTGTGGTGATGTGAGTGGTGGTGTGTGGTGATGTGTGCGTAGATGTGGTGTGGTTGATGATGTTGGGTTCCTGTGTGTGTTGGGGTTTTCGATTGCTGTGCTCTCTCTCTCTCTCTCTCTATCGCCTTCTCTCTGATTTCCAACTAGTGGGGGTTTGTGGGTGATGTGGGTGTGTGTTTTATAGTTGCTTGGATGTGTGGGGGTGGTGTTTTTTATGTGTATCAGGTGTGTGTATTTCAAATTGTCCAATGTGGCTGTGTTTTGGAGCTGGGTGTGTATTTTGACCGCGGCGGTGTGTACCGCCAATGGAATACCGCGGTTAAATGACCGCCGCGTGGATTCGTGGGTCGTAATGGCATGGGCGTGTTTGTGTTGGCGTGACGGTGGAGGTTTGGTCATCTCCAGTTTATCGCTGCCCGCTGATGAGGCGGCCTTCCGTGGATGTCGGGTTTTTGGCAGCTTGGCAGTTGTGGGTCAGAATGACCGTGGCGGTTTACCGCGGCCGCGGCGGTAGAATGGCGGTCTTCTGACCGGCGGTAAGAGCCTTTTACCGCCGAGGTCAGAATGACCCCCTAAGTGGTACTGTAGGAGCTTCACTCGTCTCCTAGTTCAGCCTAAGCTGCTCTGCTAAGCTACCATTATCTATCAGCCTATGCTGCTAGACACCCTATACACTAATAAGGGATAACTGGGCCTGGTGCAAGGTGCAAGTACCCCTAGGTACTCACTACAAGCCAGTCCAGCCTCCTACAGCAGGGAATCAAAGGGTGGGTGAGAGAGATAGTGGAAATGTGGCCTCCTCAGTGAGTGGCGTGGAGCATAGCAGAGGTGATTGAATTCTTCGGGGAGTATGCTACAGGGAACGTTACTTAACAAATAGGTTTTGTTTAAAGAGTAAGGTTTTGAGTTGTTTTCTGTAATGTAGAAGGGACGATGCTTGGTTTGCTTCAACTGGGATTGACTTAACATCCTTGTGGCACAATAGGAGAAGTTTTGAAGTCTACATGTTTTCCTCCTTCTCTTTCTCGTCTTTATTCTGGTGATGCTGTTGCTCTGTATATTTCATAAGCTTCCAACTTGCCTTTCTGGTTAAGCTGGGTGACTTCTGCTTATCAGTGAATGTTGATGGCTATGCTAGCTATAAATCCATCAACAATAAAAAAAATTACCCACTGGAAGTAGCAGATTACACTGGAAACTTTCAAAGGAAATAAGAGCATTTTCCATCCCACTGAATCGTGCCATCACTGCCGTGAGTCCTCACATATATCTACCATTTTACCACTCAATCCCCCCGCAAAACTATTTTGTCACTGTGAATTGTGGGCCTATTCAAAGGTCTACAGATACAACATGGCTGGAGTAGAGAACAAGCATTGGTAAAGCCAGTTGGTCCGGCCTGTGCAAAAGCTATTGTGTTTGCCAATATGTTTTAGCCATGCTGCACTCCAATCAGGATGTATAAAAGTCAGTAGGGTAAAGGAGAGTGGAGTGTTGTGAAGTGGAGTAGAAGTGAGTATTATGGAGTGGCGTGGAGTGGTGTAGAATAGAGTTGAGTGGCAATGAGTGACGTGAAATGGAGTGGCATGGAGAGAGAAGAGTGTCATAGAATGACATGGAGTAGACTTGAGTGGCATAGAGTGTCAGTGGAGTAAAGAATTGTGGAGTGGCAGAGAGTGTTGTGGAGTAGTGTAGAGTGGAATGGAATAGATGGTGTTGCATAGAGTGGAGTAGAGTGTTATAGAGCAGAGTGGCATACAGCAGAGTAGATTGTTGTAGAGTGGAGTGGTATTGAGTGGAGTAGTGTAGGAGAGTGGAATGGCATAGAGTGGAGTTGAGTGTTGTAGAGTTAGTGGCATGGAGTGGAGTGGTGTGGAGTGGAGTAGAATGGTGGAGTGTATTGTAGAATAGAGTGGAGTAAAGTGGCATGGAGTGGAATAGAAAGAGTTGCGTAGAATGTCATAGAGTGGAGTAGTGTTGTAGAGTGGCCTGGAGTGGAATAGAGTGCTGTAGAGTGGAGAGTCATAGAGTGGAGTAGAGTTTAATGAAGTAGAGTGTCATGGAATGGAGTATCGAAGAGTGGAGTGTCATAGAGTGGCCTAGAAGAAAGTGGCGTAAAGTACAATGGTGCAGAGTAGATTGGTGTAGAGTGCAGTGACGTAGAGAACATTGATTTTGAGTTAAGTGGTGTAGAGTGCATTGATGTAAAGGGCACTGATGTAGACTAGAATGGCGTTGAGTAGAGTGCAGTTGCTTAGAGTGCAGTGACGTAGAGTAGACTGCTTCAGAGAAGAGTGAAGGGGAGTAGAGAGGAGTGGTTCAGGCTAGAGTGGAATGGTGCAGGGTAAAAAAGAGGTGTAAAGTAGAGTGACATAGAGTGCAGTGGTGTAGAGTAGAGTGGTATAGAGTGCAGTGCAATAGAGCAGAATAGATTAGAATGGCATGGAGTGATGCAGAGTGTAGTGGTGTAGAGTGCAGTAGAGTGGCGTAGAATGCAGTGGCACACAGAAGAGTGATGTAAAGTACAGTGATCCAGAGTAGAACCGAGTGGCATAGAGTTCAGTGCCATAGAGCGCGATGATGTAGAGTGGCATAACTTGCAGTGCTGTAGCATGCAAAGTGCTGCGGTGCAGAGTAGAGTGGCATTCAGTTTAGTGGCCAAGAGTGCAGTCTTGCAGAGTAGAGTGGCATGGAGTGGAGTGGCGTGAAGTAGAGTTGTGCAGAGTAGAGTGGCATGGAGTAGAGTAGCACAAAGTATAGTGGTGCAGATTAGAGTGGCATGGAGTAGAGTGGTACAAAGTAGAGTGGTACAGAGTACAATGGTGCAGAGTACAGTGGACAGAATAGAATAGAGTGGCGTAGCATGCAGTAGCGTAGAGTGCAGTGGTGTAGAGTGCTGCAGAGTAGAGTGTAGTGGCATAGTTTGCAGTAGTGTAGAGTAATTGGCATAGAGTGCAGCGGTTTAGAGTAGAGTGGCATAGAGTGCAGTGGCGTAGGGTGTCGCAGAGTAGAATAGAGTGGCATAGAGTGCAGTGGCATAAAGTGGATTGGCACTGAGTGGAGTGTTTAGGAAAGTTCCCCTTTTGACATGGTCACCCCCACTTTTTTGCCACTGGTATTGAGACTGTCCTGAGTTCCTTGTAAGCGGGTCCCCAGTTCCAGTGCTCTTTCCCTAAAAGGAGGTATGTAATTGCATACAAATGGCATACACTCTAGTACCTCTATGAGTCCTTCGTAAGTGGTTCCCCTGGTACCTAATGGCTGGGTACTAGAGAGGGTCCCTAAGGACTGCAACATTTATTGTGCCACCCTAAGGGACCCCCCTAATAATTGCACACAGCCTGCCATCGCAGACTGCATGTTTTGGTGCGAGCATTGATAGAAAACACACGCTGGTATGCTCATTGTGTGCCATGCCCCCAGGCACTGCATCTAAATATATGTAAGTTACCCCTACAGCAGGCCTTGTAGCCCTAAGGCAGGGTGCATTATATGTGATGTGAGGACATATCTGCATGAGAAGGTATGCCCCTGTAATGTCTAATTTGATTACTAGATGTTGCAAGTGAACAGGGAAGCCATCTTAAAGTATGTACTGGACACTTGTCATTGTGAGTTACCCAGCTACATATACCTATAGTTTTTGGTATGAAACACCATGTCTTAATAAATCCACACTGATGCCAGTATTGGATTTATTATGACATGCACCCAGAGGGCACCTTAGAGGTGCTCCCTGAAACCTACTAGTCATCTAGTGTGCTGGCTGACTGGTATCGACTAGTGTGCCACCACAGACATGTTTCTGACCCCCTGGAAGTGAGAGCCCATGCTGAGAGGCCAGAAGCAATGCCTGCTTCAGAGGAAGATGTTAACACCTCCTCCAGCAGAATGGCTAGTGAGTCTCCATACTAAGGCCAGGGACCTCAAAGCCCCTGCCGCATTTATTATGCAACCCTGGCTTCCCCCAGACCTTGGAGTTGCCACCCCTGCCCTGAGGCCCATTTAGCTCCAGGACAGGTGGGAAATTAGCTATCTGTGTAGGCGTGCTGCACTACCAGGCTAGTCACACCCCTAAGGTGAGCAGCCTGATGTGCTAGACGAAAGAAGGGTTCCACCATCTTGTTTTTGGTGGAATTAGGAATTCTGAGACTGGGTTATACCCACTTCCCATCAGAAGTGGTCATATACAGGGTGTAGTCACCCCAGGGGTTAGTAGCCCATTGAGTACTAACCTACACTCCTCTAAATGCCCCTAAATTGAGTATTTAGATGGCCCTCTGACACCAGAAGAACAGATGTGTCTGACTAAAAGAAGAAGAAGGACCAAGAAGAGCTGAAGACGTGAGAACTGCAGACTGCTGGTTGACTTTTGCCAAAACCCTGCCTGCCTACCTGCCTCTGTCCCAACAATCATGACAACCCGACTCGTCCTGCAGCTGTGCATCCTCCAACAGCCTCGGAGAGCCTCCAGCACTTTACCAAGCTGTCAGCATCGTCCTAGAAGTGGAGGAGCCAATTCTCTACAGGCGCGAACCGCAACATCTGGCTCAGCATTCTACTGACCACCAGGTCCACTGATGCAGCAGCCACCCAGGAGAATGTCATCATGCTCCAAGAGGTCAGGTCCATCTCCCTACCAAGTGAGAAGATGCCAGGACCCACCAAAGCCGTAATGCACTGATACCCGGGGTACTGGATTCCTTGCAGCAACCAAGGATTGTTTGAGTCCAGTCCAGACTCCTACACCACAACCAGAGACCAGACATTGAGGTACGTCAGCATCACAGAGGTCAACACGGAGAGTGGCCCAGCTGTCCTGTTTTGTCCCCTTCTTGCAGGCCCACCAAAGAACTGTGGGCGCCTTTGATGCAGGAGCACCTAATGACCAAAACCTGCTGCAACCCAGCTCTACGGCCTGTGTCCATGACAACTGACAGTGTTCCCCTGCTCCCAGGACCTCCACCGACTGAGCCTCCCGTTTGGGAGCTCCCAGACGTGTCCCCCTTTGCAGCCTGTTTCCAGGTGGTCTCCCTCTACCACCACTGTGCAGTGTGCAAGGCAACTGACCCATCCAGCACCTCTGCACCAGACCACCACAGGGTAGGCAGAACTAAACTGCTGGTGTCTCTAGTGACCTTGCCTCTCCTAGCCCCCTACAACTAAAGGGGGACCGACTGCAAGGACCCTTCTGCAGTAAAAGTCTTTACCGCATAAAAGTGCATTTGAGTGGCAATGTAAAACTTGATACACTGCAACAGTACTTACCTTCTATTGAAGTTTTCTGGGGTTGAAACATTTTATAAAAGTATCTATATTTTAATAAACATCGGTCTCAAGTTTCTTCTTGACTGTGTGTCTCATTTATTGAATCTGTGTTCATCTATTTCATTGCTGACAACACATGCATCCACCAAATAGTATAAAAACTATTTTTTGATGTAGGTGGGTGGTTTAAGGCTGTAGTTTAAATAATGTGGTGGGTTTCTGGGATCCTGTTTGTAGTTTTCAGGAAAGCAGTAATCTGTGTTGTCTAGATGTTTATGGCATGGTGCTTCTGCATATGTTGCACGTATTGAGGCTATTACTCATTGAGTATAATTGTGTAGGCTACACTTTTGGCTTGCCAATGCATTTTTTATTAAAAAAGGTTTAGTACTCAAACTCGCTGACTGTAAACATAAAGATCATTAGACATTCACTAGAGGGTCACATTAAGCAAAAGCCAACAGTGCTTTGATAGAAGAGCCTAAACATGAAAATTTGTTTAGCACCGCCACAGAATTTGTGTGCACCTCCTCCGTGCAGGCCTGTTTTAAGGGTTATGTTACAGCCTTGTAAACTTGAGCATAATAGGGGCACAAACGGTCTCCATGGAGAAAATAATTTGTATTCCTCTTGCTTTCCTATAAATGCTGTCACTTACAGAAAGAAATGTAAAAACCAAACTCCCTCGGAAGATGGACCCTGACATTTGACCTTTGTGTTTAAATGCACAGCAAATGTGACAAGATAAGAACAAGATTTGAAGGCCTGTTTACAGACATTGAGGTATCAGAAGGATACATTAAATACAGTTTGGGAAAGGGAAGGGACAAACTCACTCTGACAGCCTAAAACAAATACAGCCTGGTAGGCTTTGACCTAAAAATCTCAAATGCTGTCTAGCAATCCGAATATGTGACAAATTTGAAACTAAGTCTGACTCTGATCCTATTGTCACAAGTATACATAAAATAACAAATCTTTGTTTTCGAATAAATCAGCACACTCCTCTTCGTTTTGTTAGATTCATTTTTATTTTGTGTTGATTTTCTGCTCTCCAATGGATAAAGTTGTTACCTTATTCTTTGAAATGCATGTTTGCAGTGTATGTTTCAGCTGGCATGTGTTTTGTTCGATGCCTGGAGAGGCTGGCGAAATAATATACGTAGTACATATGAGTAACCAAAGTGCAAAAACATCTAAATACATTTGGTAAACATTCGAGGCTCAGCCTTATTCAGTTCCTTTTAAGCTCTATTAAATTTTGGTTCATATATGCATACTATTGGTCCCTGACTATAACAACAAGGAAGTGCCAAGCAAACAATGCAGTGGGATGTAGATGTCCCAGGCACATGTGAGAATTATAGATATATTGGTTAGTCTGCTTTTGAGAATACCATGAACACTATGAGTAATCAAAAAAAGCATTTTTACAGCAATATACAAAGAAAGAGTATTAGCTTAATAATGTATATTGTTACAAAACTAAAACAGATCACTGACAAAACATATGTTAAAGTGTGTAAAAAATAGATATTAATATCAGAAACCCCTCAACAGTGTTTTAAAAATTGAAAAGTAAAAAAAAACATGAAAAACAATGCAGTACATTTAAATTTATGGCTGTGATCCAAACCTTTAAAATGACTGAGATTTGCTAGTTATGGTGAGCTCTGCGATCACAACATCAAAAGCATTGCACATGACTTCATGTGATGTCACACATGACATCACAGCTAATATTACTGGTTTTATCACATACTAATTGGCCATTAGTGTCATTATCATCAGAGTCATTACATAGATTTAAAACCGTCTTGTCCACAACAGGTATTTTTACAAAGATATTTTTCAACAAACTTTTATTGTCATGTTTGATAAAATCAGGTTAACACAAAGGGAGTAAACAGAAAAGGGGGAAGCATCAAATTAAGGGACAAATATATATCTTGAGACATATACATATATGTTGCAACAAAGAATATAATTTTTGGATAATAAACCAAAATGAGTAGTGGAGAAAAAAAGTAAGAGATCTAAGGCAGGGATGGTCATGTGGTATAGTAAAGGAGCATCATATAGGAAGCATATTCGAACATCAAACTTCAAACATCTACCTTGTAGAAATCAAAATTTGCGATTCCCAGAATAGGAAATCGCAAATAGGGATTCCCTACTTGCAGTTCCTATTCTGATGTCCAAAGCATTTCCTAAATGCGACTTAGGCATTTAGGAGATGCAATTACCACCGACTTGAAGTCGGTGGTAACCAGGTGCAATTTAAAAATGCACCGTAAAGTGTTTTTTTAATTGCAATAGAGTACACAAATGCCCCTTAGGCATATGTGTGCTCTACAGGTGCACCCCTATTTTGTGGGATGCTCCATGGGGGGCCATTTTCCCATTGCCATACCTGGTTTTTAATTTCCTAATTAGCAATTTCTTAATAAGAAATTGCTATTTA
This sequence comes from Pleurodeles waltl, assembly GCF_031143425.1. NCBI lineage: Eukaryota > Metazoa > Chordata > Amphibia > Caudata > Salamandridae > Pleurodeles > Pleurodeles waltl. Next base: position 559,570,099 of record NC_090440.1, on the reverse strand, counting down.
GAAATGCAAAACCGGCCCATTGATTCAAATGCAATGGGATTTCTTAATATCGACTTCCTAATAGCGATTCCTACATTGTAGGATTTGCTATTAGAAAATCAGTATCTTAGTAGATTGCATTTTGCATTTCTTAAATAGCGATTTCTATGAAGTCGCTATTTAAGAAATGCAAAATTGCATTTTCGTACATCTGGCCCTATATTCCTCAGATGGAAAGGAAGTTTATACAAAACCATAGAGCAAAGATAAGAAAAGCTTCCCCATGCGAGTAGCAGCCACCACGAGCAGAAACCTGAAGAAGACCACAGATTCCAAAAATCAAGAATACGCTGAAGCCTAAATTGCAGAAATACAGGATTAGTCTTATGCAGGGTTTTATAGCAGATGCCCAGACATTTGAAAAACAAATTAAAAACCAATCCTTTGCCTTGGGGAGCTGCTGAGTGATATATTCTTGCCAGGAGAGACAGCACAAGATGTGCAGCCGCAATGTGACTGAATTAACCCTTAGCCACAGATGTTGAAGGCAGATTTAGCTAAAATGTTAGTAGTCCAAGTTGGAACAACCACAGCCTTTACCACAGTTTCGCAGCAATCATTAGGAAGCCATGTAAGATTCCTCTGTAAACTTATCAAAGTAACTGAACTCAGGAAGAAGTTTTCCATCGAATATAAATTATAGATTCTTTGCTGCTGAAACTGGACAGAGAAGTGAGGCTAGATATGCAGGCCACCATGAATCTGTCAGGGGGACGTCAGACCACCCATCACCATTTTTCTCACGTCCAGAAATTCTTGAAATGATCTTGTGTAAAACCTACCTTATCATCTAAATCAATGATGATCTGGGTCTCATCAAGTCGACAATAAAAGATAAACATTGAATAAAGTGGGACTAAGTGGGGCCTCACATCGAATTGGGTAGAGGTAGATTGATAGGAGGAAGTGAAATCTGTTGATTCTGCTCTCCAAGGAATCAATTTTAGCCATATAGTAATCCAGTGCAGTGTCGTTCACTTCAACTGAAAGTAGTCAGTATGATTTTAACTGAAAGTGCATGGGGTTCCTACTAACCAGGGCCCCAGTGCCAGATCTCTTTCCCAAAACTGCAGCGTGGTTTACCCAGTTGGCAAAACCTTTAACACCCTTTATAAATCCCTAGTAAACCTAGGGCCAAGGGTACTAAAGAGAGTCGCTAAGGGCTGCAGCACGAATTATGTCACCCCAAGGGACCCATCACCAAGCATATAACAGGCTGCCATTGCAGGCGGTGTGTCTTGGTGCAGACAAAAGTGAAAACATGACATGGCACACAGCCTGTGTGCAACGTCCCCTAACACTGCATACATTATATGTAAGTCACCCCTCTAGCAGACCTTACAGCCCTAAGGCATGGTGTATTATATTACACATTAGGGCATATCTGCACAAGCAGATATGCCCCTGCTATGTCTTTGTCAATTCTCAGACACAGTAAGTAACCAGGGAAGCCGTTGTAAATGCATGTGCTGGACAGTGGTCAACACAAGTTCCCCAGCTACATGATTGCTTCTCTGAAGATAAGAATGTTTGTTATGAAACATCTCATTCTGGTGAACCCACACTGATGCCAGTGTTGAATTACCAATACATGCACCGAGAGGCCACCTTAGAGGTACCCCCTGAAACCCTACCAGCCTCTGGTGTGCTCGTTGACCAGTTTCTGCCAGCCTGTCACCTGAGACACCGTTCTGGACCCCTCGGGTGAGAGCCTTCTGATCTCAGGAGGCCCAGAACAAAAGCCTGTACTGGAAGAGAGGGTGTAACACCCTCTTCCACAGGATAACCTGCTGACCAGCCTTCCTAAGGTAGCAAGACTCAAAAGGCTGGCACCTTTGAAATGAGAATCTGGCTCCCCTCACAGGAGAGGATGCCACCCCCCCACCTCCAGAGCCCATTTGGCACCTGTACAGATGGGAAAATTAGCTAGTCTGGTAGGCATGCCACCCCCAGACTAGTACCACCCCTGAGCCCTGAGGTGGGTTACTGCGAGCTAGACACACATTTTCAGAAGTAACCATCTTTGTGATGACATACGTAGGAATTATGGGACAGTATTATGCCCACTTCCCACCGGAAGTGGTCATTTAGGGGGTGCTGTGACCCCAAGGGTCAGTAGCCTATTAGCTTCTATCCTTCACACCCCTTAATCCCCTAAATTCAGTATTTAGGGGAGCTCCTGGCACCATAGGAGCAGATCCTCATGACCTAAGAAGACCAAGGACACCGAAGAGCTGCAACAGCAAAAGAGGAGAAAAGAAGCAGCTGACCTGGTACCAACCCCGCCAGCCTGTCTGCATCCATCGTCAAATTCTGCAACAAAGTCAACTCATCTTGCAGCTGTGACTCAAGGAACCCGGGAGGATTGCCTGCCTTCGAAAAAGAATGAAGACCTCCAGTGAACAACAGACCTGTTTTCCAACAAACTCCAAAAGAAGGTACTCTGAAGCCTCTGGAACCACCAAAACCCAACACCTGAAGTGGATCACCACTGCCAACAAGGTTCCTGAGCCCTCTCGAGTCCAAGTCCATTGTAGTTTCACTCCTTCTGAACTCCCTGATGATGCCTGCAGTCTCTGCACGCAGCCCATCTCTACTCTGACTGCTCCATTCAGAAAGAACCTGACACCTAAGGACACCTCTGCACCTGCTACCCTGAGCCGTGGAGAAGAGGACCAAAGGTGCTTACCTGTGACTAAGCATCATGAGGCCTGAGCCCCACTGTTAGTTCAGCCCAACTGGCCTCCTTGCCAGAGCCTACAGCCTCTTTCCCCAGTGACCGATCTCCATAAGAACGCATTGGGCACCAACGCTGTTTTGCACTCTGCACCCGGCTGCGAGTGTCTGGTGGGTGCTGCCTTGCACCTTACCCACTACTCACCTTAACTCCAGGAGATTGGTCTTGTAAGTCGCTGTACTCTACTTTATGCAGAACTTGTTTTTCTTTCCATAGGATAATATTGCAGAACTTGCAGTGTCCACTTTTCAAAGTGAAAATACTTCCTATTTAAAAACATACTTACCTGAACAATTTTTCTCTGATGCCTAAACATACGATACCTGCTATTTTTATAAATTGGTGTGGATCTCCTTCTTAAGTCGTGTGTCTCATTTATTGACTACTGTGTGTACTTGTAGATGTCTTGCACTCCTCTGTGTTAAGCCTAAGGTTGCTTGACCACACTACCCCTGAATAGAACACTTTGGGATTGCATAGCAGGCCCTTCCCACTCACTGAAGAACCCCTGAACCCTTTATAGAGTATTGATATACCACATAAAGGGCCAGCTTCCTATACATATGAAACAGCAACTAAAATGATCCCATTACATGAAGGGACAGAGCCCTGCCCTAGCCAGATCCAATAATCTTTTTGTCTCTAAATCACCGTATTCCTTTTTTCTTCAAATTGTGAAGATAAAGGCAGGAAACAAACTGGTTTATAGTTGTTAAACTTATTTGGCTCTGCATGAGACTTTTTAAGTAATGGAATGGCTGTTGCCCTTTTCTACACGCAGTGACCAATGTTGACCTCAAAAAGATGTCACATAAATTATTTAGGATTGACAAAGCAAGATCTGCCACCAGCCTCAAATATTTACTGCACAAGGATCAAAGGATGAACCAGATGTTGTTGGAAGTGGCCTCTCTGCAGGGCCACCCCCAAACGTTTTGCCTTCATCCTCTTCTTTTTCTGACCTCATTTTTGCTGGCTTTAGGACTCTGGACACATAGGGCCAGATGTAGGAAGGTAAAATTTTGCGAGTTGGAAATTGCGAGTCATTGCGACTCGCAATTTCCGACTCGCAAAATGGGATCCAACAACAAAAAGCGACATCAATTTGCAACTCGCAAATGATGTCGCACCGCAGATTGCGAGTCCGCTGTTAGCGAGGTCGCTTTTTGCGACCTCGCTAAAAGCGAGCTCGCAATTTGCGAGTCGGGTGTCGCAAATTGCAACTGGGCCGCAAATTGCATGCAGGTGCAGCAAAACATTTGGAAAAACACTTCCTGGCTCTTGCTGATGACATCAGAGCCAGGAAGACATCAAATACACCTGGGAGGAGGGAGGGCCACACCCTTTTCAAACTGCTGAGCAACTACCTGGAGGAACAGCTGCTACCATGAAGACACAGGCAGTGCAGGAAGGAAGAGGAAATTAAAATTCTCAGAGAAAGAACTTGAGGTGCTGACAGAACAAAGCTGCCAGCACCATGACCAGCTTTATGGAAAGGCAGCCCTGAGTGTCCCAGACACTGAGAAGAGGAGGATCTGGCAGGAAATCCAGGAGAGGATCAATGCCATTGGGGTGAGCCACTGAAGCATTGAAGAAATAAAAAAACGGTGGTACGGCCTGCGCTCCAGGACAAAGGAGAGGGTGGCAGAGCGCCTCCGGGAGGTGAGGGGCACAGGAGGAGGCCCATCCACCATCCCACCACTCACAGCCATGAAGGAATTGGTGGAGCAGACTCTGGAGCCTGAGCTGTGTCAGGAATGGGAGCATTGGACACGTCAGCGCAAGGGACATTCAAAAGTGAGTACCATGAAACATGCATGTACACCTATAAATGCTATACCCACACTCGCCTAGTACACAGCAGCATGCACAACCAGACTAGCTCCATTCCAGACTAGCAACCACCAGAATGGTGCATTATGGGCAATGTAGTACAGTAGGCAGCATATAGGCAAATGTTTATTATGAGGCATACAACAGATGTTATAGACTGACAGTGTGTTCCCTATGTCCCACAGGTCTCCCACAAGACACCCCCGCCAGCCACACCATCTAGGGTGAAGACAGCAGGCCACAGGCAGGGCAGGAGGCTGCAGCAGCCAATACAGGGCCCAGCGCGACACCACCACAGTCCCCTCCAGATAAAGTACTGGACATGGAGGAAGGAGACACAACACCTGGTCCCAGCCACAGTGTGAGACAGCAAGAGCCAGAACCACCACTGCGTCGCAGACGCAGAGTCCAGGTCCAGGCGGTGGCCCAGGAGGATATAGGGGAGGCATCCATGTCTGCAGTTGAGGCATCCCTCCTTTCTGGTCAGCGCCTGCAAACAAGGCAATTGAGGATTATCTCAGGGGCACTGCAGAGAATGTAACACAATTTCACACATGGCCTGGCTGATGTGAACATACAGTTCACAAGGCTGAATGACAATGTCAGTGACCTTACACAATCAATCCGCCAACTGGTGACGGAACTGGTGGCTGAGAGACAAAGCGCAAGGCGCCATGAGCGCCAACTAGTTCAGAGATTTGACCGCATGGCAGCGTCCATTGTCCGTCTTGCCATGAACACCACAGGCCTGTCACAACGGACCGTGAGTCTGCAGGTGGAACTGGGCCACTTTGCAGGGGATGTGGCGCGGGGACTTGGCCGCATTAGCCATGCTGTGGACATGTTGGAGGCCAGGCAGGTGGCAAGGGGCACGGGTGAGACCCCTCAAGACAGTGAGGAGGGGTACACTATCAGCAGTGTATCTGCCACAGACACACGTGTACTGTGGAGTGGCAGTGCACGTCAGGGGTCTGCTGACCCACCTGGTACGAGCCATGCTGGGTGAACCAGGAGGAGGAGTTAGGCACAAACACTGCAGGACTCATGAGGCACATGCAGTTAATGTGTCCTCATTAAGGGTGGACATGTGCAGCCCCTTACAGACAGTTATGTTCTTTAGTTATTAGGTTCACTAATTAAAATGTTTTGTTTGATCATCTACACAACTGGGCTCTTTGTGTGTGACATTGGTGAGTGTGGTGTCTGTTGCCACGTACCTTCCAAAGTATTGGTTTGCAATGTGGTCCCGTCTCTGTCTGCCTTGATTTGCCATGCTTCTAGCTCCAGGCTGCCTATGTGGTAGCTCTTGCTCGTCATCCTCCGAATCTGGGTCTGCAGGGGTGAGATGTAGCCCACGTCTGGTGGCAATGTTGTGCAGTATTGCGCATGCGCCAACTATCTTGAATGCTGTTATCGGGGCATACTGGAGTGCACCTCCACTTCTGTGGAGGCATCGGAGTCTTGCCTTTAACCGTCCAAATGTCCTCTCTATGACATTTCTGGTCCGCCTATGTGCACTGTTATATCGCCTCTCATTCTCATTGCTGGGTGTTAGGTACAGGGTTAGTATCCTTGGTCGTAACGCATATGCACTGTCACCTGTTCGGCAAAAATTAACAATGTTAGCAGGGCATGGATGGTTTCTACTGTGACCTGTGTGTATGGCTTCAGGGTGTCTTCAGCAATACCTAATAGATATCCGTCTCCAAACTCCCCACGTTCTAGGCGTTGGTGTATCCCACTGTGCCTGAAAATGTAAGAGTGATGTGTACTCCCTGGAAATTTGGCTACCATGTCAGTGATGACATAATGGGCGCCACATACCACCTGGATGTTCAGTGAGTGGGTACACTTCCGATTGTGGAACAGATATTCCAGATTTGCAGGAGGGCATATTTGTATTTGTGTCCCGTCCACACACCCTATTACATGGGGGAAGTTGGCAATTCTGTAGATTTCCAACTTGGTGCTGTTAATTTCTGCCTCATTCCTGGGTAGGTATATGTATCTTGACATGTGTGTGTAAGTATGGCATCTAGGAAACATCTGAAGAAACGTGAGAGTGCACTTTGGGATACCCCACCTGCCACAGCAATCACCCCCTGATAGCTATCCAAGGCCAAGAGGAGCAGTGAGCATAGCACTTGCACATTTGTGGGGATGGCGCTGCCGCGCACAGTCTGGCATTGAAGCTGCAGATGGAGTAGGTCAATTAATTCTAATATTGCTGCACTGCTGAGTCTGTATTTGTCATATATCTCCTCCTCAGTTTTTTGGAAAAGTGTCTGCCTGGTTCTGTATATCCTCTCCTGTCTCTGGCTCCTCCTCCTCCTCTGCTGTGCGGCGTGGACTCTCCTCCTCCTTGCTATCACATATATTTCAACCATTTTGAGTAACCCAGATGACTTCTAGGTCTCCTTTTATACTTTGGTTCTGGTTACCACCTGCTCTGACTTAGTGGTAATTTGTGTGTGCAAAATGGGCTTTTTGCGACGAGTCGCAATTTGCGACTGGCTTTTTCATAAGGATTGCGACTTCCTATTTGCGGGTCACAAAATCAGGTCGCAATTTTTGCGAGTCGGTAATGGCTCGCATCGCAATTTGCACTACGGAAATGGGATTTTTGCATCCCATTTCTGATTTTGCGGGGTCGCAATTTGCGATTCGGGCCATTTGCGACTCGCAAAATTTTGCTACATCTGGCCCTAAATCACTGCTAACCAGTGCTAAAGTGCTTGTGCTCTCTCCCTAGAAACATGGTAACATTGACTCATAACCAATTGGCACATTTGATTTACTTGTAAGTCCCTAGTAAAGAGCACTGCATGTTCACAGGGCCTGTAAATTAAATGCTGCTTGTGGGCCTGCAGCACTGGTTGTGCCACCCACATAAGTAGCCCTTTAACCATGTATCAGACCTGTCATTGCAAAGCCTGTGTGTGCAGTTTCACTGCCACTTCGACTTGGCATTTAAAAGTAAATGCCAAGCCTGAAACTCCCCTTTTTCTACATATAAGTCACCCCTAAGGTAGGCCCTAGGTCCCCCATCTAGGGCAGGGTGATATATAGGTAAAAGGCAGTACATGTGTGTTTTCTATGTCCTGGTAGTGGAAAAACTCCTAAATTCGATTTTCACTACTGTGAGGATAGCATTACGGCTACCCTCATATACTATTTGACTGATAGATTCTGATCAGAAAGGGGTAGCCAGGTCATATTTAGTATTGTTTCGGGAGCACAGCTTCGGGTAGGTTACCCGCGACGGTCAGGAGCGCCGCAAAGTGTTTGCTCCCGGCTTTAGGCTGATGCTATCCCAGGAAGCACGTTCCTTGACAGGGAGGGGCGACATTTAGGAATAGTACGTTCAAGTTTTTACCGGACTAGTGTAAGTGACTGGATACATCATAACTGAGAGTCTCAGGTTATAACAGTCCCTTTAATTTACAATTAGGAGAAGCATGTCGTCATTAGGTCCTGAAGAAGCGTCGTAGGATCCGGCTGGACCATAAAGACGCAAAACATGTTGACCCTTCGTTAGGGATGGTTTGGTAGTTCCCCACCCCTTTTTTCTGCATTTCTGTGGGAAAGGGTGATTGACCATTGTCTCTGTTTCACTCTTTTGATTATTTTTAAATCTTGGCCTCAACCCCCCTTATGGATCAATAAAATTGTTACAGTTTGCTTTTGGGTCTGTGAGCCAATTTTAACTTCCAGTTAGATTCTCCTAGTTTTCACCTTTTTCCAAACTCACTCTTGGGGTCTTGGCATAATCAAGAAAAGATCTCTGGCAAAGAGCCTCCCCCTTTTTGGGGGGTGTCCGTCAGACATTGCAGCGCCGGTCTGACGAGGAGCAAATCCGATGATGAAGCATGACACCCATTTGGGTGTGTGAGGACGTTTGCTCCTAAAATTTAGGACTCCTCAGTATCCTTTTACCTATCTTTCCTTTGGAACAGTGTATCTTGTTTATTTGCATTGTATTAATTACGGGAGGGTTTACACTGGACCATTATTCCTCCCTATCCCCCTGTTCATTATTCCATATTTAGTATGGCCAGAATGGTTATAGAAAATCCTGCTTATTGCTGAGGTTGGATTTTATATTACTATTTTAGAAATGACACTTTTAGAAAGTGAGCATTTCTCTACACTTCTGTGCCTTACAGTCTGTGTTCAATCAACATCTGGGCTAGGCTGGTTGACAGCTCCCTTGTGCATTCCACCCAGAAAACCACAAACACAGGACACTCAGTCACACCTGCACCCATCTGCATACTGAATGGGTCTTCCTGAGCTGGAATGGTGGAGGACATGACACTTACTTTTCAAAGGCTAGTGGCCTGCCCTCACACAATGGACTGCCAAACCCCTTACTGGGACCCTGACAGACAGACCTGTACTGAAAGGGGAACATGTGCACTTCAGAACCACTCTTTGAAGTCTCCTCAACTTCAAAGGCATTTTTGGGTATATAAACTGGGTCTCTGACCCCACACACTCAGACACTTCTGTACCTGAACCTCCTGGGAAGTTAGTAAAATTCAAGAGTATCAGGATTCAGTGAACCCTGAAGGCTTATGGGCCTTGTTGCCACTGCACCTGCTGTACAGTGATAGGTACGCACCTATGCATTAGTCCAAACGTCACACAATATAGGCCAGGTACACTTGGGGCGGCACAGGATATGCAGATATCAATGTGGGAAATCTCTGTCTTTGAACTGAAGTTTTTGTTTCTTTATGCCTGATGGCTGCACACTAGGGATGGCGTTTTCTTTCAGTGAAGGCTGGTATTTGCACAGGCACTGAAGCTTTATGCTGCATGAATATTTACCTGTTAACGGACTAGTACTGAAAATTCCTCTTCCTTTTCCCCCACCCTCGGTAGGAGGCGGCTGCATCAGAACTAAGATACTGGGTTGTGATAGAGCCACAGAATTAGCAATTGTTTCACCTGGGCCCATAGAAATTAATGGCCAAACTCTTTGGGCCAGAAGACCGCCACTCCGGTTTTCCACCGGCTGGCCCTATTATGAGTTTCCTGTTGGGCTAGTGGGTGGAAACATCGTTTCCGCCCGCTCACCCAGCGGGAAACTCACCACATTGATGGCGGCTCGTAATTGAGCCGGCAGCAATGTGGCAGTGCGTCGGGTGCAACAGCACCTGTCGCGCTTTTCACTGCCCGTAAATCAGGCAATGAAAAGGGCGACAGGGCTGACCATGGGCAGTGCAGGGGCCCCCATGGGACCCCCGGCATCCCGTCTCCACCAGCCTTTGCATGGTGGTGGAACCGCCATGCAAAAGCTGGCAGACACAGGAATCGTAATCCCCAGGGCATCACCGCTTGCAGCGCTGCCCTGGTGGATTGAGACTGCTGGCACCGCCAGGCTGTCGGCCAGCCTAAAAGTGGTAGTTCCGGCAGTCTGACTATGGGCTTTCACCACGGTCGTAATGTGGAGGTCAGACCGCCACTTTGGCGGCGGTCCAACCGCCACTGCGAGTGTTGCGGTCTTAAGAACGCCACACTTGTATTGAGGGCCTAATTCTGTTTATACAGAACCAAGATATGTGTCTTGTAAAGGGCGTAAACAGTTGTCCAAAATGCTTTTAAGCTTTTCACTAACTTGACAGGGGCAGTCCCTCCGCTTTTCCAGAGAACGGTCGCCCCACTGCTGAAAGCAGACAAAGAAAGGGATAATAAAGTTATTTTATTATCCCTTTATTTTCCGCTTTCCTGGGGCGGGGCAGGACCAGCATCCTCCATGTCAATATGTAGAGGGGAAGTGGTGGTGCGCTTCCAAGTGCGCATATAAGTTTGGCTGGCCTTCTGAGGCTGGCCAAACTGATATGCGTACGTAGAACTCTCGACCCGGCTGTTTTGCACAGCCAGGTGGAGACCAAGCGCAGTATCCCACTCCCTCCTTGACCTGCATTTCTGCCCGCTCAGGCAAATCCTGACGCTTCTCTCATGCTGGTAATGGCATGAGAGAAGTGCCAGGATTGGGTGGGAAGGGACGAAGAAGACAAGAGGTGGCTGGAGCGGCAGAACACGGAGGCGGCAGGTACGCTTTTTTAATGTATTTTTTTATTGCAGCCCGGACCCTCCACTATGTGCACTGCCCCGTGCCCCCTGCTCTGCAAACTGCCCCCTGCCGCTCCACTTCTTTCTAGCAGCCGTGGCTACTGTAACTCGAACAACAATTTCATTCTTAAGGTCTTCCACAGAATGTGTATATGTAGGCTGCATTTGGATTATTTCTTCTGACATGTCAAAGTTCCTTTGGTTAGGCCCCTGCTTCTTGTGTTTTACTGTTGCAGTAACAAATAAGGGTGGGGTAGCAAGGACAGTGTCTGAACCAGGATAAATGTCATTAATCCCATCAGGCCCAAGGTCCTGGGATTGCGTGACCATGGAGAGGTTAATAGAATTGATAGTTGACATGGTAAGTCCAGAGTTTTGGCAGTAAGAGAAAGCCGTCTTTCCACCAGTTGTATTTCTTTATCAATAATCCTCACAGCCCACTTAAAAAAACCTTCCAACTTTGTTTTTCTAAAGGGCATGTTCGATTTGATGAGCTCCAATTTACGTTTCCTCAAAATATCTCCTATATAATGGAAACAGCTATACAGGAATGTGTTAGAGCAGCTCATGGAGGAGATAAGCAGGCAACCATAAAACAGTACCTTAAAATGTAAATCACTTAAATTGTAGCAGTTCTACGAGGGAGGGCCCTGCCTGGCCTCCTCCTCTAGGTGATGACATGCGATGACAGGCCCGTTCTTGGCCCAGTCTTGTACCTGAGTGCATCCGTGCACGTCCCACGCTGTGGGCTCCTAGCACAGATTTAAGCGATTTTACCAGCTGACCCACCTCCAGCTGTGTTATGGGCTTTGAAGACCTTGCCCTGCAGCACCAGCACCAGACAATTGCCCTGGCTTTGAGCTCCCAGCAACGATTTAAGCGCTTTGATCAAGTGACCCCCACCTCCAGCCTCTGCAGGCTTATGGCTTTTGAAGTCCCTGCCCTGCAGCACCAGCACCAGAAAAGAATCCCCAACCATTCCACTCCTCTAGAGATCATCAAATAGACAAAGGGCTTCAGAGAAATAGTTTTAGTTGGCTCATTTCACACCTGCAGACTCGTAATCGGTCCATACAAATCTCAAACTAGTGATTCAGCCCTTGGGTACTACAAGGGGTTTACTTCAACGCTCCATACTCTTTTCCCTGCTCTACAATCCATACAATTGTAGGAAAGTCTCTCTTTTTGGCATGGTTACTCCCACTTTTTGCCTGTTGTCAGTGTGCTTAGACTATTTTCACTGAGATCCTGTTGACCAGGACCCCAGTGATTATGCTCTCTCCTATAAATGTGGTTGTCTTGGTACCCTTCCCACCCCACAGTTGGCATACTGGTGTACCCATGTAAGTCACTAGTATATGGTACTTATGTACCCAGGGCATTGGTACACCAGGGGTCTCCCATGGGCTGCAGCATGTATAATGCCACCCATAGGAGCCCATGCAAACTGTGTCTGCAGGCCTGCCATTTGCAGCCTGTGTGAAAAGCTGCATGCACCCTTTCACTGCTGGTCACTACATCAGGTCACTGTAAGTCACACTATGGTAGGCCCTTCAAGCCCTAAGGGCAGGGTGTAGGTCCCTGTATGTGGACACCCCAGCATGAGCAAAGGTGCCCCTAAGAACTCTAGTTCCAATTCCCCTAAGTACGAGGAAGCCATTTTAGCTATGTACTGGCCATAGGTCACTACCTATGGTCCTGCTACATAATGGTAACTCCGAACATCGGCATGTTTGGTATCAAACAAGTTGGAAACATTTTGTGTTCTCCTTGCATAATTCAGTTTGCACCAGTCCAGAGACCCCCGGGCCCTGCTCTGGTGCGAAACTGGACAAAGGAAAGGAGGGTGACTACTCCCCTGTCCATCACCACCCCAGTGGTGGTGTCCATAGCTTCTTCAGGTGGCCACTTCATTCTGCCATCTTGAAATCAAGATGGGCAAAGGCCCCTGGGAGCATCTGACTGGTCAGGTTAGGCGGATAATGTCAGTGACCCTCTCTGATAGGTGGTCACCTTGCAAAGTGACTAAGGGGGTCATTCTGACTCCCGCCGGCGGCGGTAACCGCACGCCTGGCGGGAGCCGCCGAATGACCGCACTGCGGTCAAATGACCGCGGCGGTCATTCTGAGTTTCCCGCTGGGCTGGCGGGCGACCGCCAGAAGGCCGCCCGCCAGCCCAGCGGGAAACCCCCTTCCACAAGGATGCCGGCTCCGAATGGAGCCGGCGGAGTGGAAGGGGTGCGACGGGTGCAGTTGCACCCGTCGCGATTTTCAGTGTCTGCCCCGCAGACACTGAAAATCTATGTGGGGCCCTGTTAGGGGCCCCCATGGGCCCCACGACACCCGTTACCGCCATCCTGTTCCTGGCGGTGAAAACCGCCAGGAACAGGATGGCGGTAAGTGGGTCGGAATCCCTATGGCGGCGCTGCTTGCAGCGCTGCCGTGGAGGATTCCCTGGGGCAGCGGGAAACCGGTGGGACACCGCCGGTTTCCCGTTTCTGACCCTGGCTGTACCGCCGCGGTCAGAATGCCCATGGAAGCACCGCCAGCCTGTTGGCGTTGCTTCCGCGGTCGTTGGCCCTGGCGGTCCATGACCGCCAGGGTCAGAATGACCCCCTAAGTCCCTTTTTGGACTATTTAGGGACTCTCTTGGGGGTGGGTCCCCTGACTCGGCATGCAAGTCTTCACCAGGAGTCCTCTTCAATTACCTCTTCTGGTCCTGGCCACCAGAACTGCTGCTGGACTCCACAGAAACCGAACAAGACTGCAACATTGAGACAACCTCTCCTTGCAACATTGTTTCTGCGACTCCTGTCAGCAACTTGCAACATTTCCACAGCTAGGCATCCTCTGGGGTCAGCAAGACTTCAGCTGCACCAAAGAAGCAGGATGGAATCTCCCTTAGAGTTGGGGAGTCACTCCCCTGCATCTCCAGGCAACTAAGGCAACAACGTCTGGCTGCTGAAATCTGCTGCCTCTGGACCTGCGAAGATTTTCCAACACAGGTGGTTGTTCTGAGGGGTCCTCTGGCTCCTTTTTGCCTTCTGTCCAACTTGGGAGATGGTAAGTCATTGCCTCTTCCTTCAGGACAGAATCCCTGTGCATAGCGACTGTTGCAGCAACCAAGGCTTGTTGGCTCCTGGTCTGAGGGATCTTCAGGCCCCAAGTAGCCTCTGCCCCCAGAACACTACATTTGCAAGTACAGTTTCTTCTCTGCTGCTCCAGTGACGTGGAACTCCTCTTCAGGTGTGCTGCCTGGGTTTCACTGCGCCTTACAGTGCCTGCTACCAGTGGCTTGCTTGTGTGGGCTCTGACTGCTTCTGCTGGCTCTCCTGTCTTCGTAGGGACAGTCTGGACTTCCCTTCAAGGGCTGAGTCCCCGTGACCTTGCTGGTCCTCTTCAGCTCTGCAAATCTCCAACAGCTCCAGTTGCATTTGCTTGTGCTTGTTTGTGGTAATTCTGACCACTGACCCACCTGCAATCCAGCGACCATCGAGGGACAGCTCTGAGGTGACTTCAGGGACTCCTCTGCAGCTCCTGGACTCCACAGCTGGACTTCACCCACCACCGTCTACCCGTATCTGTACCCACAGAAGGGTGGGCATTGCCTCCTGCTCCTCCTGGACACTCCTGCGTGGACTGGATTCCGTCCCCTTCTTTTACAGGTCCTCTTCATCTAAAACCCACCATTGGGTTCCACCGGTCTGGTCCTGTTCTTGCATTATTCCAATGTCAAGTCCTCATGTTAACCTATGGGACCACCAGGTAACTTACCTCTGCTCTCCTGGTCGCTGGGGGTCTTCTAGATACTTACCTCTTGGGGTACCATACTCTCCCAACCCTTGGCTAACTACTCCATACCCTCTGGTGGGGGACCCATTCTCGCATTCTACTATTTTAGTATATGGTTTGGCCCCTTATAGGGCCCTTGCTATTTCTAATGCTTTTATGCTAATTCCTAGTACTTACATGTGTATATTTTGCATGTATTTACCTCCAGAAAGGGGGGATTGCCTATAGTAATCTAGTTCAGTGTTCGTTTAATAAAGTACCTTTATGTTTGCAACACTGTGTGGTTCCTTTCATGTGTGATAAGTTACTGTGTGACTACTGTGGTAATGCAAGTGCATCACACTCCTCCTAGATAAATCTTGACTGCTCACCACAGCTACCACTAGAGACCCCTGGCTTCCTAGACACTGTAACGCTAACTAATAAGGGTTGGTTGGACATGGTATAGGGTGTCAACAGCATAGGTGTCCACCACACACTAGGCCAGCCTCATACAACAAGGAACCCCTTGGATTGCTTCTGACAAAATTCCAAAATTTTCTACCACTTGTAGGCCGATGGCATGTAGCTTTACACCAAAGTAGCCTCTCCTGAGAGCATTGTTTTCCTCTCTCAGATTCTGAATAAAATTCAGTCCTGGTTAAGCGATTAGCACATCAAACCAAACCCCTTGGAAATATAGGGCCTGATTTAGATCTGGGCAGTGTTCCCGCCAAACCATCACAGCAGCTGACCCAAGAAGACCGTCCAGTCAATGGTGTTCTGCCCGCCGTATTTAGATGTTACAGTGCTGCAGGCGGGTGTACTGGCAGAGGTTTTCTGATTGAGGGAGGACATTGCATGACCCAATTGACATCAGACAATGGCAGTGGCTATGGAGTAGAGGTAATTAAAAAAAGACAAGGGAAACCCAAGGATATTTAAAGGTAAGGATATTATAAGGAACAGGGGTCCTTTATGCTAGAGTATGCATTATAATTTTCGCATCGAAATACAATTAAGTCTATGTATTGTGTCAAAGTAATCATTTATTCATTGTATTTCTATGTAAAAATGATAATGCATACTCTAGGATAGGGGACCCCATTCCTTAAGGAGTAGAGGTAAGTCGCACACACACACACACTGTACCTAAGCCATACGTGTCCCCCTGCATCGCACACAACACAAAATACCACATACTATCCATTGCATTCCACCACAACATAACACTTACATGTTGCAAACAAACATTGACGTACATCCATTAAAAAACATACACACACCATTGACACAGCACCCACACACGACACAACCACAACATTCTAAACAGCTACATACTCATACACACACACTCACACAACATCACAACTAAACACATCACAACAACGACTGCCACACAACACTCACCTGAATGTTGCACACAGCAACACAACACAACATACACAACAACAACAATGCCATATGCAAGTGGCACACATACACATCCACATCACCCATTCCAGCTCCCTCTACCTCACCCAGCCAATAGCATCGCACACAAACATACACATACTGACTCACAAACACACAACTCGAAGCACAGTATGGCAGGTAAAGTCCCCTTGCAAGGTGCACACATGCACACAGTTGACAAGTGTCATTGTACTATCATTGTGGCACCAGAGTTTATTTGGAAATTAATACTGACACCAAAATGACAGTTGTGTATTTGTGTGTTATGCATGTCTGACCCACTCCTGTTGCCGACATATGCATGTCACAGTAACTGTAAAATTTACTGTGACATATATATATCTGTAGTGGTCCCGAACTCATGTGCAGTGACCCCCGCCAACGTATACAGACAATGCATTTG
Organism: Pleurodeles waltl; assembly: GCF_031143425.1. Lineage (NCBI taxonomy): Eukaryota > Metazoa > Chordata > Amphibia > Caudata > Salamandridae > Pleurodeles > Pleurodeles waltl. The sequence goes on along the minus strand of NC_090440.1, from coordinate 559,553,781 downwards.
TGTCCAGTGACATGGGAGTCATGTTTTCTCTCTGGTCCAGTGGCAGCAGCAACAGAGGCTGTTGTCCAGCTGTGTCCAGGTGGAAACAGCACTGGAATGGGGAAAAAAGTTGAGTTTTCACCCCTTTCCACCCAATCCACCAAGTCAGAAGTGGAGGTCGGACTGCCACGTTTTGCTTGGCAGTAATACACATCAAAATCTGCACAGTGGTATGTGTGGTTGGCGTACCGCTGACAGCCATAATTTCCTATGGCACCATTGCAGTGGATGCGAATCCTTGACATAGTTGGCGGGACTCGGGCAGGTTAGACAATGTCTAAATCTGGCGAGCAGACTGCCAAACTAGCAGACAGGGTTTTACTTGAAAAAGTGGCAACACCTAAATCAGGCCCTTAATTTTTACTGATCTCTCAACTGGGCAATCCCAGTACCAGTGTGGCCAAATACACTCAACATCCTTGACTGTCACCTAGCCATCATTGCCTGAACTAAATCACCAGGTTTCTTGTCCTTCAAGCCTGCATAAACTGATTAGCAAAGACAGCACAATTCCAAATCAAACTTCTGCATTGTATTAATCCTTACATATCCACTGAAGAATTTTAACAAGTGGTCAAATCTCCAGTCTTATAAACATTAGACTGCTTGCTTTATGGAACTCCAAAGATACAGTTTGCACCCTTTAAAGCAGCACTGCAGATAGGCTAGTCACTGAAACTAGTTGGAACCATAGAAATAGAGTTCCGGCTTATGTCCTGTTCAAGTTCACTTTGTGAAAAACTTTAGGAATCATTCTCTCTGAGTTACTGCATATGATTGTGTGGTTGGGGACATGGGCCAAAGGTCTTCGCCATTTCGTTCTGGTGACATATGCAGTTGTAAATTGTTTTGTGCCATTGTTTAGGTTATTGCTACTTCCTTCTGCAGTATTGTTAGTATCGTGATACTTCCTTGCAAAGCACAGCTTAGGACTTTGGTTCTTCCTTCTGTGCGAATTTTATATTTCTGTAAATCCTACAGTTAGGTTTATTTTTTAGCTTGGTGTCTTTTTTCCTATTTTTCACTGCAGATCTTTGGTCCAGCAGCAACAATGCCTCCAAATGTGATTGCACAGCTTGGAAGAATCGCATCTAGGTTATCTGACCAAGATCTGCGGAAACTGAATTTATCCAACCTGCAGGCAGTGGAGTCACTAAGCAAAGTCCATGATTGGACCCTAAGCCAGGTGAGTGAAAGCTAACCTCAGAAGAAAGGCATTTTCTCTGTATTGCAACCTCACATTATGTAGCCATGAATTTGATTACTTGCCCAAGACAAAAGACAGTGGCTTGCCTCCTCTATTGCACCTGCCTCCCTTCCTATGAAGCTAGGTTAGTACTTGGTGGCCATGGGAGAAGAGCCTGTATTTCTCTGTAACATACACAGCGAGTGCTTACCAAAGGAAAATGGCCTCTGCTCCTCAGTTTGACCAGTCAAGTGAGTGATGCCCTGGCAAATGGACCTTTGTCTGTATTTATGAGGCAGTCTTGCTTGCTACAATTAAGAAACTATTGTCACAAATGTGTTTTTTATCTTCTCACCCTTGCTTCATTTTTTCATGGGAACCTCTCCAAAAGTCCACTTGCTGACCACCCCAGCTGCACACACTTTCCTCTGCAAGTCACAGCTCATCCATTGTCCTCAATCAAAATTTATGGTTATGATTTTCATTGGGGTGGCACCGAGGTAATGGGTATCTCAGTAAAATATTTGTGGTGTTCACACAATGCCGGATTATGAATGCTGGTCCTTGGGGAAGACACTCTACCACAGTGGTACAGGTACTTCAGAGATTTCTGACCATGGGAGAAGAGCCCACACTTTTTATCCTGTGTTCTCCTCTTGTCATTATGTTCCTATCTTTTTTTTCGGCCTCTTTTTGATCTTTTCTACCTCAGGTCAAAGCCTGATGATATATAAGCCCAGGCCCCCATGAATGACTACTGGTACCCACGACCTGTAACCAGTCACTTAAAATAAGCAGTACCTGAGGGTCCTGAAATAAGGGTTGGTGCCTTTTTGGTACAGTGAAGCATGTGACTGTTGACCTGGAAAAGGGTCTTTGTTCCTACCAGTGTGGTGAAGTTTGACACTTGTGGACGGGACTGTGTTGTATAGTCACGTTCAGTGCATCATCTGTGAGCCTCTCCTCGGGGGCAGATGTTTTCACTCCTCACACTATCTCTGTCTCCTGGCACATCTGTGCATCCAAAGGAAAGGGGGAGGCATTCAATCTTGAACCATCCACGGCGCTTAACAAAACTGAATGATCCTACCAGTCTTATCTTCTGAACCTATATTGCAAACATAATTACATGTCTTCCTAGACTTTCTATTTTTCATAATCAGTATCTTACTCTTAGAAACAATTATTTTCAGATAATGTCAAGCAGTATACTGTTGAAGGGACACCAGCTTATTTTTGAAGCCCTTGGGAGTTAGGTCCAAAATTATAACTTCTGTAATTTTGTATTTTTCACTTTTTTATCATTCTACTTCTACTTTTTTGTCCCAATTTTTTTCTTACTCTACTTGTTTTTTTTGTTTTTTTAGCGCACACCTCAAACATCTGCTACTGCAGGTTTGGGTACAAAATAGCTGTGTCCTCTTCTATAATAACAAATTTGCTCTAGAACCACGAAGTGTGTGCTGTCACCTGCTGTGCTCGGGGAGCAATTCTGATAAAATAGCCTTAGGGGTGCTTTCTTTGCATATAAGTGGCACAGATTTTTTATTCAATTCTTTCGTGATCATAACAAAAATTAAGTGAATGTGATTGTATTTTCTGAGCACTCAAGTGAGTCGAAATGACCACTACAAATTACCCAGTGTTTTCTTGAATAAGTAGACAAGTTAAAAGTTCCCAGAAGCCTATATAATTGCAAATTGAAGGGGCATGTGTTTAATGTTGTAGTCAAAGATCGATGCTAGGCTTTCCCATAGAATTTTATGGTTACCTTTCAGTTGTATGGGTTTTCCAAACAACTTGAGAACTGGCCGAATTTGATAAATTGACAATACTTTGTGGCAGGTGGCAATCAATATGACGTCAAGTTTGGTGACATCTATTATTGCGTTACCTCTAAATGTGAAGATAATGTTTTGTGTTGGTTGCTTATCTGCTGTCATGTATACTTTGTTGTCATTTATACAGAAATGACACAAGGATTTCCTATTGGTAATTTACAAGAGCAGAAAGTGTTTTTCCACTTTAACTAGTACAAGTGATGAAGGGAAATTTCCCATAAAATGAGGCATAAAACGAGAGAGATGGAAGAAATGGACTGAACTAGTATTAATGACGGAATCTCATTAAATAGAAAACAAAACAGAACCACTTCAAAATATTGGGGTCAGCCTTTCAGCATTCACTGTGCAGCCAATAAGAAAGAAATTCCACAAAATATGTGCAGCAGTACTAGCATATAGGCATCATCCATGTGAGAAAGTGCATCTTTTGACCCCCCACTTTTTGCCTGGTATTTGATGTGGTTTCAAAGTGGGCCATATCTCTTTCCCAATGCGGCTGTGATGCATTGGCATAATTGGCAACATCTTTGCCACTATAAGTCACTAGTAAATGGTACTTAGGTTAGGCCCCTGAGGGCAGCAGCACAGATTGTGCCACCCTCAGGGACCATGCGTCCAAGTGAACTCAGCACTGATATTGCTGGCTGAGTGTCCTGGTTCAATCTGGCATGGCCATGCATTTGTGCGCATAGATGCATGGGCAATATGCCCTACTGTGTCCTTGCCAAACCTAGGACGTAGTAAGTGAACAGAGCAGCCATTTTAAATGCATGTGCTGGACACTGGTCAGTACAAGTTTCACAGCTACATGATGGCCACTCTGAACCCTAGGTTGTTTGGTATCAAACAACTCAGAACAATAAATCCAAACTGGTACCGGTATTGGATTTATGGCAAAATGTATCCAGTGGCCACCTTAGAGGTGCCCCCTACAAAAGCTAACTAACCCTTGCATGGTTGCTGGTTGTTCACAACCAACCTGCCACCACCAGACAAGATTCTGGAACCCTGGGGTGAGAGCCTGTGCCCTCTGGGTTCAGAAAACAAAGCCCTTCCTGGGCAGAGGTCTTACACCTCCTCCACCAGGAATGTGCAGTGCCCTGCGAGCGAGCTTCAAAGGGCTTTCCACCTTTGAAACTTGACCCCCAGCCCCGCTGCTAACATCACATAGCCTCCACCATTGCAAAACCCTACTTTTGGTGGAAGCAACGGCGGGAAAATGCACAATGGACCTGAGGAGTGGACACCTTCAGCTTGCACCACCCCTAAGGTGTTGCGTGCTAGGTGACCTCTCCATTTCATTTTTCCTCCATCTTGCATGGCAGGGAAATAGCCTATCAAGGATAGGGAAGTGGTCACATAGCGGGTGTAGCCACCCTAAGGTAGATGACCCATTGGTCACTACTAGGGCTTAACTAAATGCAATATTTAGTGGGCACCCCTAGACCTGCAGATCACATTCTAAGGACACAAGAAGGCTTGAAACAAAGAAGACCCAAGGCTCGAGAACTGCATTCCTGCTGCACAAAAAAAGGTGCCAAACCCTGCCCGCTGCACCCAGGACTTGACAATTGCCATTGAGGTGTTGCATGGACATTGGATGGACTCCCAGAGGACCTCCACCCTTCTGAAAATTGCCACATATCTCCCTCCAGAGTGAAGGCATCACTCCCTGCTACAAAGAAGCAAAAACTAGTGCAGTCCAGTTCACTGACCGGCAGCTGATTAAGGAATCAGGTCCAGCAGCCAGACCACATTCCACCTGATGGACCTGGAGGACAAGCCCTGCAAGTATGCCAAAATTGGTGACACTGCGATTGCCAATGGCTGAATCGTGCAATAGCCCGGGGTGCTGGACACCCAACGATAGACATCAAGAAGAAAATTCCACTCTAGACTCTCAAAGGACCAGGAGCACGTCCCAGTCAAGGGACTTCAGGACACATAAGAACCATCTCCCAGAGTGGTCCTGCTGACCTGCAACCCACCCTCAAAGTTACCTGCCTCCTGCTTCTAAGGGCACCTTTGAGCATAGCTCCTAGCTCACCTATCTGCTCTACACCCGGCCTCCCTGGGCCTTGCCCCAGAGAACCAGCAGTGCTCTAAGATTCCGCACCCCTTGCGACCTCTGCACTCTAAGGGGTCCCACTGGACTCACCTGGAAGTCCACCTGTGCATTGGTTTTCCAAGTGGTCTCCCACACTGGTCCTGTACCAGCTACAAGGACTTTTCAGCAGCTGCTCCTGCTGAAACCTGGAGCTACCCTAACTTCCAGGCTGGTCCACAGGACATCTTGATGACCTTGACCTACAAATGAAAGGAGACATTGTATTTTTGTAAATTGATCTTGACTTATTGTTTTGAGTGTGTCCACATTTATTGATACTGTGGGAACAACAAATGCTTAGCACTTCTCCAAGATTGGAGTAACTGCTTGTCCAAGCTACCATAAAAATTAGAGCATTAGGTGGTCTAATTTTACCTCTGTAAACCAGGGTGAGTTCGCTTGGACTCTCTGCACAGTGCACATTATTTTTGTACACTATATAGAGAGCCAGCCTCCTACAATCAGTACCCATGTTTGTGAGAATATCTTCCCAAAGCATGTATCTGAACGATGGCGTTGCCTTCACCTCATTTGAAGTAAAGGAACACGTTTGTTATTTAAGTGAGATGTGTTGTAACACACTCACCACAAGTGTATGGAATGATTTGGTAAGAGTGAAATACATTGGCGCTTCGCACTGTTCATCAATGTCAGCTTATCCCACTGCCCACCAGGGCCACCATCTCACACTGCTCACCAGTGCCAGCTTCTCTCACTTAATAGCAGTGTTTGCTGTCTCACATGCGTATCCTAGGGCAATGCGGACCTTTGACTGCCAGTAGTACCATGTTTTGTTGAACTGGAAATGCTGCTAATCCAGGGGTGACTCCTCCATTAGGGCAGAGGAGCGTGACCCCCATTCCCCCCCGCCCCCCGCCAGCAGCAGAAGCTGCAAAACTTTCACAACTAGGAGATAATAAACATATTATTCCCTCGTTGTGAAAGGGGTGGGGCATCTGGGATGAGGAGCAGTGAGGAGTCTCACTGTGCATGTATGTTTGGCCAGCCAAACATACATGCGTGGTAGGCTCTCTCCAGCCAGGCTGGAGAGAGCCTGGACAGGCACCCAGTCTGCCTGGGAGCCCCCAGCCAGGGCGCTCCCAGCAAATCCTGACACTGCTTTGAGCAGCGTCAGGATTGCCCGCAGGGAAGGCTGGGAGCCTGTGCCTGTGTGCTGCCAGCAGGGAAGAGGAGCGCAGGGTGGTACGGCGTGAAAAAGGTAAGTATTTATTTTGTATTTAATTTTATTACATTTTAGATCCCCCATGCGCCGCCCCCACCCTGCTCCTTTAAAGTGAAGCGCGCCTCAACTGTGCTAACTTGCCCTGATGTATTTTATTCATATTTCTGAGATTCTATCAAATATGTAATTTAAAAAAACAGATTTGATAAGAACTTTGTTCTGCCCTAGTTTTGGAGTTGTTATTCTAAACTTAGTTGCACTCCCTTTTGACGTCAGAAATGATCTGTGAACCCATCGTTTTTGCACATGAATCGGTACATTAAATGCATGGATACAGGGAGCCCCCCATGTTTCCTCTATTCCTCTTAGACTTCTATACTATAATACTGCAACAACCATGGCATAGTACAATCAGTTTTCTGGTGACTGGTATTTCAGGGCCAGGTGCACACACACCACACAACACCAAAGCTTTGTGCTATAACAAAACCAAAAATATAGCATTTAAATAAATGAATAAAACTGAGCCTATTGGGTGTGCTGTTACCCGCAAGGGTGTCATGGCATTGTTAATGATTATTGCGTTAGTACGTGATTCCCCTTAGTGACTTCCGGTGTCAAGTGTACAGCATCCATTTTAGGACATCCTCATTCCTCACTCCTCATCCCTACTTCTCATCCCTGCTTTTCATCCATCATCCCTACTTCTCTTCCATCATCCCTACTTCTCATCCATCATCCCTACTTCTCTTCCATCATCCCTACTTCTCATCCATCATCCCTACTTCTCATCCCTGCGTTTCATCCCTGCTTCTTATCCATCATCCCTACTTCTCATCCATCATCCCTGCTTCTCTTCCATCATCCCTATTTCTCTTCCATCATCCCTACTTCTCATACATCATCCCTACTTCTCATCCATCATATATCATCCCTACTTCTCATCCATCATATATCATCCCTACTTATCATCCATCATACATCATCCCTACTTCTCATCCATCACCCCTACTTCTCATCCATCATCCCTGCTTCTCTTCCATCATCCCTACTTCTCATTCATCATCCCTGCTTCTCATCCATCCTCCCTACTCCTCATCCCTCATCCCTGCTTCTCATCCATCATACATCATCCCTACTTCTCACTTCTCATCCATCATCCCTACTTCTCATCCATCATACATCATCCCTACTTCTCATCCATCATCCCTGCTTCTCATCCATCATCCCTGCTTCTCTTCCATCACCCCTACTCCTCATCCCTGCTTCTCATCCCTAATTCTCTTCCATCATCCCTACTTCTTATCCCTACTTCTCATGCATCATTCCTACTTCTCATGCCTCAGCCATCACCCCTACTCCTCATCCATCATCCCTACTCCTCATTCCTCATCCCTAAGTCATACCAACACATTTTCAGTTTTGTGAAACACACCTTCACACTGATTGGTTGGGAACAGCCAATCAGAGTTATGAGAGAGAGCTGCATTCTATTTCAATGAAAAACAGCCTCCTCATTGCACATAGTGGGTGAAGAGGGAGGAGAGGAAATGCAACTGTGTGTTTGTTACCAGTGAATTTAAGGCTGCACAATATTTCATTTTATTTAACTCTGTGTTTTTCTGTTTGCCCAGGCCTCTGCAGAAAGCTCTGCTGGTTAGGGAAATACAAGGAGTGCACAGCCTGGGCCATAAATCAGCTCTTGGAGAAAGGGTTATACAGGTCATCTACAGTTCAACCGAAAACCTTTCTGGTTTCAGTTTCATATGTAGAAACAAAATGCTTAAAATCAACTCTAGTGACAGTGCAATCCAATTCATCCAAACCTTTTCTGGTTTCATTTTTATTTGTAACAAATAAAATGTTTCAATCTAAGCCTGCTTTTTATTTGTAACAAATTACATGTTTACATCTGAAACCAGAAAGATTTTGGATGATCTGTAGATGAACTGTACAACCCTTTCTCCAAGAGCTGATTGATGTCCCTAGCTGTGGGCTCCTTGTATTTCCCAAACCAGCAGAACTGTAAGAATGCAGCTCTCTCTCATAACTCTGATTGGCTGTTCCTAACCAATCAGTGTGAAGGTGTGTTTCACAAAATTGAAAATGTGTTGGTATGACTGAGGGATGAGGAATGAGGAGTAGGGATGATGGATGAGGAGTGGGGATGATGGCTGAGGCATGAGAAGTAGGAATGATGGATGAGAAGTAAGGATGAGAAGCAGGGATGAGGGATGAGAAGTAGGGATGATGGAAGAGAAGTAGGGATGAGAAGCAGGAATGAGGAGTAGGGATGATGGAAGAGAAGCAGGGATGATGGATGAGAAGTAGGGATGATGGATGAGAAGTAGGGATGATGTATGATGGGTGAGAAGCAGGGATGATGGATGAGAAGTAGGGATGATGAATGAAAAGTAGGGATGATGTATGATGGATGAGAAGTAGGGATGATGGATGAGAAGTGAGAAGTAGGGATGATGTATGATGGATGAGGGATGAGGAGTAGGGATGATGGAAGAGAAGCAGGGATGATGGATGAGAAGTAGGGATGATGGATAAGAAGCAGGGATGATGGATGAGAAGTAGGGATGATGGATGAAAAGTAGGGATGATGTAGGATGGATGAGAAGTAGGGATGATGTATGAGAAGTGAGAAGTAGGGATGATGTATGATGGGTGAGAAGCAGGGATGATGGATGAGAAGTAGGGATGATGAATGAAAAGTAGGGATGATGTATGATGGATGAGAAGTAGGGATGATGGATGAGAAGTAGGGATGATGGATGAGAAGTGAGAAGTAGGGATGATGTATGATGGATGAGAAGCAGGGATGAGGGATGAGGAGTAGGGATGATGGAAGAGAAGCAGGGATGATGGATGAGAAGTAGGGATGATGGATAAGAAGCAGGGATGATGGATGAGAAGTAGGGATGATGGATGAAAAGTAGGGATGATGTATGATGGATGAGAAGTAGGGATGATGGATGAGAAGTGAGAAGTAGGGATGATGTATGATGGATTAGAAGCAGGGATGAGGGATGAGGAGTAGGGATGATGATGAGAAGTAGGGATGATGGATAAGAAGCAGGGATGAGACACAGGGATGAGAAGTAGGGATGATGGAAGAGAAGTAGGGATGATGGATAAGAAGCAGGGATGAGACACAGGGATGAGAGGTAGGGATGATGGATGAGAAGTAGGGATGATGGAAGAGAAGTAGGGATGATGGATGAGAAGTAGGGATGATGGATGAGAAGCAGGGATGAGAAGTAGGGATGAGGAGTGAGGAATGAGGATGTCCTAAAATGGATGCTGTACAAGTGAGATCTTTATTCATCCTGTCTTGCACTGGTGATTGAAGGTGGCAGTGCAGTGGTCCATGGAGTAATTTCAGGTTGTATCCTCCGTTGCAGCTCAGCATTCTGTTCACCACTTTCCTGAATGCATCGCGGCTATCCCTCAGTGACCTGGACTCTGTGAAGCTGGTGGCACTCGGAGGCATTGTCTGCGGCATAAAAACATCGGACATGGCACGGCTGTCCTCCCAGGAGTTCTGGTAAGATGACAAAGAACATGCCCAACGTACACAAAATACTCAAACAACCCTCAAATTGTATCATGACATGAAAAAGAAATAATCTAAGTGTGTTACAGGACCTGAAGAGGTGGGGTGGGGAGCGTGAGGGCAGTTGTATGTGTGTGTGGGTGTATCTCTAAGATCTCTATGTCGTTGGTGATTTTTTAAGTATATTTGTAAGTTACTATTCCAAACATATGAAAGTAGCCCAAGGAAATACTTTGTCTTGAAACGTTCTAATGTTTTAACATTACTGCATCAGCAATGTGTGATGTATTTTACCTAGAACATAATCACATAACGGATACATTTGGGAAATGTCCTGAACAACGTTTCTTTCATTGGAACCAGAGTGGCTTTTTGTGTGGAGCCACATAGTTGCCACTAACAAAAGTTTCTTATGAGCGCCATGAAGTAAATGCCTGTGCTTGTGCACGTGACCTCACTTTCTCTTCCATACAAAGACACTGGACCCAAGACCTTCCCTACGTTTTCTCTGAGCCTTTCTGGACTTTTTTTTGTTTCTTTCCTGCACAGTGTACTACACATAAATCAGGTATCGAGACCTGCACTGAGTCCAGGAATAAGATGTTAGTGTCTGATCTGCATGGCACTGTAGGTGATGTCGAGCCCCCTACCATGACACTTCACCTTGCTCCAAATCACCAGGGAATAAGTACCACAGGTTACGGATCTCCTCCATAACCTGTAGCGAGGCAGGTTCTTGGTGCCTGTCTAACGTTATGAAGAGGTATTGTAGGGAAACAATCTATGTAAATATACGGGTCATCCATCATGCAGCTTTTCTTGCTGAGCACCTCAAAGAAATCTTCCTCTGTAAACCCATTCCAGGCATTCTAGAATTAAAGCCTAAGGTACCTCTTCCTTCCTCATCCAATACTAAACAGCTTGAGACATTGGGTGTCATTAAGACCCTGGCGGTTGATGGAGAAGTGGCGGTTTTACCGCCAACAGGTTGGCGGTAAACAATTTGGATTTATGACCATGGCGGTTAACGCCATGGTCATCCGCCACTTCTCCGATCAGACCGCCATGGCGGAGACGACCGCTGGGCTGGAGACTTGGGTCTCCAACCCGGCGGCCGTCACAAGACCGCCGGCGGTATCATGACCCGGCTCACCACCATGGATTTCATGGGGTTTGGAGCCGCCATGAAATCCATGGCGGTAAGCACTATCAGTGCCAGGGAATTCCTTCCCTGGCACTGATAGGGGTCTCCGCCACCCCCCACCCCCACACCCGAGTCCGTCCCGACACCCCCCACCCTCCTGCCACCCCCTAAAGGTGGCAGGACCCCCCTCCCCACCCCTACCCCCGACATCACAACACAGACACACACCCGATATGCATGCAGACACCACCAACACACATTCCCGCACACACACGAACAAACATGCCAACAGACACACACACAGTCATACACGCACACCCACATTCAGACATACACGCACACATCCATACAGACATACATAGACAGACACGCACACATTTCCATTCACACTACACCCCCGCATGCATACACGCACTCACACACCCCCTCTACATACTCACACGCACACCCCCATGCACGCACACATCACACAACACCCCTCCACCCCCCAACCCCCTCCCCTAACGGACGATCAACTTACCTTGTCCGTTGATCTTCCGGGAGGGGACGGGATCCATGGGGGCTGCTCCGCCGCCAGCACCCCGCCAACAGAACACCGCCACGCCGAATCACGTAACGTGATTCGGTGGGCGGTATTCTGTTGACGGGGTGGTGGAGGTGGAGCAACCTCCACTTCCCCGCCGTTTGCCAGTATGGCTGCTGGCGGCTCTCCGTCTGGAAAAGGACGGAGGGCTCCCAGCAGTCATAATACGCTGAACGGAAAACCGCCACCATTGGCAGTCTTCAGCACGGCGGTACCTCGCCGGTCTTGTGAAAAGACCGCCGAGGTCGAAATGACCCCCATAGTATTTTAGAGGTCTTTGAAAACGTTGCTCCATTCAGGGCTTTAACACTTTTGTCCGATGCTCCTTATGCACTCTTTGTCGGTGGTGGCTGAGCACCCTCTTTGGCTCTGCGTGCTACACATTTTTTGAAGTCAAGCTTGGCACCTTCCTCAGTACGTATATCCTCTGTTCTTGCTGATTACTACAGTAAGTCTGAATAAAGAGCAAAAGCTGTCTTTGTTTTATGAGAACTGGATCTTACCGCTAAAACATATTTAATGTGACAAATATAAGTGTTTAGTTGATATTTATGAGTCTGACTTCTATGGGTATGTATTTATCTGGTATATGTGTAGCATGGACCTAACTGAAAAGAAAGTGGAGCACTATAAAAGGTCCAAAAGCAGGCACACAGTCAACAAATGGCAGGACAGATAGCTAGTTGTTGGATTGTTATTGCATTGTGATGTAGTGCTCTTTAGAAAGGTGTATTTGTAACTTCTACCTAAATTTGCGCCGTATTGGGACAGTCCTTATGACTGCAGGGATGTTGTTCCAGATGCCTGCTGCCTTGTTTTTTCCCTTTTTTTCACTTCTTAGTCTTCTGTCTGAAGGTGGCCTGGATGTGGATGTGCCAAGAGCTACCGCAGTTGGTGCTTTTGTCGACTAGAGAAGCTGGGATGATGGTTTAGGGCAGAGATCTTCAAACTGGAGGGCGGGCCCACCTGGGGGGCCTCAAGGGATCCCGGGGGGAGGAGGGGCACCAGGCTCTGGCCAAAAGAGGCTAGACATATTTAAACATTGCAATATGTAGAAAATAATTGTGAAGAATTCTGATGGGGGGGGCAAAGATTTTTATTTTTCAACTGGGGAGGCACAGCATTAAAAAGTTTGGAGACCACTGGATTAGGGTGTCCTTACCTAATTCTTTGTATGGTACAGACCATAACAGCAACTTTAATGAGGTCAAAAAACCCTGGCAGGCTGCCCATATGGTTAGCCAAGGACATGGCCTCTGCTCCCCTGGTGGAGGGCCCCGCCAAATTTAGAAATCCCACCGGTCAAGCACATGCAAATGACCTTTGCAAAGCAGGAGGTATGATCAATGTGCGAACTTGACAAAGATTTTATTTCTTTTTATGAAGCAAATTCCCAAATCAGCAGTTTTTTTCTTGAAAAGAAAAAACACAATGGCCCTGACACAGAATGAGATTTCTCCCTTTGCATGGGAGCCCTTATGCTTTTTGCCTTCCCGGGACTGCCATGCAATGCCAGGATAGAGAAAATGAGTGCCCTGCCCTAAATAGGAGCGACCATCACTTTGACCTACTGGCTTTTTTGGGGATAAACTATCAGTTCCAAATATTACACCAGAAGTTCTGATGTTCACGAGTGTAAACCTAAAACTTTCCCAGCCTCTAAAAATAACAATGCTGAATTACGGTTGTGGGACCACTGCCTACAGTAAGCCAGTGACTTCCTTGCTGTGTTCCCTCTTTCTCTTCTCATCCCAGTGCTCTCATTCTCCTTGTAGCGTGTTTTAGGGATGAGCCTGCGAGTCCATGCGCTAGCACATGTGCCTCGCTTGCAAGACACTCCTGTTTACAAAAAGGGCTTGAAGGCCGCCTCTTGCTTACCATTTGTCTGCTCCAGCATCACTCTTCTTTAAAGCTGTGTTCATTTTCCAGTGCAGCAGAAACGTCCCTTTGATGCTTGCTATAGAGCAGGGACAAAGCACAGATTGATTATACTTAGTCTGTGCCATCCGCTGCTCCCAACTTGATTTGTCTACTATTTCTTGCCCCTGTAGTGTTGACAGCGGAAGCGGTCAACACCAAGGATGGAAGCAGGAGAGGGGGGTCTGGAGCATGACCCCTCCGAAACAGGTGCAAGGTGGTTTGCACCATAGACGGGAGGGGAAGGGCATAAAGATGGAAAGGGGAGAGCGGGAAGTTTAGTGAGGAACGAGAGTTTGTCGGAGACGGAATAAATGCGTTAAAAGCACACCGGGCTCAGTGTGTTTATTGGTAGACGCGCGCAAGCTAGTCGGCGCGACGCTACATTTTGGCGACGAGGAAACAAAGATCCCCGCCTGCCATGGCGCTGAAAGAAGTTTTGCCGCATCCAGTGTTCAAAAAAAAAAAAGAACAACAAAAGGAAGCAACGCCAACGCTTACCGAGGTAGGCGGACGCATTCGGCTGGGCCTCGCCATCCCGCGAGGCCGTCGAAGTGAGACACAGACGTGTCAGTACGGCGCTGCTGTGATCCTGCTCCGACGCGGGCAGCCGACCAGAGGAGGTCACGCCCTGCAGCCAATGGACCGCGCGCCTGCTGGAGGAGACGCCCACAGGCAGGCCCTGGAGACAATAAAACCAACGAAGCACGTCAGGTGAGACGCCTGAGGCAGTTTTGAACTCCCGAGCGCTCCGCTGCGCAGATCTGCAACCCAGACCACCGCACACGTGCCCCGTGAGCCCCACGAGCAAAGCCAAGCCCCCAGACGCCCGCTGCGCCACTCTGCATGAAAAATATACAACGCAACTAAAGAAAAGAAAAAAAAAGGGACTGAAAAAAAAGAGGGTCAAGGCACGGATTTTTTTTGTTTTTTTCTCCGTTTTTGCCACTAGCTGTGAAAAAAAAACCCACTGGTAAAACAATCAGAGAGAAAGCAGAAATCGCACAATAATCCCTACGACACCACTCAAGCCAGCATGGCCGGAATACCGCCCCTAGAGCTCTTCCAAGTCACAGGTGCCCCCCCCACCCAAGCAGCAAAATGGAAAGTCTGGGTGGAGTGCCTAGAAACATACTTTGAAGCTTTAGGCATACAAGCAGAAAGAAAAAGACCACTCCTTCTCCACATAGGGGGAGCGGACATACACAAAATTTTCAAGACTGTCACAGAAGCCAGACCTCGCACGTACGACACCCTAAAAGCAGCAATCACAGCACACTTCGAACCATATGCAAACGCAGACTATGAAAGATTCCTCCTGCGCCAGGCCCGACAGATAACCGACGAGTCGGTTGATGTGTTCTACACCAGACTCAAAGAACTAGCGAGCACCTGCACACTGCCCGACGAGGAAGACGAGGTCAGGGCACAGTTCATACAAGGATGCTCGTCATCAAAACTCAGAGAACGCATACTACAACAGCCAAATATGGCAATGAAAGGACATACTCACGCTAGGGCGGTCGCAAGAGCTAGCGCGGGCTCGCGCAGCGCATATGGAACAACCCCCGACAGCCCAACCGAAGGCCGAAACAGCAGATGCAGTAACAAAGGAGGCCACGCGACGCAAAGAAACGTACAAAGGCAAACCCAAAAGCAGAGTGTGCAAATGGTGCGGAGGCCCAGCACCACACCCAACGACCTGCCCAGCGTGGGGCAAAATGTGCAGTGCTTGCGGAAAAATTAACCACTTCGCGAAAGTGTGCAGGTCCACACCAACACAGCCTACCACAGCCCCCAAGAAAACTGTTAAAATGGTGGACACCACCTGGGACCCAGACTCAGAGAGCGACACGGACAACGAATCTCACGTGGTGCACATCATACACACCATCAAAGGCCGCCAACTACCCACATGCAAAGTTAAAATCCAAGGCACACAAGTATCAGCGTTGGTAGACACTGGAGCATCAATAAACTTAATGGCCACGGATGTGTTGTATGACACCCTACCAAAGCCACTACCACCGCTCAGACCCACAAACGTCCAGGTGTTCGCTTTCGGGCACAGCCGACCCTTGAAGATAGCAGGGACTTTCACCACCGAGGTCAGCCATGAAGACACCGCAAAACCCACGAAAATATATGTATCCAAGGACGGGACAGGATTCCTGCTAGGCTGCCAAACGGCCCAACACCTCGAACTGGTACACTTTGCTTTCAGCATACACGCACATGCGTTACTCCAGCTCACACAAGAGTTTAAGACCCTTTTTGACGGTATTGGGTGCCTAAGAGAGCCCCCTCTACGGCTTTACATAGACGAGTCGGTCACCCCAACGGCGCTCAGACACCGCCGTGTCGCTTTCCACCTCCGCCCCAAAGTGAAACACGAACTCCACATGCTGGAGCAAGCAGGGATCATCGAAAGAGTCAAAGGGCCCACACCGTGGGTATCTCCAATCGTGGTCGCAAAGAAGCCCAAACAACCCGACGCGGTCAGGATTTGTGTGGACATGCGAATACCCAACCTAGCAATAAAGAGAGAGCGCCACCTCACCCCAACAATCGACGACATCCTGTGCGAATTGACAGGGTCCTGTTGGTTCTCTAAGATGGATCTCCGATCAGGGTACCACCAGATCATGTTACACCCCGAATCGAGGCCCATCACCACTTTCTCCACACACAACGGCCTATGGCGCTACAAAAGACTGAATTTCGGCATATCCAGCGCCGCGGAAATCTTCCAACAGGTGATCAAAGATGTCCTACATGGCCTCCCAGGAGTACTGAACGTCAGCGACGACATTTTGGTTCACGCCCCAACTATCGAAATACACATGAAGCGACTGCGGGCTGTTTTCACGAGACTACAAACAAAAGGTTTGACGCTCCACAGAGACAAATGCGATTTCCTCAGGGAAGAGATCTCTTTTTTCGGATACCGATTCTCGAAACAAGGAGTCGGACCGGATCCGCAGAAGGTCAAGGACATCCAAGATGCCCCAGCACCAACAACAGTCACAGGAATAAGGAGTTTCCTAGGAATGGTCACATATTGCGGAAGATTTATGAAAAACTTGGCCGACATCACGGGGCCCCTAAGAAAACTCACACAATCCGCCCAACCGTGGATATGGGAGGAAGAGCAGGAGTCCGCATTCCAGGCCACCAAAGATGCACTCTCAGCAGACACCACACTAGCATTTTTCGACCCCCGGCGACAATCACAGCTTTTGGTAGACGCAAGTCCCACGGGGCTAGGGGCAGTACTGGGGCAAAAACAAGACTGCGGCGAATGGGCCCCCATCGCTTTTGCAAGCCGTACGCTCACACCCACCGAGCAAAGGTACTCCCAAATCGAAAGAGAAGCCATCGCCATCCACTGGGGATGCCGACATTTCCACCTGTACCTTTATGGCAACTCATTCTCAGTAGTGACAGACCACAAACCACTATTACCTTTGTTCAAAGGGTCATCATCGAAACCACCCCCAAGAATTGAAAAGTGGATCCTGCAGTTACAAGAATATGACTTCACGCTCACATATCAACCTGGCACAAAGAATCCAGCGGATTTCCTCTCTAGATACGCACGCCCAGCCACCTCAAAAGAAATCGAGGAAGCCAAAGACACAGAGGAATATGTGCGACTGATAGTAGATAGAGCACGGCCAGTACCCATACCGCTCAAGGAAGTAGCAGAAGCAACCAAACGAGATGAGTGTTTGCAACTAGCCATAGCAGCAACCCGCACAGGAGAATGGAGACCTCTCCAAAGGCCGGACTCATTTCGCACACAGCAAAGCCCAAGCTTGCCTGCACGCACTATTCAACGTGCGCCAAGAGTTGTCAGTAAGCGAGGAAGGCTGCCTACTCAGGGGACTACGTCTAGTAATAACATCCAGCCTCACAATCAGAGTAGTGGCTCTGGCACACGAAGCACATCAAGGGGTTGTCAAATCCAAAGCCCGCATCAGGAACAAAGTCTGGTTCCCAGGCCTGGACAGACTAGTGGAAGACACAATCCAAAGGTGCATGGCCTGCCAAGCCAGTGGCAACCCCGACCCCCCCGCACCCATCATAACGGAACAAGACCCGAAGGCGCAATGGCAAAGAGTGAGCGCAGATTTCGGGCACCTACCAGACGGGTCGCACATGCTTATTATGATAGACGATTTCTCGCGGTATCCAGAGGTGGAAGCGGTGAAATCAACATCAGCACAAGCAGTTATTCCCAAAGTAGAGAAGCTTATAGCCACTCACGGGTTCTTCGGCGAAATCCGCACAGACAATGGACCCCCGTTCAACAACCGCGAGTGGGAACAGTTCCTAGAGTCCACAAACACGAAACACAGACGCATCACTCCACGGTGGCCACAAGCAAATGGTGAGGTGGAGAGGTTCGTGAGGACCCTCAATAAAGTTATCCGTATAGCGGTGGCAGAAGCAAGAGACATAGAGAGAGCAATCTATTTATTCCTAAGGGAGGACAGAGTAACACCACATGCCACCACAGGAGTCCCGCCCAGCCGACTCTGTTTCGGCAGAACGGTAGTAGACGCCATCCCGCACCATCCATCCTGGGCAGCGGGCACACCACCACCCAGCAGGTCAACAACCAGGAGTAGTGCCACAAACATGTACGCCTCCCGGAAAAGAGGAACAAAGCAAACAAGGATGGAAGTGGGAGACAAGGTGCTAGTGAAAGACCGCCACCCAGGTAGCAAATTCCGACTACCTTTCGAAGTCAAACCATGGACGGTGACCGCCGTAAAAGGTACGATGGTGACGGCCCGGAGGGGCCAAGAAAAAGTAACCAGGAACGTGGCATTCTTCAAGTGGCTAACCCCACAAACATCCAGCAGAGAGGGCAGGAGCCACGCGGAGACAAGAGCCGAGTCAGACACAGAACCAAATGACTGGAGTTTCACACTAGAAGAACCGGGACACTGTCAGGAACAAACAAGAGACCGACTGCCAACGGAACAAAGGCAAGCACAAGCGACAGAGGCAGAAACGTCTGGACCAAGCAGAGAAGGAGCACAAACATCAGGGTGAGCGGGTGCAGGGAGATACTCGCTACGGCACAACCCTGGGCCTTCACGGCGGTATGCGGATTTCGCATGTGACTGATCCCTCTAGCATGCTGCTCTAACGCGAGCCGCACCCATATAATGTTTGTTGAACAATGAGCTGTTCCAGATAACCAAGTTAGTTATTGTTTGAAAGTTTAACCTCCACCCCTTCCCTGTTGGGGAGGGATGTAGTGTTGACCGCGGAAGCGGTCAACACCAAGGATGGAAGCAGGAGAGGGGGGTCTGGAGCCCGACCCCTCCGAAACAGGTGCAAGGTGGTTTGCACCATAGAAGGGTGGGGGAGGGCATAAAGAGGGAAAGGGGAGAGCGGGAAGTTTAGTGAGGAACGAGAGTTTGTCGGAGATGGAATAAATGCGTTAAAAGCACACCGGGCTCAGTGTGTTTACTGGTAGCCGCGCGCAAGCTAGTCGGCGCGACGCTACAGCCCCCTCCCACTCTCTCTGCTGCTCCATCCACAGCTCTTGCATGAGTTTCAGATTGCATTCCCCTCACACTCTTGTTTGTCCTGTACCCCAGCCACATCTTTCTCCCACCATCAAGAAGGCCCTTGCAGTTTTTTTAATTTGCATTATTTTATATAGCGCAAACTCGAGCCTAAGGTATTGAAGCGCTTTATATGAGCACCAGTTACATTACACTAGTCACGTTACACTGTACACATTCACTTTTGCAGGCACAGGAGCGATGTGTTCAGAATCACAGGATGTTGAGCTGACACCGAGACTCGGACCCGGCTCGCCCAGCTTCAAAGTCGGCAGCTCTCGCCGTACACCCCAGCCTCTCTCCACCTTCCTTAGTTTTATTTCTTGATCGGTTGAACACAAATAAGACCCCCAAAGTAAATGAAATCGCTAATATAGCTGCTTGAAACTTTCCAGCATTCACATAATTTTGTAGCTTTTGCCAGAAATACCCGAGGTTAGCAAGAAAAAAACACACATCCCTGCTGATCTGACCACTCACCCGCGATGGCAATTACACAGAAAGCAATGGCAGAGCCACTACAAGATAAGCTAATCATTCGCCTTTCTGCAGGAACTTGTTAATAGATTTTGTTTTTAGAATGAATAGATGCGCCCGTTTTGCTTTGTTGAGCAGAAGGTCCTATCCTGTTATGCTGTTTCTATAGCAATGTACTGCTTTCACTCAACATCCTCTGGGTATCTGCACCGAGCGACATTCCTGTAATGTTGTGCGCAGTAGCGCATTAATTGTGCGTCATGGGAGAGCCGCATGTGTGAGCTCAGTCAGGGGTGTGACAGGAACACTCCTGCGGTTTCAGCCAAGGTGCGCCCGAAACCAGGTCAGCGCACGAGAAGGAATGAATAGCTCGACCCAAAGGAACAGGGGGTCAGTGCGGCCCGCCGGAGCGCGAGTGAAACTAGTTGACTGTGTGGTCTCCGTTACTGCTTCCCGCACGTTTGCCAGCGCAAATGAAAGGTGCTCAGCCATTAATGGGCTACATGCGCTACCTCAGCAACAGAGAGTGTGCTTCATTGTTGCTATGGCAACACTACAAATTGGCGACGAGAGACGGGATCGCCTGCTGCTGCGCAATTGTCGGACCATGTGGGCAGCAACACGTGGCATGAGCTGATGCATGAAGCCGCAACAGAAGCAAGAGGAGCACAAGGTGGGTCATCAGCCCTAGTGCGGAGAGAAACGAGGGAGCACCAATAAAAGCCAAGCCAGGCACAACACCCACCAGCACCAACACACCAGTGCACAAAGGCAGAAAACAAGCAAAGGGCCGCCCATCATGACAAATATTCCCCCATAGAGCCATTCATCATTGAAGGGGCCCCATCAGCTCCAGCCTCCAGATGGAGAGGCTGAGTATTTCGACGCCATGAATGTTGAGGATGAAAAAAAGAGAGCCCTGCTCCTACATCTAGGAGGGAAAGAGCTGCACAGGATATCCAAGACACTCCCGGAGGCAGACCCCAAGACGCACGTTACACTAATAACGTCGCTCAATGCGTATTTTGCACCCATGGTGAACCGAGACTACGAGCGGTTCATTTTCCGACAGGCCAGACAGCAAGAGAGTGAGTCCCTTGATGTATTCCACACCAGACTCAAAGAACTAGTAAGCACATGTGGCTTCGCGGACGAGGGTGAGGAGATAAGAGGACAAATCATTCAATGGTGTGCCTCCACCAAACTGAGGGAATGCATCCTAGAAGAACCAGGAAAGCCCCTCACTGACATCCTGACGATGGGGAGGAACAAAGAGCTATCAAAAGCCAGAGCCTCCCACATAGAAGCAGTCCTCAACAAACCTATCAAGACGGAAACCATTAATGCCATCGCGTCATACAAGCCCAGGAAGACTGAAACACCGCAAAAGTCATGGGGGTTCTGCGGGGGCCCCCCTCACCGTATGGCGAAGGAAAAGGGAGCCACCCGACACGTGTCTACTCGCTAGTAGACCAACAAAGTGACATGGATGATGATGCACACAGTTCATACCATCTTCACTGTAGGCAAAGAGATGGGGAAGCTCCTGCGTCTCCCACAGTGCCATCTGCAAGTGGGGACCCAAGAAGTGTTGGCGACCATAGACACAGGAGCTTCCATTAACCTGCTGTCCAAAGAAATACATGACAGTTTACACCCTACTCCCCAACTGCACAAGACAGCAGTGAAAGTCTTCACAGATGGACAAAACCAACCTCTACACATCCACAGGAAGTTCCGTGCGCCTATCACGCATGAGTCGGAGGTATGCGATTCAACTATCTACGTCACAGGAGAGGGACATGGAATGCTATTAGGGTGCCAAACAGCAGAAGTCCTCAAGATTGTCACTTTCACCCTAGGGGTACACCATGGAACAGTCACGCACATTCTGGACGAATTCCGTGGTGTGTTTGAAGGGATCGGAGCCCTGAGAGACAAAGAGTTAACCCTTCACATTGACCATACAGTGAGACCGGTGGCCCTGAGGCACCGAAGAATCGCATTCCACTTGAGGCCCCAAGTTGAGAAGGAGTTAGCCAAACTAGAGAAAGAAGGAATCATCGAGAGAGTGGATGGTCCCACCCCGTGGTTATATCCCATCGTCGTTGCAAGTAAAGCGAATCTGCCCGCGAGGTTCGCATATGTGTAGAAATTAGGTTACCCAACATGGCCATCAAGCGAGAGCGACAACTAACTCCCACCATCGATGACCTCTTATCGGAACTGAATGGTGCTTGTTGGTTCTCGAAAGTAGACCTTCGCTCCGGATACCATCAGATCACGCTGACTGAAGAGTTGCGTTACGTTACAGTGTTTTCAACGCACCAAGGACTTCGAAGATACCGCAGACTGAATTTTGGCATCTCCAGTGCTGCCGAAGTTTTCCAGAACACTGTTCGCGAGATCCTTGGGGGATTGCCAGGAGTCATCAACATCAGTGACGATATATTGATATATGCAAAGTCCATCCCAGAGCACAATAGTTGACTTAGGGGAGTGCTCCAATGTCTGCAGGAGTCAGGACTCACCCTGCACAGACTCAAGTGCGAGTTCCTAACACAACAGATCAGCTTCTTTGGGTACACCTTTTCAGCTGATGGAATAGCTCCTGACTCAGAAAAGGTCAGAGCCATCAAAGAAGCCGCTGCTCCTACCATTGTTTCAGAGGTTTGCAGTTTTCTGGGGATGGTAAATTACTGCGGGCGGTTCATCCCCGACCTGATGACCAGGATGCAACTCCTGCGAGATCTGACCAGAGTTGCTACTCCATGGCAGTGGGGTCCCACACAACAGCAAGCGTTTGAAGACACTAAGGCAGCCTTCTCGGCAGACACTACTCTCCTGAACTACGATCCTCAGAAGGAAACCACGCTCGCAGTGGATGCAGGACCTAAAGGTTTAGGTGCAGTGCTGATGCAATGACCAGCTGACGGAGAGTGGGCCCCAGTGGCATTTGCGAGAAGATTGTTCACAAGTACAGATCAAGGGTGTTCTCAAATCAAGAAAGAAGCCATAGCCGTACATTGGGGATGCCGGCATTTCCACATATATGTTTATGGCCAGCTCTTTGTCATCACTACTGATCCCAAGCTGCTGATACCCCTGTTCCGGGGCACTGCCACAAAACTGGCCCCTCGGACAGAGAAGTGGCTGCTTCAGCTACAAGAATATGACTGTCAGGTTGAATATCGCCCCGGATTAAGTAACCCCGCAGACTATCTCTCTCGCCATCCCTGAGAAGCCACTACAGCGGAGGAAGAGGAAGCCCGAGAGACTGAGGAGTACGTCCACTTTGTCGTGGACCGTTCTTCCCCTTTTCCATTGTCTCTGGAACACCTACAACAGGCCACAGCTCAAGACGAGTGCCTACAACACGTTCTGAAAAACATCCAGACCAACAGGTGGCATAAGTTCAAGGAAAACTGGGCACACAAGACCCCGGAAGCCCGGCGCATACTTGAAAGCCTCTATCATGTTCGACAAGAGCTGGTAGCTGATTCCGGAGGATGTGTCTTAAGAGGCTCTAGACTGGTAATCCCAGCCAGTCTCCACTCCCATGTGGGACAGCTGGCCCACGCTGGGCACCAAGGCATGGTGAAAACTAAAAATAGACTGAGAGCTAAGGTATGGTTCCCCTATATGGATGAGCAAGTGGAGACCCTTGATCAGATGTCTCCGTGGTGCCAGGTAACCGGGCTACCATCTCCTCCAGAACCTGTGATTACGGAAGAAGGACCACAACATCCCTGGGAATGCGCCAGCCTTGATTTTGGAAGTCTTCCGGACGGAAGACACACTATGGTAGTCATAGGCTACTACTCCCGGTATCCCAAAGTGGAAATCCTTTTGTCACTTTCAGCTCAGGAAGTGTTGCCCAAACTGGAGAAGATAATGGCCACTCATGGGTTAGTCAAAGAATTGAGAACTGATAACGGATCTCCATTCCAAAGCCACGAGGTGGCCGAGTATTTGAAGTCATGGAAGATCCACCACCGCCGCATCACACCCCGATGGCCGCAGGCAAACGGAGAAGTCGCAAGGTTTATTCGCACCCTGAATAAGGTGATCAGAAGTGCTCATGCCAGCCTCCAACCATATGAATGGGCCATTTACACCTTCCCACAAGAGTATAGACAAATGCCTCATTCCACGACCAGTCAGGCCCCTGGGCACCTGTTAATGGGTGAAGTGGTACATGACTCCATCCCACATCACCCCAATTGGACCCCCTCCCCAGTGGATCCGCAAAGATCTTTCTTTCAGCGTCAGAAGTCAAATCGCAGAGTCAGTTTTCATCGCAAAGCAAAATCTTCAAAACTCCAAGTAGGAGATGCTGTGCTGTTGAAGTGCTGAAACCCAAGCAGCAAATTCCAACTTCCTTTTGAAAAAACGCCATGGACTATCATTCATCTCTCTGGTACCAAAGTGACAGCGAGGCGAGGTTTGGAAGAGGTATCCAGGAATATCTCACATGTCAAGAAGTTCTACGGCCCAGTGCCACCCTCTGAGGAAGGAGACGGTGAGGGATACTGAGATGGTCCTTCGGACGCCCCCTCCCCAGTAAGACCCTCCAAAGGGGCTAGGCCCAGCGAGGACCATGAGCCATCCCAGAGACTTCTTGCTCCAGCGGAAGAAACAGCAGCCCCCGAAGCAATTCAACAGCCCATGTCCATGAGACGGAGTGAGAAGACCCGCTACAATCTGAGATCAAACCCTACACTTTCGTCTCTACTACGACACGATGTAACGTATGATTGCCTTTTCACAAATGTGGCAGCGTCTAATTCATGCTTCGTGCCACTGTTTAGTGTTATAAACGGTCATCTGTTGTCGGACTTTAGCCTGTGCCCAGTATTTACAGTATGTCATAACGTTTTTGTTATATTTATTTTGGGGAGGAATGTAATGTTGTGCGCAGTAGCGCATTAATTTTGCGTCATGGGAGAGCCGCATGTGCGAGTTCCATCAGGGGTGTGACAGGAACACGCTGCGGTTTCAGCCAAGGTGACCCCCGGGTCAGCGAACGAAAAGGAATAAATAGCGTGCCCCGAAGGGGTGGGGGGTCAGTGCGGCCCGTCGGAGTGCGAGTGAAACTAGTTGCCTGTGTGGTCTCCGTTACTGCTTCCCGCGCGTTTGCCAGCGCGAATGAAAGGCACTCAGCCATTAATGGGCTACGCGCGCTACCTCAGTAACAGAGAGTGTGCTTCGGTGTTGCTACGGCAACACTACAAATTGGCGACGAGAGACAGGATCGCCTGCTGCTGCGCAGTTGTCGGACCATGTGGGCAGCAACACGTGGTATGAGCTGATGCATGAAGCCGCAACAGAAGAAAGAGGAGCACAAGGTAGGTCATCAGCCCTAGTCCGGAGAGAAACGAGGGAGCACCAATAAAAGCCAAGCCAGGCACAACACCCACCTGCACCAACACACCAGTGCACAAAGCCAGCAAACAAGCAAAGGGCCGCCCATCATGACAAATATCCTCCCCATAGAGCCATTCATCATTGAAGGGGCCCCATCAGCTCCAGCCTCCAGATGGAGAGACTGAGTATTTCGATGCCATGAATGTTGAGGATGAAAGAAAGACAGCCCTGCTCCTACATCTAGGGGGGAAAGAGCTGCACAAGATATCCAAGACACTCCCGGAGGCGGACTCCAAGACGCACGTTACACTAATAACGTCGCTCAATGCATATTTTGCACCCATGGTGAACCGAGACTACGAGCGGTTCATTTTATGACAGGCCAGACAGCAAGAGAGCAAGTCCCTCGATGTATTCAACACCAGACTCAAAGAACTAGTAAGCACATGTGGCTTCGCGGACGAGGGTGAGGAGATAAGAGGACAAATCATTCAATGGTGTGCCTCCACCAAACTGAGGGAACGCATCCTAGAAGAACCAGGAAAGCCCCTCACTGACATCCTGACGATGGGGAGGAACAAAGAGCTATCAAACACCAGAGCCTCCCACATAGAAGCAGTCCTCAACATACCAATGAAGACGGAAACCATAAATGCCATCGCGTCAGACAAGCCCAGGAAGACTGAAACACCACAAAATTCGTGGGGGTTCTGCGGGGGCCCCCCCTCACCGCATGGCGAATTGCCCTGCCAAAGGAAAAAAGTGTGCGGCCTGCGGAGAATTCAACCACTTCGCCAAGGTCTGCCTATCGAAGGAACAGGGAGCCACCCCGACACGTGTCTACTCGCTAGTAGACCAACAAAGTGACATGGACGATGATGCACACAGTTCATACCATCTTCACTGTAGACAAAGAGATGGGGAAGCACCCGCGTCCCCCACAGTGCCATCTGCAACATGCTACGGTTTCAGCCAAGGTGACCCCCGGGTCAGCGAACGAGAAGGAATAAATAGCGGGACCCAAAGGGGTGAGATGTCAGTGCGGCCCGCCGGAGCGCGAGTGAAACTAGTTGACTGTGTGGTCTCTGTTACTGCTTCCCGCGCATTTGCCAGCGCAAACAAAAGGCGCTCAGCCATTAATGGGCTACGCGCACTACCTCAGCAACAGGGAGGGTGCTTCAGTGTTGCTACGGCAACAGTATAATTCCCCTCTGTGTTCAATGCCGGATGCAGCAGGGACCTGGCTATGTCTTCGGACAGCCACAGCCCTCCACAGGGCAACTACAACATATTGAGGGCCACTCACTGGGGGAGGAGGAAGTAGGGACTGCCGACTCCAGTCAGTGTGCTTTATTTTTACTCTATCCTGAAAGGAAAAGGGTCCGAAATGTGCAAACAGGTGCAGTAAAAATCTGATTCCTCAATCAGAACAGGGGCAGACAACGCTGCAACTAAAGAACTGATTTGCTGCCTCAAAAAACAGCAGAATTTTCATGCAATTTCTTACTGGTTCTTTCACATGGTGATTAAATATGTCACCGGGGTAGCCTGTTGTGTTCATTCATGACCCCCCCAAATGTGCAGAAGCCACGTGTTGCTCAGGCAGTTCATGCACTACAAATGTGCCTGTTTCATTAATGCACAGTGTAACCTTGCATTGTTTACAGTGTGACTGCTGTGCAACCTGTGCTTCAATGTTGGTTGTTCTTAATATAAAAATGTGACTGTGGTTTACAGTATTAGTTTTTTTAGTCCACGCCCTTGCATCATAACTGGTCCCAAGCCTGACCCTTTTATTTCACTCGACACCCGAAATGTAATTATCATTGTGATTGCACAAAGGTTCTTAAAGTGCAGTTCTAATTGTCTAGGTTCAAGTTTAATCAAAGCCCATTTTTTGCAAGTCCATGAGCCTGAGATGTTACCTTGTGTAATATGTCAGAAGCTGATGTTCAGTGTGTTATGTCTAATGTTATCAAAACCTGTACCCACGCAAAGTAATGGGAAGTGTTTATTCACATTGGCTGAACATTCATCAACCTACATTGAATCTTAATAAGCGTCCATAGATCGCAGAGATGAGAACACCTTCATTAAGTAACAAGCCAATGCTGAAGTCCATTCCAAGCGAACTTAGCAATGTTTAGGGAACGCTGCTAACATATCAACATAATGTTATGGTGGATGCCTGCCAGTCTTCTGGCCACTCCACCGCATGCCACTACACAGCACAGCACTTTACAACACTCGACTCCACTGTATGCTACTCTACTCCACGCCATTCAAATCCACTCCACTCCTCTGTAAGCCTCTCCACTATGTACCTCTCCACTCTTCTCTACACCACAAACTTTTAGCCATACTGGTGTACAACATGGCTAAAATACATTGGCAAAGCCACTAGCTCTTGCATAAGTGAAACCTATTGGCTTTGCCAATGCTTGTTGTTTAACTATTATCCTTGCCCCTCTCCCCCTCTGCTGGTGGATGTGTGACTGACATGTGAAGACAAGGTACTCCTCACCACCTCACCACCATGGAGGTGGGCCGCAATATGGAATTGAAGACGATATTGGCTTTGCGGCACCATGGCTGTGTTATCTGCCTCCCTTTTCCCCGCTCCAGTTTCGTCAGTAATCCCATCTGCCATTTCTCTTCCTGTTTTTTTTTTTTTTATTATTTTTCATTTACCAGGTGCCACATTGTGAACCCACCTTTATGTTTATTTTGCGTTGGACTGCCCCCCATACCGACAGTTTAACATGTTTTGTCTTATTTTTAAGAAAAGGTGCCACCACTAAAA
The DNA here is from genome assembly GCF_031143425.1 of Pleurodeles waltl. Classification (NCBI taxonomy): domain Eukaryota; kingdom Metazoa; phylum Chordata; class Amphibia; order Caudata; family Salamandridae; genus Pleurodeles; species Pleurodeles waltl. Next base: position 559,525,981 of record NC_090440.1, on the reverse strand, counting down.
TCCTTTGATTTTCTCGTCTCTCTGCAGTGTTGCTTTGAAGGAATTAGGCCGCTGGGACTGGGAGAGAAAGAGCAACGAGGGAAGATGGGCCAGGGCGAAGAGGGAATAGCATGAGAATTCCAGTAGTGGATGTGTAGGCAACATGTTGTCAGCAATGTGGCCGCCTATTCCTTTGAATGAGAACTCTCCCTCTTACGCAGTTAAGGGAACAACTGAATCACAGGAAAAATAATTAGAGGGCAAAAACCATCGTACACAGTGAACTCTGCACTGGTGATTGCTTAAATTGTGAATTACCTGCACAGGGGGTTGCTGCTTGTCTTTTACATCCTTTTGAGCTTATCAGAATGGTTGGTACAGCCACAGAAACTCCATGCTGTCATGAATAAACTGAGTTTTGTCAGTTTTCTAAACTGGGTAGGGGATTAAACGCAGCTTCAACCCTAAAAGGGACTTAGGCAGGGCACCGCTGTAAAAATAGGTCACTATTCCACCTAATAATCCACCATTACCAGACATCAAGGTAGGATTTTGCCCATTATGATAATATTTCATAAGGAAGGTGCTGGGCACAATGAAACATGCTTGCCACAGTAAAACATTTCTATAATTATCTTGCATGACATATTCCAACCCCACATTTGCCCTGAGGCCCCCATTTAAAGCATCTAGACAACTTGGTATTACTGTTGTGTCTTTGTGTCACATGTCTTTCTTAAACTTTGGAGCCAGATTGATGGTGATGATTGCCATTGTGCTCTGTCAGACTCCATTCATGGTCCACATGGCAGGCAAGGCTACCAGCCACGACTGTGGTGGTGGTCATTTGCCATAGGTGTCCTAGGGCCCATTTTACTTTGGCTCTACAAACTGGACCATGTGCACCCTTTCTGGGGTTGACTCTTAAGGCAGCATGGGTGATCAGGTGAAGGCATCTCAGAGAGGTAGTGTGGAAGGCAGACACTCAGAACTCAAAAGTCAATCAATAGGCACAGTGCATAACTGTTCAGCCCAGTGTTCGTCTTTTTAGTAAAAAGAAAGTCATTTAATGTCACAAGAGTACAAAACAGTGCACAATAGGTGAAACATCTTAAAAGTTGGACAATCTCACCCACAGGCTCTTCATGAAGCACTATATCATATATGATGGCCTTATGCCTTTCTCCTCATTCTACGGTGCCTTCCAATGTATGTGGTTTCCTCAACACCAAGTTGTGTTTCAGGAACTATTAGGCACAGGTGCAAATTTCAATATGATGCTGCCACATTGTCAACTTTTGGGTCAGTTTGAGCAGTTTGTAGCTCAAATAGTCCCACCTATAATTTCACTTCCTGTTGCAGCGTATTTTTGTTTGTGTTAGTCTTTTGCTGAAAAGTGTACATATTGACTTACACTTTCAGCAGCATCTTTGCCCCCATTCAACCCCTTTGAGACACCAGCCCTGGGATGACAGCAGCTGTCTCTCTGAGTAATCTGCAGAGCACTCCCTTCCCTGGTCAAGGAAATCTTGGAATTGGAACGAAGTGTGGTGGTTTAAGTCAAACTTTTATATTCATTTTCCAGACAAGGGATGTTGTTCCACCATCTAAGGTCCTGGAACCTGTTTGTGTTGGTTCATTTTAAAATGCAGTGTTAAGGCTGTAGTGCAGACACAACCTTTGTGCAAGGTGATGGCTCACAGTAGGTAGTGATGATGCGGGTTCCAAGTAGAGGTATCAAAAACATGGGAGCAATGAAGTGTGAAAACTCTGCTCCCAGATGTAATCAGGCCTCCTGAAGTAGCAATAAGGGACAAGAACAAGTGGAGGGTGATAGAGCGTTCCGTACCAATAATTTACCTGTATTTGGACGCTCTTTAGGCCGATGAATTTTTTGGCTAAGTGGGTCTCTCTTCACCCGAGATCAGTCAATTTAATGTGATCAATAATCAATAACGAACATAAGCAATACCCTGATCAACATAACACTTAACAATTAATCCAGAATACATTTCGGCGAACCATGACCTTTCGGTCATGAATAACCACACCAGTTTATTCAAAGTTAATGAATTTATTTCCCTATATTAACAAAGCTAGCACGATATAGATGTGTCTCAGCACCAAGTGATAAACGTAAATGAACATTAATAGCTGTCCATAACGGCGGAAAAGATGCAATCTATGCAGCATTTGAATAACAAGGCATTCGATAATAGCAATGCAAATCACTAAAACTATAATCTGTAATGAGCTAATTGCATACATTTAGTCAGCATAACAAGGTCTCAAATTGCATCGTGCAACAAAAGGAATCCTCATCTAACCTCAAATTAGCATCGGCATGTGGGACTTCATGCAAAACAATTTTAGCAACATTAATTTGGAAAACTCCTAACTAGGGATCTTATCAAAAATCAGCAGTTGGTTACCTAAAAGAAACACAATGCAATTGTACAATTTCCTTTCATATTTACCAATTACAATCAGCATTCAAGGAAGTCTTCGTCTCACAGGTACCGTTTCTCGATCAGCATGGGACGGGGCAAAGGGGCAGGGGTGGACGGGGCAATTGCCTCACGGCGGCAAAGGGACAAAACTATTACTTCATGCAAAGGGATCAAAGTTAAAGTCTCTAGGGCAAGAATCAATTAAAGTCTCTTTCTCTCGATTAGAGAAAGCATCAGAGTCTCTTTCAAAATGGCGTCGCAGCAAGGTGGGCCATAATAGCTGCAAAGTCTACAAAATGGCGGGCTGCAATGGCGGGTAATAGCAATAATGGCTGCTTTCTTCTCGTGCACCTGGTTTAAATAGACAACAGTTCAAATCCAGTAGGGTCTTCCATTGGAGGGTTCATAGGTTGGCTTCAAATTGTCCAATCAAAAACAACAGTTCTCAAGCTTTTACTTAAGCATACATTATCCTTGGAGACTGGTACGCAAGTTGCAACATTTTATACCAATTAACTCACTTTCAGAGCTTCCATTGTCCGCACCTGCAGATTGACCTTGGAGCAAAGAGAAAAATGCCGGGCTGGCACGAAACCTTAAGATAAGCATGTGAACGATCTCAGTGGAAAAGTACAGCTTCAAGCAAAAATACACGTTTAATAGCACATTGGAAAAATACGAGCATCTAAACCGTGAGACCAGGCAACTAGGCCAAAGCCTCCACTAAAGTTATGCTAAGCTAAAGCATTTCAAACAAGCAAATCGTGGTACACGTTTACGATTATGTCAGATTCGTGCAATTCTAATACATCACGTTATATAAAGCACACTTATAAATGTTGGCGAACTACTCTAAGGGCACATTTTGTCCCCGTACAATCTTTATTAGTTCAGTTAAAGTCACACTTGATTATTGCAGTACTACGTTTAAGCGCTAATAAATGTAAAACCTTCATTTCTACGTCATCAAGGGCCAGCATACAAAGCATCCCTACTTTTAATAACAGAATCTACAGACTCACCCCTTTTCACATACCATCCACCAAGTGGTAGTGCTCAGGAAAATCTATTCAGCAATCCCCTGCTAAAAAAAACTCATAGATTTCCTAAGGGCAGCCCGTCTCCACCCACCCTCAGTTCAGTGTCTGGGTCTCCAACTCTAGCATCAGGGATGCAAGTAATACAATTTCACCGTCTGGGGTAAGCTGTATCCATCCTCCATCCTGTGCCATAATAAGCCATCCAAAATGGAGTCAACTATTCCCAGCAAACGTACTTACATTACACAGTCTCACTGTCTCGTATGTGTCACACATGCACAATGTACATACACCCTCGATGCGTCAGTGGAAGGGCCTTGGTGCCCACATTGAAGTAGAACTTTTATCTGAGGAAGGCTGGTAGATCACACTCCTTTCTGACAAATAATAAGTCTGAACAAGACTATTAATTCCTAAAAATCAGTTTGCTGCCATCACCAATAAATGCCAACAACCCCGACATGGACAGTAGTATTATGTCAGCAAACAAGAGCACGTTTGTTGTGCCCCTCCAGGTTCCAGCACCATTTCAGGACCTTAGACGTATCATGGAAAGGCTCAGGCCACAGCACACACGCTTGATTAGAGCAGGGGTATATAGTCACATACAGTGCAGGAGACATTCTGTCCCAACATCAAGACAGGTCCAGCAATTGCGGAGTGTATCAAAATTCTTGGGCTCCAGGGAAAAATAACAATGCAAGGAACCAACCAAAAATGATAGCAGAAATTTAAGTAATCATGGGAACAGTTACACAAAACGCTCAATTGTGCACAGTACTAATTAATAATAACAACACTCCAAAATTCTACTTTCTTTTATTTGCAACCTGTGAAGTTACCAGAAACTGATTGTATAGAAGGCTATGCCTGTCATGGCTTGTCACAGTCTGCCTCACTCCCATCCACCTCTGATCTTTCCACCCTTTACTCAAGGCATTGCCGCTCAGGATGTCATCCAAGCTGTCAGTAGGAGTCACGTCGCTCAGGATTGTGACTGCAGCATGTATTCAGTTCTGACTCCTCCCATCACCAGCAGAGCAAATCATGTCCCTTGTAGCCACCATAAGTTTGTTATAATATCTGAATTTTTGGCAGCATTTTTAAAGACACCCTGTCTCAGATGTCAAAGATGCTTATGAGTTCTGTAAATGTTGTTATCCAGCACCATTGTGTCTCTTTCACGCTTAGTTGCGCTACAGAGTATGATCGTTGACAGCAATTGTGTGGTGACTATTTTAAGCAGCAGAACATGCGAGAGGCCTCTTAATTACGTATATAAGGATGCTGCCCTTAGGGTGTTTCTTTTATCTCTTAGTTACTGCTTGTGTGATAGGAAAGACCCGCTAGAGTCTATTATCACCCAAGGTGTTTACACTCTTCCATTCTTTCTAATTATTGGGCTTGAAGATTCCATTTTCCTCTTTCCTTATATTCGTGTCTATCACCATAGCCTTCGTTTTAGTGAAGTTTATAATCAGGTCGTTCTTTGCTGATTATTCTGCTAGTCTGTTTATAAATCGCCCTGGACATGCTTTTGTTTGATTGATCAAAATAACGTCAACTGCCTGTAGCAAGTTCGATAGTTGCTGTTTCCGCGTAGCGAGGGCTGAAGTCAGGTCGGCTAGATAGAGATTAAAATGGTTGGGGAGCCAAGACACAATCCTGCTTCAGCCCCAAGAAAGTGTAGATTTTGCGGGAGATATGCAGACCATCCCAAATCTTTATCCTCGCCCAAGTAATAGTATGGAGGAGTTGATTGGCCCTTAGCAGTGGGAGTGGTATATCCCATTGGGTCGGTTTTTCCCTCAAATGACTTCTCAGAACTCAATCAAATGCAGATGTAAAATTTACGAAGCAACAATTTACTGAGGCTCAGGCCTTCTGTGTTTTGTCAGTGTTGAGGAAAAGAGCCAGAGGTTTTGCGAAGGACCCCAGCTCATGACAGAAGCATGTTTGATTAATGGGAATTATTTCACCGTGTTTCGCCCAAGCTGTGAGATCTTCCAGAAGCAATGCAAGTATTTTGATTACTTGCCTAGAAACGCTATTAGAGAATAACGTTTGGGTGATGATCTGGTCCGTCCTTTATAGATCGGGTTGATTATGGAGCCTCTCCAAGAGTCGGGTACCTCCTCAGTTTGAAGAATATGATTGAAGACAACCATAACGTTTGCGGACTAATAGTGCAGATTTGTTTTATACACTGCTTGGGGAATGTCATTTGGCCTAGGAGCCACATCACGTCGCCTGTCCTGTTTGCACAGCTATTAGATTAGTGTGCATTCTAGCAATTCCTCTACATTGTCAGTAATTGTTTCCTGTGGCGAACATATTTTTGACCTTGATTGCATATTGAACTTTAAAGATTTTCAAGGATAAGATTAATGTGCTCCGAAACTTTCTTAGTTGACATGGAGAAGTGGGCTTTTAAAAACTCATACCAGGCAGTTTCAGTAATATTTGAGTTATTGCCTTTGACAATATTGTTTACATTTTTCCAAACTTTTTTGGAGTTGTTATCTATACTTCCATAAACTTTTCCACAAAAGTCGGCCTCGTGCATCTTTTTTCTTCCTTCATAAGATTTTTTTATATATTGTTTTTGAGATTTTTTTAATGGCCTGTTGAATGGAGTCTTGTTTAGCATTCTAACTGCCTCTCTGGGCCTTAAATTTGTGGTGACCTGACTTCAAAATATTAATTCTGCTAGGGCAGGCACATTTATAAAACAGATTATACATAAAATGTTCCACATATTGCAATGGCTGTCTAGGAGTGTTTCGGTTGTTAACTCAATTGTGGTAATTGAATGGTCTGACCACTTTAATTTTAACGATGGTCTGTATAAATTGAGCCTGAAATAATTTTGTAAATGAAAGTGGAGTAGCCATCAACTCTATTTTTTATGGTAGATGTTTGATTTCCATTCTGTGCTCAATATTGAAAGAGCTTATGTATCTAAAAAGTGATAACGAAACAATAGGGTAATCGAGGAGCGAGTTTGTTCTTGAAGTATAATGTGTCAATTATGGTGGCTTGTCACCTCAAAGTCTTCCATTTAACACCCTTAGACCTACCTACTCGGCCTCAGTTATGAAGTACTTCCCCAACTTGTCACTACGCTTGGGAGGCCGGGGCATCAGAAGCAGGATGTTCCAAGTTACATTCTGGCCCAGGATCTCCTTATCATGTTTGAATGCGACAAACAGATTCGTGTTGAACTCTCCAGACACCAAGATTTCAGATGGAATTGGTCGCTTTTTCAAATCGATAATAAAGGAGCTTAGTTTTTCTGAAAGGTCTATTTTAGCTTTTGTGTCAGGATGTATATACATGTTCATTAATATCAAGGAGGAACACTGTCCGGGAGACCAGATATCCAGTTGAACTACGAAGAGCTCTTGGTCCTCTTGGTGTAAAACTGCACTTTCCACCTATAAAGTTGCAATTATAAAAGTCACAGGAACCCCTTTGAACAGCCTTTTTTGTTGACTTGACCGCCGAACTAATGATCTTGATAAAGCATGGTAACGTCAGGGAGTTTATAGATCAGGTTTCTTGGAGTATAATAACTTGGATCATTTTCCAGTAGTTTAATTAGTCAGAATTTTAAAAAAATGTTTGTCATAACAGGAATGTTCCATGAACCAGCTGTAACAAATATGAAGTGATGTTTGGAGATCCTGATGGAACATGATATCAATTTCCAAAGTTTTGTTTTTATGAAGTACTGAGGGCGACTAGTTCCACTCTTTCTTTTTATAAACATATTTTTATTGTTTTTATTCGTCAGTATAAGGAGTACAGACAAGCGGAATACTTTTAACAATTATACCAGTATTGCAAGTCAGTATTCAATCGGATTCCGTCCCCACAGGAATAACAGCCAAAATAATAATAGTAAGCTGAGAGCAAACTGCGGAAATAAAGAGAAAAAACAGCATAACAAATAAAAAAGAAAATGCCTGGCCGTATTGTATAAATGCAAAAAATGCTAGACTGGCTGTACCAGACATCGGGCATTTCCCCGGGAAGCTGGAAGGGGTCGCTTTTGTTGCTGGGAGCAGTTTTTTTTAGCAGTGCAGCAGTTTTAAAAGCACTGCAGAGTTCCTTGTATATCCAACAGTTTTCAGGCAACAATAAAAATGCCAAGATAACTGGTGATTAATGTATCCGCTAGAGAGTGATCACGTTTTGTCAACTGTCAGTTTTGACTCATCCCAGGCAGCATAGAGGGTTAATATCCCTGCTGCAAACAACGTGAACCATGCAGATCACATACAGAACTGTATTTTATGTGCATAGCTCAGTGGGATAGTGCTTTTGTCACAGAGCTCCTTTCGCTACTGTGCAGTTCATAAGTTACAATCATAATCTAGCACAGTGGGGCTTGAACTGTCATCAAAGAGCTACATGCAGACTGCATGGTGCAGGTTAGAAAGTTATGTTTTCCCCCAGTCTTTGATTATCCTAATTTTGCTAAAAAGAGTTTGCTTGGGTAGAAACAAATTGTTTTCAGTATAGTCAACCCTAATCACTGTGTTACATTCTGCATCCAGTTTATACTTCACCAGACCAAGCACTCTTATAAAATGCCTACCAGTATAGATGACATGTGAATCCTACACCTTGTGGTTCCCTTTTTTATATAGCATTTTCTAGACATTGATTTACACACGTATGGTTCATTGTCTCTGTATATGTGTGTGATGTGAAGTGCTCTATTCTGGTAAGAGAGGCACTATAAAACAAATTAAATACATGTGAGAGACAGGCTATGGAGAGATGAGAGGCACTGTTCGAGGGTAATGGTGAAGGAATCATTGAAGACCCTGAATAAAGATTGCCTGGTCCTCTGATCCTGGTGTTCTGTAAGGTCATTGTTTACTATGCTTTAAAAACTAATACAATTGAATATATAATGAAAAATGTGTTGTAGAATGCACTGTTTTTGCCATTTGTTTCCAAATTTTCTTGGGGGGGGGAGGGAGAACCCCCACAAGCCCCACATTAGTGGTCAAGCTCATTCGCTATGTACACTATGGGGGCTGGTCTGGCAAAATTTGCCAGGACTGCTTTGGGTTCCCAGTCATGCCCTGAATGGAAATGTTACAAGCTTGTGCAAGAGAGTCCCATACCGTAGTGGGGACCTATCCTTCCCCGGTCTTCCCCCACACACTGGCCAAAACCCACTACTCCGATCACTCAGCTCCAGAGAAGTTGGTTGTGTGTTATTCCTATCCACCCACGGATGTCTCAGTGTCAAATGGCATGACTATCAAGGGTGTCAGTGTAACTGTCCCAGCCAGCACCTATGGGATGCATGCGTAGCCCCCCAAGTTCTTTGACATGGAGGGCTACGTTTTCATTAGTTCCACTCACTCTGTACATTTTCTTCAGGTAACGTAGACATAACAATTGAGCCAAATTTGTCCTGCATACTGAACCAGTCTTACCAATTGTGTTCAGGAAGACAGTATAGCCTGGATTATTTACTATTTCCGGTTGTCCTGGTGGCCATGGTGTTTGCTTGCGATTCAGCTCAAAGCGGCAGATAAGCATGATCTTCATAGGAAATAATTTTCATGCCTTAGATCTTAAACACAATTGCTTCTGCCATTAACTGGGAATCTATTTCTGGTGTACACCAGGTTACCGACGTTGGTTAGGTTGGCAGGTTTGCGTGCGGCGTAAAAAACTCAATTCAGTGTCGTACGAGGAGAAGTGTAACAGGTTTCGGGCATGCATAAGTAGTTTCACAATGTTACCATTATTTAATATATCAAAGCGACCTTAGTTCGCCATTCTGGAATGAAGAGCATACGCTTTTCAATACTCATCGTAGGTCCTTCAGCTTTAAATGCGCCCTGAATGATGCATTAGTTTGCGTGCCCTGTTTTAGCAGCTTGGCCTCGTTATTGGGGGATTTTTCTCGATATTTGTCCCTAACCACGTCACGGAGGAGTCAATTGTGGTTATAGGTGCGCTAAACTTGTCCTATATGGTGTCACGTTGCTTGGTACATCATTTTTATTTGCAGCAATTACAATAATTTTACTGTTATCGTAAGTGTGCACACTGTGCATTTGCTGATTTTACTGCTACAGTTGGTGGCCATGTTGTTGCGTCCTCTACGGACTGATCGATACTCATTAAAGTGCTAGGCGTTGTCAAATCTAAAGGGGCGTCTTATTATCCTCTTAAACGTGTTGCCGCATGTCCCCTGGGTCTGGCAAAGCTGTAACTAAAAGTGAACCTTGTTTCTGTTTGGTGCCTCCCTTTGCGAGCCTTAACAACTCTGTATAGAACCTAGGGACAGGAGCTGTCTTACAATGGTTGATGGTGGTGTGCCATTAACGCGTTGACTGTTTACTACAGTGAACTTGTGGCTAGAGTCATCCGTCAATATTTGTATCAGTTTATGTATAATTTTACCAATCCTACGAAATCCATGTAAAAAAAACGGCATGCAATTGAAATTTTAAGCGCAGAGAGTAACAGTAGTTTTTTAAAGTTTAGTGCAGTCACTTGTGAGGGATTCAACAACACCCTAGAGAGCATCCATTTAACTGAGCGAGCGGTGCGGCTACAACTAGATGACATCTCTTGTGTATATTCTCTCATATCCATGTCCTCTTCCCCATCTTCACTGTCAGCATCAAGCACTGTGTTGGGCATGCTTGGCACTGTCGGGGTGGTGGTGGTGACTGGTTGGCTCATGTCATTCCTGCAGAGTTGTAGTCTGACCCCTTTCTTGTACACAGACGATACACAAATCGTCTTTTCATTAACTCCTGTACTAGATCAGGGTCCTTTCTGGGGTTAATGGACAGCTAAATGACGAACAACTCACTCAAGCTGAACGGCGATAAGATGGAGGTGATGATCTTGGGCAAGAATCCCCAACTCTGGGGCCCACAACATTGCCTTTCCGCGCTAGGGCCCTTGCCCACTCCATCTCCCAAGGTGAAGAACCTGGGTTTTCTACTCAAAGAAAATCTCTCGATGAGTCCTGAGGTGGTTAAGGTTACGTCCTCCTGCTTTGCTATAGTGAAATGGCTGAAGAAAATGATTTGGATTCTCCCTCTTTCGGTCCAGAAGACTGTAGTCCAAGCCTTAATCTTATTGAGACTGGATTATGGTAACATTCTATACCTGGGCATTGACCAAACTTCCATTTGTCGCCGCCAGATGGTTCAGAATGCGAGGGCTCATCTTCTATTTTGCCTTCCGAAATTTGCCTTGACCACTCATCTCTTGCAAGAGCTTCATTGGCTTACAATCTCGAAGGTCATTCAATTCAAGGCTTTGTGGTATGTATTTAAAGCTAGAATACGAGTTGGCATGCACTATAGTCAGAAGTTAATACTCCCTTACCTGCCAGTTTGCTCTTTGAGATCTCAGCACCTGGCATTTTGTACAGTCCACAGGTTTCGCCTGACTCAAATGCGTGGCCAGTCTTTGTCTTTTTCAGTTTTGGGATCCAAACTCCAGAACTCTCTTCCAACTTCTGTTAGAAATTGTTCCACACTCTCTGTCTTCCTAAGAACTTGAAGGTGTGGCTCTTTTAACCTGGATCAATCTTCCACTGTCTATATGGTGTAGCCCTGGGAGACCCTAATTGGGTAGCTGTAGGCTTTATAAAATCATATGAAATCAGCATCAAGTGGTCCTCTTTTCTTTGTTTATGTGTATCATCACCAGTTTCCTTTTTTACCCATTTCTGGGATATGGAATCTCACCTATCATTCAGAAACTTCCTACTCAGAGCCATGGACCAACTTTCGCCCAAGATTTAAATTGTGCATTGTGACTCAAGTTTGCAAGAGCTGACACACATATCATGCACTCTGGTAGGAGTCATCTTGTGCTTCTCTGTGCACTACCATCTGTATTGTTCCCTTTGGAACTATCTGGTTTGTCTTTAGGATAATAGTAAACCTATGCCACAGGAGATATTAGCTTTCATTATCAGGAAGTGACCTCATCAAGACTACAGGGTTTGACAAATCAGGTACTTTCCTGCCAATGCAGCACTCTTTTCAGTGACCCTCACCTTCTATGTGATGGTTACTCTCATTGGCAATGTCCAAGTGGTACGACTGACACTTAACTACCCCGAAGTAGCTTGTTGTACCAAGCTCCCAACAGTTTACTTCAGTTGGATCCAGTGGCAAAGTTCAAAGCACGGCCACAAAGTGTCCAAGAGCTGAAGACCCTCTAGAAACCTCACTTTAATATACAACGGAGACTCCATTGAGTACCACTTCCTACATGAGCCCCAAGTTCTCACAGAGGCCTACTACTACACCATGGGATAGAGAAAATCTTTCTTTATGGGTTAGCACTTCTCACTTGTGGCTCAGTTTGACCTTTTGTGGGTTAAGGAAACGTAGGGCCTGATTTGGAACTTGGCAGACGGGTTACTCCATCACAAGGGTGATGGATGTCCTGTCCTCCGTAATCTCAATCCCATTGGATAAAATGGGATGTAGATTTCCGCGGATGGTACATCCGTCGATGTTGTGATGGAGTAACCCGTCTGCCAAGTTCTAAATCAGGCCATTAGTCTTAATTTGCTCTGGAGAGGGATTCCATTAAAAAGTAGAACTTAAGTCCTCCATTGAGTTACAGTCCCAGCCTGATAAGGTCGATTTTAGGTCTTGACTCATTCCCTTCTGGTTCAGTCAGACATAGCATCTCTTTGATGGAAGAAAAGACAGCTTAAAACTTCCAAGACATTGGAGGCACAACAGTTCTTCTCCTGGGGTCTCCTCACTGGCTAACTGCAAAGAGAAGACATTCTAAGAGATAGCTCAGACAGCAGGGCTGGACTAAGGAGTACATAATTCTCTCTCTTTTGTCCCACACCAGATTCTGAATGGACAGACGTTACCCACAAATTCTCACATTGAGTTTCTGGTCTCGGGCCCACTGGGGACCCTCTGGGTCACAGATGATACCAGAAGTTCATCAGTTACTTTAGGGCCTCTAATTGGTTGTATTCCTCTCTGAGAGGTGGACACGTCTGACATCTCTGGCCCATCAGATTAGAAATAGTTGGACCATGAGGTGGATCACTTTATCCATTTTCCTCATGTCCATAGTTGGGGATTGTTGTCAGGTCTCTGGGGAAAAAAACGACAAGACGGTTAGGAAACATCATCTGTGGAGGAGGTGAGGATGTGAAGGGTGGGGCAATGTAAACTACAGTCATGGAGGACACAGACGTCTTGTGTAGGGTCCAAGACACGCTCCCCTAGCCACTAGAGGGCTGGTGTTCGACTTCCAGGACAGATGAGGCACAGCCCTATAGAGGTTCATTTGCCCCATAGACTATTGTCTTGCAGCATCAGTTATTTCAGCTCCTTTGCTTTTCATACAAGTTCACACCCATACTTTGATGCCTCACCTTTATTTTTTCCTCTGTTGGTTCCCTCAGTTTCCCAATGTTTCCCTTTCCCAGATTTTCAGTGTCCTCCTTGTTTAACCAGTGTATTGAACTTTTGCTTTGGACTTCCTTTTGTGTGTCTAGCACCATATTGCTTTCTGGTACCCTGGAGTTCTTCCCTACATCGGTTCTCAGGTGGTGTTCCAGATTTCTGTTGGGGCTAGTTACAGTGCGGCTCATCATTTCACAAGATAAGCTATGTTCCAGTACCTTATTATTATTATGCTGTGCCATCCCTTCCCTCTGAGTGTCCAGTACAGGCATTCAAACACCCATCCTGTAGAAATGAGTATTACTCCTCTCTTACTCCAATACCCCTCTTTCCCTTTCCAATAGGTTCTCTTCACTGTCCTGAGCTATATACATGAAGTGGGTTAACCTACTCGTAAAGAAGATGGGATTGACCTTGACATCTGACGGGAGATCCAAGGATCGTGACACTTGCTGGTATCTGACCTCATGAGGTCAGATACTTTTCTGGATGCCTTGAAACCCAAGTTGAAGACCACAGATGTTGCTTCCAAATTACTTTCCAAATCACCAATACAACTCCTGACACCAGAGCCACTTCTTCTATTTGCACCTCTGCGTCTGTGTCTCTCCCTGCAGTGTTTCAGCTAGGCTAGGAGCACATAAGGCTCTGGATGATCAAACTTCTAGCATTTGCACTGCAAGAGACCATGCTTAGTAGATCCATAAACTAACCCATACACTAACCCTGGTGCCAGTACACAGTATGAGTAACTGCAACCAATCAAGCCGTATCACTTAGTGCTCACAAAGGCCCTCCAAGACACTATTTTTACTTGTCATAGCAGAAGCAGCACATCTATACTTTGGTGGCAGCCTCAGCTCTCCTCAGAAGCAGAACTCATCATCGAGCCCTGAGTCATTGGGCAAAGTAAGGTCATCTGACAAACGTTTTGCTGTTCATCTCAAAGTCTAGCAACTAATACTAGGCACACAAAGGCTTACCTAAAATTAACGTAGAAAACCACTTTTGGCATGTCTGACCTTATTTGGTTTCTTATCTTTAATTTATAAGGGGATGCAATAGAGGTTCGATGGACCTTTTGACTGCGCTTAGAGTAGTTCCCACCATAAGTCTTAAATATAGTACAAATAATCAACAATATCAATCAACAATATCAATAATCTTTGGAGTCAGTAATATCACACACCATGACCCCTTTGGCCATGAATAATCACACCTTTCTGTAAAGGTTAGAATGTTTATTTCCCTATATTAACGGTGCTAATATCACATAAATTAATCTCAACACAGACTGATAGGCATACAAGAACCACACTGGTTGACCAAACCTTCTAAAGAATCTCAATTTAATAAACGCATTGATCACTAAATATTCTAGAATTACAGTGCAAGAGTAACTGCACAATAGAAATAGCATACATCTAGGTTCAGGAACTGAGCAACGTCAATTATTTATTAATAGCAACCTAATAACACTTCAGGGTTTCCCTTACTAACCTTCTGAACTAGAATAGCATGTTTGGTCTTCATGCAAAACAATCTAGTCAACATAAATTTGGAAAACATCTAGCTAGGGCTCTATCAAAATAGCAGTTGGTACCTAGAAACAAAAGACGAACTTACAACAAGAACAATAGTATTTTGTTATACCTCTCCTCAGTATGGATCAGCACTCTGCAATTATCTTTGTCAGTTGGACAGCTGTTCGGTCAGCATCAGCAACGGACCATGAAAAGGGATGGTTCAGAAATGGGGACTCTAAGCTATCCGAACCATTAGAAAGCAATGTCTAAGGGATCAGCATTCAGCATCAGAAATTTAAGCAACATAGTTAAGGATAGAATCCTCTCAGGAGGAAGATCAAAATAGGAATGAGCATGCAAATTAGAATGATCGAAAAATGGTCGCTTCTCCTCTGTGCAGTCGGGCTAAGTTAAAATCGTCTAGAGGACTTCCCGCGTTGCCATTGGTCAAAGAATTGTACATTTACATTTAGTCCAATAAGGATTAATTTCTAAATCTAAGATATAACTAAACTGTCTTTCACATGCCGATGATTGGTTCGTCTTCTCCTGTTCCCACCATCAGGTTCGTCAGGTAAATTTTTTTGTATCCATCCGTACTCCAGTTAGTGCATCCATTGTTAGCTCCTGGGAGCATCGCTGTCTCACACACTAAACTATACAATGTTTCTTCTATTAGCACAAGACATTCTAGCAAGCAGTTCTCATGAGAAAGTTAAAGACATCTGCTAAGGTTTTGTCAACTCAGTGAAAAAACAATACACGTATTAATTGTGTACATAAATGAGTACATTTCTCACTGCATTATCTGAACAGTGCAGCTTAACATGAGGCTGTGCAAACTAGGCCCAAACTAGGCCCAAAACCTTGCTAACGTAAAGCCTATAATTAATAAAGCAAATACATAATGCAAATTCATTAGTATAACATATTACTACATTTTCTTAGTGAAGCACATCAATTAACATTAATATGCATTTATTAAGAACACTTCGTGATTAACGGTGGCCACTCAAGTGGGCACATTTTCCAAGTCGCACATTATTTTCTATATTAAGTCAAATTCTATGCAGATTCATAATTCAAAGTACATGAATAATTATTAGTAAAAAAATCAGTGTTCACACCACCATGTGTCAGATCAGTATACAGATTAGAGAATAAGAGACAACAGAGCAAGGCTACATGAAGAAGGTGGAAAATGGGACAACATTACCAGTCAGGCTTTTTATGGACTGTTAACTTCACACCTAATATGACAAAAATTGCCTGCAACAACCACAAATGCCTGCCTTTCAAAAGACCTATACAACCTGTTTTTACATGTGGAAAACAGCCCTGATTTGCAGAATGTGGGCCACGTTTTAGCTATCTGATGTGCTAGTGGTGCTGCTTTTACTTTGGTGCCACAATCTAACACTGCTTAGGGCCCCAACTAACCACCTGCATGCCTGAAACTGACCAGTGGGGAGTCCAGCACCTCACCCACCATAAAACTTCTTTACAGCAGCAGCGGGTAAAGCTCTATCTAAGTAACAGGAGAACCTGAGCAAATCTTAACTAAAGACACCAGAGCTAGAAGAGCCAGCCATAGATCCTACCATATCCAAACCTTAACATGTAATTTTCTTTGCAATGGAAATTAGCCTGTGTGTAAGCCACAGCAACTCTGATGTCTGAGAACGCCAGAGACCAACTCTAACCGATTTCATGAACACTGGCTTGTTATTAAATATCTGGGTGTTCTTATACAATAGCCCTTTTATATACTGAAATAAGAAGGCAGTATTAGTTTCATGTCATGTAGTCATGCCAAGTGTGTGTCTTGTAATGAGGGACGAATAATCCAGCGGCCAAAGGACTTGCCAGTATACCATCCAGAAGCAGGACACTCCAGGTACTTCCCAGGTGTGAGAAACAGATCGGGAACAGAAAGGCAATATAATGAGTGGAAACCAGAACGAGGTCAGCAGGACAAGAATACACATATACAGATGAAGTGTAACCCATTTTATTACCAGTTGTATGAAAGTGCCCTTTTTGACGTGGTCAGTCCCACTTTTTGCCTGGTATTTGATGCAATTTTGACTGAAAGTCCACTGGATTCCTGCTAACCAGGTCCCATCCAGGTCCCAAGTACCAGATCTCTTTCCCTATACTGTGCAGTTGTTCCTCAATTGGCCATACCTTTGGCACCCTTGTAAGTCTCTAGTAAATTCCAGCCCTGGTAACTAGGGCATGGGTACGAAAGAGGTCCCCAAGGGCTGAAGCATGTATTGTGCCACCCACAGGGGCCCCTCATCTAGCTCATGGAGACTCATGGAGACTGCCAATGCAGGCTGCGTGTCTTGGTGCAGCTAAAAGTGAAAACATGCCATGGCACACAGCCTGTGTGCCATGTCCCCTAACACTGCATGCCATATATGTAAGTCGCCCCTACAGCAGGCCTCACAGCCCATAAGACAGGGTGCATAATATTACATTTGAGGTCATATCTGCAAGAACAGATATGCCCCTGCTATATCTTTGTTGATTCTCAGACAGAGTGAGTGAACAGAGAAGCCATTCTAAGTACATGGGCTGGACACTGGTCAGTACGAGTTTTCCAGCTGTAAGAGGATGGCTCACTATGTAGGGTGCAAACCCAGGCACACTGTGCAGAGAGTCCGGGCAACCACACGGTTTACAGAGGTCTCTAATGCTCTAATTTTTATGGTAGCTTGGTAGGGCAGTTGGGCCAATCTTATCGAAGTGCAAAGCATTTGTTGTACTCACAGTATCAACAGAACAAGACGCACACTCAAAGGAATAACTTGAGACCAATTTACAGAAATACGTCAGATTTTTCTAAAAATTTTAAGATCAACATCATCAAAATTGGGTAAGTACTTTTTAAGTTATGATTTTTCCAAGATTAGCAAAAATAGTCCTTTGGACATAATTACGCACCATTGGAATCAATAAGAGAAAACTTTAAAAAAGCATATAAAATCAGGCAATGCGTTTACCAACATCTCCTTTTGTTCTTAGGTCAAGGTCATCAAGAAGTCCTGTGGGCCAGCAAGAGGAGTCCAGGCGGTTCCCGGTTTTGGCAGAAAGAGCTGCTAAAATGTCCTTGGAGCTGGTGCAGGACCACTGTGGGGGACCACATGAAAAAGCAATGCACAAGTAGACTTCAAGGTGAATTCGGTGGGTTGCCTGGGAATGTAAAGGTTGCAAGGGGTGGGAGCCCCTTAGAGCACAGCTGGTTCTCCAGTGCAGGGCCCAGGGAGGCCGGGTGAAGAGCACATAGATGACCCAAGAGCTGTGTGCAAAGTTGCCCTTGGAAGCAGGAGGTAGGTCACTTTGAGGGTCACTTGCAGGTCAGCAGGGCCACTCTGGTGGGTTGTTCTGGTGGTTTCTAAAGTCACTCACCTGGGGCTTTCTCCTGGTTCTTTTGGAGTCCGGTATGGACTTTTCTTTATGGTGTCTCACGCTGAGTGACCAGTACCATGGCTATTGTATGGTTCAGCCACTGGAGGGCGCCATGCAACCAAACATGGCACACTTGCAGGGTTTGTCTTCCTGGTCCATCAGGTGAAATTTGGACTGGCTGAGGCGTCCGGTTCCTTGGTCCGCAGCCGGTCAGTGAACTGGACTTCACTGGTCTTTGGGTCTTTGTTTCAAGAGTAATGCCTTCACTCTGGAGGGAGCTATTTGGTGATTTTCAAAAGAGTGGTGGTACTCTGGGGATTTTGAGAGTCCATCCGATGTCTGAGCAACCCCTCAGCGGCAATGGTTGAGTCCTGTGTGCAACAGGTAGGGTTTGGCTCCTTTTACTTTGTGCAGCAGGAATGCAGTTCTTGAGCCTTGGGTCTTCTTTGTTGCTGGTCTTTTTGCATCCTTGGAATCTGATCTGCAGGTCTAGTGGTGCCCACTAAATACTGCATTTAGTGGGGGTTTAGGGAAGTAGCTAGTAGTGACTAATAGGTCATCTACCTTAGGGTGGCTACACCCACTATGTGACCACTTCCTGTGGGCTTGGTCACTTCCCTATCTCTGATAGGCTATTTTCCTACAATGCAAGATGGAGGAAAATAAAATCGAGAGGTCACCTCACATGTAACACCATAGGGGTGGTACAAGCTGGGGATGGCCACTCCTCCTGTTGTTGGTACATCTTCCCGCTGTTGCTCCTGCCAAAAGTGGGGGTTGTTCAACAGGGGTGGCCATCTGTTTCTAGCAGCAGGGCTGAGGGTTGAGTTTCAAGGGTGGTAAGCCCTTGGAAGCTCATAGACAAGGCTGTGAACATTCCTGTGGGAGGAGGCGTAACACCTCTGCCCTGGAAGGGCTTTGCTCTAGAACCAGAGAGCCCAGGCCCTCACCCAAGGTTCCAGAACAGAATCTTGTTTGGTGGTGGGAGGCTGGCCGTGACCAGCCAGCAACCATGCCAGGGTAGTTAGCATTTGCAGAGGGCACCTCTAAGGTGTCCCCTGGGTACATTTTGCAATAAATCCAATACCGGTACCAGTGTCCAGCACATGCATGTAAAATGGCTGATCTGTTCACTTACTATGTCCCAGGTTTGGCAGGGACACAGTAGGGGAATATTGCTCATGCATCTATGCCCACACATGCAGTATAGTGCACCCTGCCTTAGGGCTGGAAGGCCTGCCAGAGGGGTGACTCACCTATATTGCATGCAGTGTGTAGTGGACAGGGCACACAGTCTGGGGTCCGTGTCAGTTTTGCATCTTAGGATTGCACCAGGACACTCAGCCTGCAATGGCAGTGCTGGGTGCACTTGGATGCCTTGTCCCTAAGGGTGGCACCATCTGTGCTGCTACCCTCAGGGGCCTACCCTTAGTACCTCATGCCCTGGGTGCCTTAGTACCATTTACTAGGGACTTATAGTGGCACCTACAATGCATCACACCAGTTTTGGAAAAGAGATCTGGTCTAGGGAATCTGGTTTGCAGGGGGCCTGGGCACTAACAACTTTAAAACCACATCAAATACCAGGCAAAAAGTGGGGGCTAACCATGTCAAAAGAGGCCCTTTCTCACACCAGCTACATGATGGCTTCACTGAAAATATGGATGCTTGGGATCAAACATCTTCTATTAATGAACCCTCACTGAAGCCAGTGATGAATGTATTAATACATGCATGCAGAAGGCACCTTAGAGGTGCCCCCTGAAACTTACCATCTACCTGTGTGGTGACTGACTAGTTTTAATTAGCCTGCCACGAACAGACAGGTTTCTGACCCCCAAGGATGAGTGCCTTTGCTTCGGCGGACAGGAGCAAAGCCTGCTTTGGCAGGGGTGTTAACACACCCCTCCCAACAAGATGACCTGCAAATCTGCATTCCAAGGCAGGGGGCTTCAAAGAAGCCCACCGCTCTTGGTATGCAGATCTGGCTTTCCTCAGAAGGGAGATGCTGACCCCGCTGCCCCAGGGCTCATTTGACACCTGGACAGGCAGGAAATGTAGTATTCAGAGAAGTGGGTCCACCCCTCAGGTCAGTCCTACCCCTAAGGTGAGCTGCGTGCTGTGGACATGAACATTTAGAAATCTGCCATCTTGGATTTTGGCAGAATTAGAAACTCTCGGACAGGGTTATGTCCTATTGGCTATTACTCTACACTCCCCTTAACACCTCTAAATTCAATATTTAGGGGATCCCCTGGCACCAGGAAATCTGATTGCTGCTGACCTATGAAGCAGAAAATGGACACTCCAGAGCTGCAAAAGCAAAGCCTGAGGAAGAAGCAACTGACTTGGCACTAGCCCTGACCTATCTGCTGTTCCCTCCAAATTGTGCCAAAGTTGCCTCGCCCTGCAAGCTGTTGTGCCTCCAAAAGCCTGGGAGGACTGCCTGCCTTCAACCAAGAGCCAGGAACTCCTGTAGAGCAGCAAAGCTGCTTCCCTGCATCCTGCAGGAACCCCAAGAGACCTGAGAGGACTCCAGATTGCCAAAACCCAACACCGGAAAGTACACCTGTGCCGCCTAGCCCAAGCTGAAGTGGGCCAACAGTGCCAGTGTGGTCCCCCAGCCCTCCAGAAACAAATCCCAGCATGGACTTTCCCACTGTGGACTTACCAACGCTGCCTACAGCCTCTGTTCACAGTCCACCTCGACCGCAAGTGCTCCCGGTGATGAAAATCTGATGCCTCAAGACACCTCTGTACCCGTCGCCCCTGTCCCATGGAGAAGAGGACCTAAGGTGTCCCCATGGGCCAAGCATTGTGAGGGCTGAGCCCACTTGCTGTCCAAACCTGCAGCCTCTTTTTAACCAGATTGATTTCCATTGACTAACATTGGGCAGCCGATGCTGTGTTGCACCTCTGCACCCGGCCGCCCCAGTGCCACCGGGTGTGACCTGTTAGTGTGGCCTTGAACCTTGCCTCACACTTACCTTAAGTCCAGGAAATTGGTCCCGTAAGTCTATGTGAATTGCCCTAATGCAGTATATGTTTTTCCACTATAGGATAACATTGGGCACCAAACGCTGAAAAGCATCTCTGCAGCCAGCTGCCCTAGTGCCTCCCAAGGTGACCTGTTTGTGCTGTCTTGGACCTTGCCCCATACCTAATTAAAGTCCAGGAGATTAGACCCGTAAGTCACTGTGAAGTGCCCGAATGTAGTACATGTTTTTCCCCAGAGGATAACATTGGGCACCCGAGGTGACCTGTTGGTGCTGCCTTGGACCTTGCCCCATATCTTAAGTCCAGGATATTGGTCCAGTAAGTCACTGTACTATACCTGTATGCAGTATTTGTTTTTCATCCATAGATTAACATTGCCGCCTTTGAAAAATGCACTGTCGACTTTTAAAATCTTAAAGTTTTTCTCTTGCAAAACGTACTTACCAGTCGTATGGATTCTGGTGCACAAATATATATAGAGATAAGTGTTATTTTTATAAATTGGTGTGGATTGCCTTATTGAGTCATGTGCTTCAATTATTGACAGTGTGTGTATTTGCAGATGTCTAACACTCGGTTCTGATAAGCCAAAGGCTGCGCAACCACACTACCCCCTAAAAAGAGCACCTTGGGATTGCTAGAGTAAGCCTCTGTCCACTAGTAAGGTAACCCCTGGACTCTTTGCATGGTATACCTAACTTTGGTATGCCATATAAGGAGACCGCTTCCTACACCACTTAGTACAACTCCATGACTTAATGACCTTTGAATTCCCTCAGCTCTTCCTCCATCATCTCGCTAACCTCGGCATCCTAAATATTAGGGGTCCCACTACACTGAGGTCAAGGAACCATAGAGAAGGAAAACAGAAAGATGATCAAATACTGTAGACCACAATCTCCTTCTTTTTAGAAAATTATCACATCAGCCTATTTTTAAATATAATAGAAAGAAAAATATTACACCTTGGGCACACGCCCAACACTGCGTTGTCATCTTCACCTCGGGTTGAGCCATGATAGTTCCTGACATTCACAGACCCAACTGCAGGGTTCTTCTCAGTATCTACAGCATTCTTTTAAGACTGCTTAAGACATTCTGCACTGGATGTAAGCTTGGCGCCACTCATTCTTTTTATGCTTCAGGTTGTATTCCTTCAGTCAGTCTTGGTATGTCAACTCTGATCACTCTTGCCTCATTCCACCACTGTACATTTTCTAAGCAGATTGCTCTACCTCTGACCTTATTACCATATGTAGCTGAGGAATATTTGTTTCAACCTTTTTTCAGATTAGGTAACTTCACCTTGACAAATCATCACACACCGCCTTGGTACAGATTGCCTTAAGGCAGTCATATGGCTTCTTATTGTGCTTACTTCATGTTAACAGTGCCGTCTACACCATAATTTTTCCTTGCCCACTTCTATCCCTTGCCTTACACAACTCCATCCACGAGGGACACAGTTTGGTAGCTGCTGTTCTTCCCCTCAGTAACTGAAAAAACATCTCTGAGGTAGTACTGTGGGGTGTGAAGCAATAGGCCACAAAAGTGCTCCTAATGCCTCTAGAATATCTCTGCGCTTTGCATGGGGCACTCTCATCAAGCTTCGTAGTTGCTGATAACAATTACACTTGATTCTCAATTGCAGTCTGTTCTGGAAATTCTCCCAGCGTAAACACTCATCTCAAAAATGTAATAACAATTTCAGCTGCAGGTTGAGCTATACACTTTACCCCACTCCATATTATAATAATCCAAAAGTACAATTGTAGAGCACTTTTTTTCATGTTAAGCTCTTCATAGGCCCTATCTGATCGCTGACTATCCTTTGCCATGGGCCATCCGGCAGACATACAGAAGTTAGAGAACCGGAACGCACCTCAAGTGTCTTATCAGCTAACTCACACCGATGATGACCTTGCACGTACGTCTCAATATCCAGATCCTTTGCAGGCCACCAATAGTTCCACTTTAGTTGTTCCCTAATGCCTGGTATGCCAATAATCTCCTCATATGCAATCATTTAATTCTCAGTTGATAATTTCCTTAACCTTCCAATAAGGCTGCAGATGTTTCTCTTTGGCCATACCCTCACAATCAGGCTTTTAGCTTCTTCATACTCTGCAATATCTTTCATAACCTGCATCTATTCCATTTTATTGACCACACTCAATCCCTTCTCATTGCTAGACATACCTGTTATACATTGTCCAAATCATAAACATCTTTGTAATTTTCCTCCTCCGGACAAGGCTTGCAAAATAAATATAATATCAAAACAGGTGCACTGTTCCACAAAGAAGAGACATAAAGAAAATGATCCAGTTTGGAAATGGCGAAGCTATACTGAGTAATCTCAGGAGGGCCCTCAACCACCCATTTGGGTGACAGGTATCATCATCGGGCTCACTCCTCGCCAGACTGGTGCTGCAATGCCTGGCGGGCCACCCAACATTCTGGGTGGCACTCAACCGTTATAAAATTGCTAACAACAAGGGTCTGGGAAAGAAACTGAATCAGAAACGGAGAGTATAGAAAAAGAGACAAAACTCTAAAATTGGCTCTGAACCTGAGCCACTATTTTAATGTGATAGAAATTGGGTTCAGGCCAAGATTAAAAGCAAAAAATATATATTAGAGTGTCACTGGAAATAATGTACCGTTACACTCTATAGTCTAGGAAGGTAGTTCGCCTAATCCCATATGGTCAACATGTTTCGCGTCTATGTTTGGTCACTAAGTGATCCGGTGACGCTTCTTCAGGACCCACAAAAAAGCCTTTGATTATTAAACTACTTCTCCTATGTGTCAGTAATTTATCAAGTGCACATCAAGTCACTTACAGTGTAGAAGACAGAGTATGTCTGAGTCAGTCGGTCAGTATAGTCGCCCATCCCATATTAGAGATTGAGCTCCATAGGTCTGCGCTAGCATCAACCAAGAAAAGCGAATTTTTTTCGATCCTCAGTCCGTCCGGGAACCTGCCCCCTGCCGCGCGCCTGAAACCCAAAATAAATAAACTGCAATTACATTTTTATTGCAGCTAGATGTTCAGTTGTGTAAAGTGCACACCTGTTTTGCTACACATGCTGAGAACTTACCAGTTCCACCTGTCATCAAAATGTTTACCAATGGTTTATGATCAGTTCAAATAATGGATGGCTTTTCCCACATGAAAGTATTCAACTTTGCAGTCGGATCATGACATTTACTCTCTTCCAATAACAGAGTATCTTATCTCTGCATCTTTTAGTTTTCTAGAAGCAAAGGCTATACTTTTGGATCTCCTACCATCAATCTGACTCAACACTTTTGACCAAGTTCACTTGACATGCATAAAGAGTAACAACAGAGACAAAAGTGTTGTCAAATGATTGTACAGATGGTACCATTTGCAATTCTTCCTTGACATGTGTAATGTTTTCTTCACAATCTACTTTGAATTCAACATCAACCTACCTCTTCTTTCACGAGACTTTAAATAGGCTGCAGCTCTTCTGAGTGCCCCTTGATGAGTAGAACTTGTATAATTCTTAGAAACTCATGACTTGCAGGCCTATTAACTAGTTGTCAGGGCTAGTGATTTGACAACCATAGAAATAAAGGAGGATTTTGGTCGCACACCATTTTCACTTAACAACATGACCTATGTACTCAACTTATGCTTTCATGAACTTGCACTTGTTCCTTTTTCAAGGTCAGGCCAACTCAACAAGTCTACCATTATCTCTGCTTTTGAACTTTATATCGATACATCGTCGTTGAAAGCCCAATTACCTTTCATTAGTTGCTCCTATGGCAGATGTTTAATCCAAAACCTTACTGCTTACTGCATTATTAATTAAAAAGTATTAGGGTTCATGTTCAGATAGCAAAACAGTTATTATTGGATGCTCCTGGTAACATTATTAATGTATTCAACAAACATTCTAACATACTATTAGAGAGCTATACTCAGAATAGCATAACAATTCCTTAGATCTAAATTATTTTGGTTATTTATTGTTAAAATTATCAGCCTACACGTTTCGCTGTATATGATGGAACACAGGTTTAAGGCTTTTTAAAGGCTGTAGTGTATTTATTTTTCTAAAACCAAAATATTAGTGGAATGCATAGCAATAATTAAGAAGATATTAAACAGTAAAAATGATTCAAACATAACTTTGAAAGAAAAATAGTGAGAAAACTAATGATAGTGACAGGGAGAAAGAATATGAGAGATAAAAAATACAAAAGAAGCAATAGAAGACAGTAAAAAGTTATAAGTTCCTGCTTCCTCAGCTTCCTCTGCTCGTACCATCTTAAAATGTAGATTTCCTTGACTAATGGACATATTTTGGAATGCCTCACTCTATTTCACATCTTGGCATTAAACACTCCTTCAAGTACAATCGTATGACCTTCAGATGCTCTTGGGTTTATTTTACTTTTGCTTATTTCTTTATTATGTGGCATTACATTGTACATAGACATGGCTATGATAATGATTTTTGACTCGGGTTCAACCAAAAGGTTCACTTCAAAGTCATCTACTTGCACTAGACACTCATGAAGACCTTGTCACCTTTATTATCTAGAAGAACCACCATTAAAACCGAGGGTCTGATGTACGAAAAAATGTTTGTACAAAACTGGTTGCAATATGCAACCAGTATTTTTGCAACCATGTAAGAATTTTACGACTGTCAGGTCAGTTTCTAAGAATTCTGATTTCGAGTGGGTTGAAATCCGGCCTACATCATGAATTGTAAAGAAGTAGATCACAAATTGGAGCTCGCTCAGATTGGTGCCCGTCAAAGAGTTGGTGGCCTACGAGGATTAGCTGAACATCATGTCTGTGATCACCTTTAAATAAAATAAACTTTTTTTTTTTAATGCAGCCTGTTTCGCTTAAAATAAATGGGCTGCACTTAAAAAAGTGTTCTATTTTTTTAAATGGTTGTTTGAGAGGTGACAGTGCCTACTACACAGAATTTTTTTGTTTTTGTTTTTGTTTTTTTACATTCGCCAGGGGACCCCATTTCAATCTGTTAATGGGTTGGCACCTCAATTCGATAGTCAGTAACTTTTAGGTCACAAAACATTAATACATTTCATACTGATTCGCTATTTGGAAGGATACCTAAACACGCCCCTTCTAAAGAGTGAATAGTGAATTGGTATGTGGTTCCAATCCCATTTTAGAGTTGGCAAAAGATACTACTTCTAAAATGTGATTGATACATTCATATTTCTTTTTCCACAGTTTCTGCATGCTATCCATAAGGCTGGACAAATTATCGACAACGATATGACTAAATATCTCTGACACATATAACATAAATAAAATATTGAGACCACAAATGTCGAGTTTACGTGCTTTGTATGTTATATTAAAAATAATGATAACAGGAATATAGAAAGCCACAATTTTATCACACAATGAATGTGCATTGAATGTTAACTAGTTTACAATATATAAACACTTATACTCTCTCTCTCTCTCTCTCATTCATATATCCAGGAAAATTGTACCTATATTGTTAATCCATTGCTCCTGCTCCTAATATCATAACCCTCACATCATCTCTCAGCCATAACCCAAAAATCAACACTTATTCCCTCCTTTTTATGAAAGGAATTTGGTTAGGTTGCACACAAGTACAACAGAAGGGGACATGGCTGACGACTGCATAGGATGCACAACCATATGTACATGTTACCAGATGGGAAAGCTGTAAATTAACTGCCATAGTAGCAGTTTCTGTTTCCAGCAGAACAAAAGCCAGACGCAGAAGTGATCTTCTTTTATTACAGCATTCAAGGGAGGCTCCTTCCACAGGTGGGACCCTAGCTGGAACATGCCTGATCAGTCTTGTGAGATGATCTCATGTCAAAATCTTATGAGAAATATAGAAGCAGCAATCTTGACTAACAGGCTATGACTATTTTTCCAGCAAGTCAGTCCTCTACATTGGAACATTGGCGTTAAGCTGTAGCGAGGCGCAGCTTGAGGCCCTCAGCCGGCTCTGCACGCAGCCCAGCGCCTTCGGGTCTGTTAGTGGATGGACCGTTGACGTCTTTCTTGAAATGGGTTCTGTTGCAGGTAAGGTCCTCCGGAATGCTTTCTCTGTTAGTGTGGAGAATAGTTTGTGTGATGTTTAGTTGAGAAGAGAGCCTGTGATTATTCCCTTAGTTGTGTAGAGTATTTCGCATGCACTGCTTATGTGGAAGGGGACCTTTCAATTCTTCGGGCGTTTTTGGCAATTATTAAACCCGCCCTAAAAAACTATTATCTCGCTCTTTCCAGGGTCATGGGCCCCTTCTCTCTTTCTTTCTTTCTTTCTCGTGTACCCTGTTTCCCCTGTCTGTTTCTTTTGTTCCCCATTTCTGTTGGTGATTGTTTTACCAGGGCGTTTCCCTTTCTGTTGGAGCCCACTTCTGATGAGTTAATATTGCTTGACATTTGCAGACTCTTTTTGGATTCATAATGGCAATATTCCTGTATTAATGACATATTTAATTTTCACTTCCAAAGCTGGCCTCCAAGATGTAGAGCTCTCCTCCCTGGTGAAGGATCAAATTGAAGGACTATCTCCATTGGCTATATCTATGATTCCTCCCCAAAAGCTTGCTGTGAGTCTGTGTGTAATTGTAACTCTGGTTTTTAGATCTACTAGGCTGTGTGTGTGCAATAATTACCTAGGTGGTTATCATAATTTTTCAATATATAAAAGCATTTAGATCAGTATTTTTCAAAAAGAATAATAGTCAAAATCGGGGGCATTTTCAACAACAAACAGAGTTGTGACCCAGTTCTCTTTGGCTTGTATTCACAAGACCATCATTGTCCACTTCAAATGGTAAAACTTCACAAACATTTTCGACAACTTTGAAAACGCTGGAGTAAACAATTGATAATAAAAAACGTACAGGACATAGACATGTGACAAGTAAAATTCTAATTCATGTTCATTTACAAATTAGAATGAAATTGGATCTTACAATATTTCATACTTAAGGGAAGTCAATGAAGGAACATTTTACAATGTGAAACATTCTTCAGTATGGCATTGGCCCTAATTCCCAGTGGGATAGTAATACTGGAAATTTATATATATGCCACTTCGTTCAGGTTTTCCCAATGAGATATTACATTCCAAGTCCCAAATGTCAGAAAGATGGATACCAAATTTGTGGAATTTTGTGGTTTTTCACCACACAAATTTTGCCAGTTTTGTGCAGAGGAAATTTCATCTATGTGGGATATTTGGTCACAAACTGAAATCCCGAGTCAGGTGCACAGTAATATTCGCACCTAAATCTACTTTACAAGGGCTCTCAGAATGAGACCCACAGCGTTTTGAAGTATTGTAGACTACATAGGGTAGTTTAAATGTGGGCAAATTGCAGAGTTACAACATGGGGAGTTACAAAAAGTAAGAGATTTCCTATTTAAGCATCTGTGCTTCTAAGACAGTACTACAATGCTAGCGTTTTCAGATGCCTGTTATGCAGTGAAACATAACAGGCATCAAGGCCTCTTTACGATAAACATATGTGGAAAATTTGTGGTTTCAACTTAATTTTTTTTCATAGAACAAAAACATAAAGGCATTTCAATATGGCTATATAGTAACCAAAATGTAAAAAAATGAATTATAAAACTGGGCCCTCCAGATGACCCCATCAGATCCTTTTGGCTAAGTAACGCGTTCCTACTCACAGGTTTGAATATCTCTGTCTTATTTGATCAGCCCATTCCTATGTTTTCCAATGTAATTTCTGTTTATGATTGTAGGAAAACAACTCTTTTTGCAGGATCACCCCTCAAATTCTCAGATTGATGCTGCAGGTTTTTTGACTCTGAGGCCCATATTTATACTTTTTTAGTGCAGCGTTTGCATCATTTTTTGACACAAAAGCGGAGCGAACTTGCAAAATTCAATTGTTTTTTGTAAGTTTGCAGCGCTTTTGCATCAAAAAGCGGTGCAAATGTGGCGCTAAAAAAGTATAAATACGGGCCATGTGCTCTAACCCCCTCAAAGTGAATATGTAATTGGCTAATGTGTTATAGTCATATGTAACTTACCTATTAGTCCCTAATATATAATACAAAGAGTACCTAGGGCTAATAAGTTTAAATGGGCACTAATGGACTGTAGTACTTAATTGTTTGACTACTGCATTGGCAAAGTTAAACGTGGCTCTAGGTCTGCCAATGTGCTTGGTTAGGCAGCTGGTAAGCTGCCAACCTGACATGGCAAAATAGACCTGTTTGCCAAGTCAAAACCTTCATTTTCAACATTTATATGTCACCCATATGGAGAGCCTAAGTAGCCCAAAGGGCAAGGTGCAAAATTTAAAAAAGAAGGGCATGTTTCTTTTATGTTTCACATGTCCTGACCATGAAAAATTCACAATTGTCGTTTTCATTGTAGCAAGCCTGGTAGTATAATTTGCTAACATGGAGTTTCACTAACCTCACCTCTAAGTGTTTGCTTCTATTTGGGACCACCAAATAGAGTACTTCAAGCAATCCTGTGAAAGTTCTGGAGAAACTGATTATCATCCAGCTTACACAATACATGGAGAATGACATTGTCAGGCTCCTGGTGGATGAGACCTGTCTACGGCTTTTGGTAAGGTTTCCCACTGTTCACTGCTGCAAAGATGGTATGAAATTGGGCCACTTTGAACTACTCTGAAGTGGTTCAGCTCTTTCTTGATCAGCTGGTCCCAGTCTGTTCATCTTCCTCCCTTTGGGTCTAAGCCAGTGGTGATCAACTCTGGAATCCCCCAGGGACTGTCCGTGATCCCTATGCTCTTCAATGTCTACATCACTACTTTGGATAGAATTGTTATAGATTGGGTTTTGATATTAAATCTTTTACAGATGATACCCAGTTAATTGTCTCCATCAATGAAAAGTGTGAATCAACAAGAGCGAATCTCATAGGATGTTTTACACCAGCAGCTGACTGGATTCAGTCTCACTACGTAAAGATGAGAGAACGGAGATCTTATTATTTGGAAAGCCCAATTCTGTTGAAATGACTGTTAGTAGTCATTCTCTTTGGGCCCTGCCTCTAAGCCAAAAAAAGAAGCTAGGAACTTTGGCTTTCTATTGGATAATTTCCTTTCCATGAAAGACCAAGTCAGTGCTGTCTGCAGGGACTGATTTGCCATCATGCGACTACTAGGCAGAATATTTAACTGGATTGCGAGCCATTGGCTTAAAATCATAATGCAGACACTTATTATTTGTCAACTTGATTATGGTAATCCTATACATATAAGAATGGCCAACTACCTTTCTACACACTTGCAAAGCATTCAAAACATGGTTGTGTGTATGATTTGTAACCTTTCTGTCAGAATCCCATGTGTTTGCTAGCCTAACTTCTGTCCACAGGCTACCCATGCTCAAGAGAGCTATCTTCAAACTGCTCTTCCTTAAAGAAAAACAGGATGCATTTCAAACAAAAAATTGAAAAGTTTTCTTTTCATTTTTTCAGAGTAGGCAGTGTCTGTGGTACCACTACCACTACCTGCTCTGAAAATATATTTTTGCATCAGTTCACACTGGACTCCTTCCCATTTGCGAATGGGTTACCACCAGTTTGAAATTAGTGGTACCTGTGATTGTTTTGCAACTGCAAATGTGGTCACAAAAGAATCATACATGCCACTGGGACCCGCAGTTAGGAAGGGACGCCCTTGGAACACCCCTTCCTAATTGCGAGTTGCAATGCCTATTGTGCGAGTCAGTATTACATTAGAAAGGCCATTTTGGGGTCACAAAAGGTTCAATTTGGCTTTTGAAACTGCAAAATGGCGTCGTACATCGGGCCCTAAGTCCCATCAGAAATTTGCGTTGGCAACCAGTTTCTTTTATCATTCCCACAGGTCTAGATCAGTGTGCTTTGTGAAAGAGTGTTCTTTATCGCTGCAATGAGCTTTGGAACTCACTGCCCTTTTTTAAAAAAAAGAGGAAAATCTGGCTTTTTAATCAGTAATTTTAGTGCTACTTGCACCCTATGATGCTGATTTGGTTGTTTTGATTCTAAGAAATGTATGCTTACTCAGTACCATTACCATAACATCAACATAACTGATTTCTTAAAAATAAACAAGTAACTTAAAAGAACGAAGAGTTTCTCTGACCTATCTGTTATAACTAATATGATTTCTTCCCTAGGTGGTCTTCAGTGCTTCCAAGCTGCAGATGTTTAATTATCACCAAGCTGCCGCCATCACCCCGCAGCAACTGAGTGCTCTGGATCCACAGCAGCAGCGCGCTCTCAGCCTCGTGCTCACGGCTTGGGACGACAACCTGGTTGATTTCAGAGGTGAGACTGTGCGCAGGGCACATGCGATATACAAGAGGGCAGCGGCTGTGGGGGAGGTCTACAGCCATTGGTTTCATGTTATTGGATCTGCACAACCTGGGGTACTCCTCCCCAGTGGCGTAGCGTGGGTTGTCAGCACCCGGGGCAAGGCAAGTAATTTGCGCCCCCTAACCCGGGGCAAGGCAAGTAATTTGCGCCCCCTAACCCGTGGATTTAGTCTCTTCCAAGATGCTGCGCCCGGTGTGGCCGGCCCCCCCTGCACCCCCCTACGCTACGCCACTGCTCCTCCCACTCCAAGGCTTCAGAATCACAGTTCCTTAATAAAAAGTCCCCAAGTGTTCTTGTCACTTAAGGGCCAGTTCTGCTATCTAATGCTTGAACCTGGTAATCGGAGAGATAGCTCTGATGAGATACCAGTTGTGCTGTCTGCCCTAGTCTGTCACATGTTTGCTTCACATCCAGGTAGGGAATTCATGGTGCTGCTTCTGAGTGAGGAGGAAGACGATGAATTGCTGCATGCTTGCTGGTTGGGAATGGCAGAGTCGAACAGTTTGTGTTTTTAAGAGGCAGCTGAATGGATGCTGGACTCCTTCTGCAGTGGGCCACAGCCTAAATTCGGCCCCAGCCCACCAAAGGTCTTTTAGAGTCCTGATAGGTGTGGTAGTGCATGCGGGTTGAAGATGTCTTTCAGGGTTTCAGCAACAAAGCGTCCCCCTGTCCAAGATACACCGTCCCCAGATTATGCAGAACCTTTAAGGCAAATTACACCATTTACACAAACCCACAAATATATTTTTCTCAGCATGCAGAGGGAGATGTAAAGTTTGAGCAGTAGGCGTCTGGGCAGAAGGTCTGCCATCTCTTGCACTTTCATCAGCATTAGCTTATTCTGAGTTGGTCTTTTTATTACAAAAGGAGGATTTATTAGCATTCATTAATCAGCAAAAGTTTACTTCTAAACTGTAATTGACGTATTTTTATTTCACAGGAAGATCCTGTGGCGTCCTCGTTCGGGCCAGTGCTACATTGGGGTGCAATGTTCTCCTCTTTCTTTATTTGATGTTCTGATCTGTCATTCATTATATTTTCTAAATGTGGAATAAAAACGTGAATCAATCTACCTTGTGTGTATTTGTGCAATAAAAACGAGCCTTTTGAAGCCATTTTGATGTGAAAATCATGCCTTTGTCATTCTGTTTCACTGAAAAAGGGGAGTGAGAATAGAAATTAATAGTTGCTTCTGAAAAGTGGGTTGGCCCTTAGTGTGAATGATAGCGTGCCTGCATAGTGTGTTGAAAAGCGCCCAGACGGCCTTCTGCATTTAAATGGTAAGTTGAAGATCACCTGCAACATGAGAGAGCCTTAACTCATCAACCATCAAGTAGCGGGCAACACAGCTGAATTCCGTCCAAGAAGATTATTTCCAAGATCCCATAGGATCCAAAAAGATAGTGTGGTATCAAAGGAGATGTCTATCCAATAACGCCCGGCAGAGAGTCATGTTATAGTCTCGGGTAAGAAATGTAGAAGGCATTTATTGTCCAAGTGTATGTGTCTTAATACAGGTGTGAGTACATTGGTACATCCCTTGTAGATTGCCACAACATCCTAAGCATTGATGTCTTTGCAGGAAGATCAGACCAATTAAATGAAATCCATTTGCTCACCATTTCCTTGTTCTTGTGTGCCATAACGATTAGGAACTTTGTTTTGAACGTGGTATGGAATTGGTGTAGTGCTTTGCAGATCTAACATCACACCATTTAAGCAAGGATAAGCAACTTGGAACTACTGGTCTCTCTGCACCGTGTCGGTCCGGAGTTGAAGTATCAATTTTGCACCTGGCCGCGACGGGCGAGGGTGGTGCGGCTGGAGTGACCTGGACTGCTGGAGGGGATGTGGCGGAGCCCACAAGGTGAGAAAGGACTTCCACTGGGTTGTTTGAGTCCCGGAGACGTGGGCCCTGTCTGCAGTGTGATTCGGCGACAACAGGGGAAGAGAGGTTGACGGTGCCCCCCCTTCCTCGGCCTAGTCGGAGCATATGTCTAAATTCCGGCTTACCCCACTAGCACGGATCTGGTGCAGCTGACTGTTGGTGCATATACCTTGGAGGCTCACATGGGACACCTCTGTACAGGCTGAAGTTTACTGAAGTTTCCTGGCCCTCTTAGCTACGTGACTGGTGGCCTAGCCTGCTGCATACCCGGCGGCCATCTCTGGGCCTGCATTGATTCAAAACCCGGGTGGGGCAGTGCACGGAGAGGAGATCCTGTGGTTTGGTGATGACTGGCTCCCCTGCCCACCCCTTTGTCAGCAGTGATTATTTTGAGCCCTAGCCCCCCAGTGACGGAACTGCACAGGCCACTGCAATGCCTTTAGGGTGACCACCTGGCATTGAGGCAAATTCTGGATAGGACTGTCAAAAATTCAGGACAAAGGGTCAAGATTCAGGACATAAATTCAAGGACAAACGTCAGTTTTACAGACACCCAAGAGAGGCCATGACTCACTATGTTATCAGTGCATTTATCTACTTTTTTTTAATAAAACACTATTTATTCACTGTGGTCTTTTTGTGATTGCCTCCTGGTATGCTACATTCAGGTGTCACATTACGTCCTTGTTCAGTAGTAAATGAATACCCTTCAGCACTGTGTCAGGACCATCAACCCTACCCAAATCTACCAAATCTTTCTTAAAGAGAAAGTAACAACAAAATGTTGATTATGTTTCTGAACATTTTAAAACCCCTGGCAAACATTTTGGGAAACAATAAGGCAATTAACCTTAAGGAAACAAAAACATCTGTCTCACCCTGTAGGAAAGTCCTTTTTTTTGCCTGATCACCCCCACTCTTTCTGGATAGGTACTGGTGGTTACTGACTCTTGGCTGTGCCCTGGGTACTGCTTACCAGTCCCAGGGCCAGTGCTCTGTGTAAAATGGATATGCAAATTAGGCTAATTATAATTGGCTAAGTTAACCTACCTATAAGTCCCTAGTATATGGTAGGGCATGTAGGTTTAGGGACCACAGCATAGGTGGTGCACACCTAGGTGCATTGCTGAGGTGCCCAGTGTCATTTTAAAAGCAAGCCTGCCTTGCTGGCTGCTTTTAAATTAAAGTTATATGCAAATTCGACTTTGGAATTAAAGGTACTTCCAAAGTTTTAAACTACCTTATTTTTACATATAAGTCACCCCTAAGGTGTGCCCTATGTGCCCCTAGGGCTGGGTGCCATGTAACTATAAGCAGGGACTTTATAAAAATAGATTTATAAGCCCTGGTGAGGTAAAAACAGCCAAATTCGTTTTTCCCTCATTGAAGTAAATGGCCTTCATAGGCTAGAATGGGCAGACTTTATTTTAAATTTTAAAGTCTCCTTAAATGTTACATACCAAGAATTTGGTATCAAATTGATTGTTATAATAAATCCCACAACTTCCAGTTGTTGGATTTAATATAACTAGTGCAGGTAAAAAGTTTAGACTTTACCTAAAAAGTTGCCAATTTCAGCTCTGCATTGTTTTTGCTGCTGTGCTCTGATTGGCCAGCCTGCAGCAGCTTCTGCCAGGCCACTTTAATGAGGTGTGAAGTGGCCTGGCTTTACACAAAGGAATGTGCTTGGGGGAGAGAATCTCCCCTCAGCAGATGGGGAAGCAGGAAGGGGGAGGGCTGCCAAACTGGTCTTCAAAGGCAGAGAGGGACATCTGGAGCACCCAGCAACACCCCCACATCCTGCAACCCCAGACAGCTAGGTGCCCCCTTGATTAGATTAGGAGAGGGCAGGAGAGGGGTGTGTTTATGATTTTTAGCCACACCAGTGGGTGGGTTCAGCCAGATCTCTCCTCCAAAAATCAGATTCATCCATTTTGGATTTTTAGAGACTGTTGCCTTCTGGGATGGATTTTTGCCACACTTCCCAGGAAGTGGTCATCACAGGGGGACGACCCTGTCCCTGATTGGAGAACCAGGGCCCCCCTGCTTTTCACCCAGGAGCAAGGATAAAACTGGCAGACCTGCACCCACGCCTCAGATCCCCACCAAATTTCAAGAAGAAAGAACTACAAGGAGAAGAAGGACTGCCCTACCAATAACCCATTTTCCAACATAATTGGAAGCAGCGACGGGATCCTGTACTTGTGTTCAATATCACGTTACAGTTTTAGATAAAACAAATTAAAAATCCTTTAAATTGTCCTAGTGCAAAAATTGTTTTTAATTTTTAATTTTAATTTTTTTTTTTTTTTATTAATTTGGATTAATTTCAATTATTGAATTTTTGTAATTTTTTCTAAATTCTTGTTTCCAATTTTTGCAAAAAGTTTTTGTTGACACAAAACTAGGGAACCATGGAGCTTGATCTGGCTAGCCTACCCACACTGACAGTAGTCCAGCTTAGGGGGTTGTGTATTGAGAGGGGGTTGCCTGCAACCACTAATCTCAGGAAGGAAATCCTGATTAAATCCCTGACAGCATGGGCTGAGGCCCAAGAGGTAGAGACAGAGGAAGCTCCAGAGGAGGAACCAAAAGAGGATGATGCTAACTCTAACCAGTCAGGGGAGGAAAGGCATCAGACCCCAAGTGAGGAAGAGGAGGAACGGTCCTCACTGGACACAGTCACTAGGGGCAGACCCAAAGCTAGTGGTAGGAAGAGGGTCCTTTCAGGAGGAGAGAACCCATCCATTAGGGAAAGAGAGCTGGAAGCCCAGCTAGCCTACATAGCTTTGGAGGCAGAGAAGCTTGCCCTAGAAAAGAAAAAGTGGGCAAGCAAAGAAAAAAAAGATGGAAGCAGCGAGAAAGAAACTGAGGTGTCCCTGGGTGGGGGTTTTGCCCCCAGATTACCCAAAGGGGTGGTTCCTGCCTATGTGGAGGGGGATGACATAGATAAGTGGCTGGGGGCCTTTGAGAGGGCCCTCCAGATGAGGAAAGTCAAGCCTCAGTACTGGGGTTCACTCCTTTGGGAGTTAGTTCCCAACTCTGGGAGGGATAGGCTCCTAACCATGAGTGGGGAGGATGCAGACTCATACCCCAGTATGAAGAGTTGCTTGACTAAGAAGTTTGGTCTAACCCCAGAGCAGTATAGGCTTAAGTTTAGGGACACCCAAAAGACAAGCACCCAGTCCTGGGTGGACTTTGTGGACATTTCAGTGAAAGCACTGGAGGGCTGGATACAGGGCAACAGGGTAAGTACCTTTGAGGGGCTGTACAATTTGATTATGAGGGAGCACCTTCTAACTAATTGTGTCCAAGAGAGGCTCCGCCAGTATCTAGTAGACTCTAGGTTGACCAACCCCAGAGAGCTGGGGGAGGCAGCAGATGACTGGTTAAGAACTAGAGTTAACCAGAGACCCCCAGGGGGTGATCAGAAAAAGGGAGGACATGGTTCTTCTCAGGGGAAGAACCAAGGGAAAGATGACAAAAAACCCAAAGAGTCCTCACAAGAGTCCCCAAAAACTTCTCAGGGAGGGGGAGCCCCGAGCCAATTCACTTTTAAAGGGAAAGGGTATCAGGGAAAGAATTTTGATCCTGCTAAAGCAGGAAGGTTTCAGGAGCTTGCTAAGGCCGGCAAGTGTTTTGACTGTTATCAGCCAGGACATAAAAGAGGAGATGCTATCTGCACCAAGAAGCCCCCCACTGGTGGGCAATCCCAGGGGATTGCTAGTGTAGGGTTGGGGGTGGAAGTTGGCCCAGGGGTGGAATCAGGGTACACTGAAGTCACCTTAGTATCCGTGGGTGGGGTGGACATTGCAACTATGGCCACCTTACCTCCCATCATGCAGAGGTATAGGCAGAGGCCTAAAGTCAATGGGACTGAAGTGGAAGCTCTGAGAGATACAGGAGCCAGTGTGACAATGGTCACAGAAAAGCTGGTTTCTCCAGAGCAGGTCTTACCTGGTGTCTTCCACCAGGTGACTTATGCAGATAGCAGAACCAAACTCCATCCCATGGCTATGGTGAGTCTGGAATGGGGAGGTGTGACTGGCCCTAAAAAAGTAGCTGTAGCTCCTGCCCTCCCAGTAGAGTGTCTGCTGGGAAATGATCTTGAAGCATCTGAATGGTCAGAAGTGGAGAGAAGGGTCCATGCACAGATGCTGGACCTCCCTGAATGGGTGTGTGCTGTGACCAGGTCACAGGCAGCACAACAGGGAAATGCTGGACACTTGGACCCTGGAACAATCGGCCAAGCCTCCAAGAAAAAGAGAAAGAGCACTGGGTCTGGCTTGCCAGCCCCAACAAGTACAGAGGGTCAGGAAGAATCCAACCCTGAGGGGGAGGATCTGAACTCTGAGGGAGGGACACCTTCCCTGCAAACTCTGCCTGACTTGGCAGAACTGCAAGGGGCAGGTGGGCCCACCAGAGAAGATTTGTGCCAGGGACAAAGAGAGTGTCCCACTCTTGAGGGCCTGAGGCAGACTGCTGCCAGGCAAGAACAAGGGGATACCAGTGGTACCCACAAGGTTTACTGGGAGGATGGAGTTCTCTACATTGAGGCTAGGACCCTTAAAGAAGGGGCTACTAGGAGAGTAGTGGTCCCCCAAAAGTATAGAGAATTCCTCCTTACCTTAAGCCATGATATCCCCTTAGCTGGTCATTTGGGACAGACCAAGACCTGGAACAGGCTGGTCAACCATTTTTTTTGGCCAGAAATGTCAGAAAAAGTCAGGGAGTTTTGCAGCTCCTGTGTCACCTGTCAAGCCAGTGGCAAGACAGGGGGCAAGCCAAAGGCTCCCTTAATTCCACTGCCAGTGGTTGGGACTCCCTTTGAGAGGGTGGGGATTGACATTGTTGGTCCCCTAGACCCACCGACTGCTTCAGGTAACAGGTACATTGTGGTGGTAGTGGACCATGCCACCAGGTACCCTGAGGCAATACCCCTCCGGACAATCACTGCACCCACAGTGGCTAGGGCCCTACTTGGTGTGTTCACCAGAGTGGGATTCCCAAAGGAGGTGGTCTCAGATAGGGGCACAAACTTTATGTCAGCCTATCTGAAAGCCATGTGGGAGGAGTGTGGTGTTACTTATAAGTTCAGCACACCCTACCATCCACAGACCAATGGTCTAGTGGAAAGATTCAATAAGACCCTGAAGGGCATGATCATGGGTTTGTCTGACAAACTCAGGAGGAGGTGGGATGTCCTCCTCCCATGCCTGCTGTTTGCCTACAGGGAGGTGCCACAGAAGGGGGTTGGATTCAGCCCCTTTGAGTTACTGTTTGGGCACCCTGTAAGAGGCCCATTGTGCTTGGTGAGAGAGTCTTGGGAAAAGCCTCTCAAGGAAGCCAAGGAGAATGTGCTGGATTATGTACTAGGCCTGCGGTCTCGCATGGCTGAGTATATGAAGAAGGCAAGCAGGAACCTGGAGGCCAGTCAGGAGCTCATGAAGCTCTGGCATGATCAAAAGGCTACCATGCCTGAGTATCACCCAGGACAGCTGGTGTGGGTTTTGGAGCCCATGGCTCCTAGGGCACTACAGGCCAAATGGACTGGGCCCTATCCAATCCTAGAGAAAAAAGGTGAGGTCACCTACTTGGTGGACCTTGGCACCCCCAGGAATCCTCACAGGATCCTGCATGTTAATAGGATGAAACCCCACCAGGACAGGGCAGACATGACCATGCTGATGGTCACTGATGAAGGGAAGGAGGAGGAGGGTGAACCTCTGCCAGACCTCCTATCCTCAAAGGAAAAAGATGGGTCAGTGGAGGGAGTGGTACTCTCTCCCAAACTGACAGATCAGCAACAACAAGACTGTAAGCAAGTCTTGGGACAGTTTGCTAGTCTGTTCTCCCTGACCCCTGGACTCACCAATTGGTGTGTCCATGATGTTGACACTGGTGACAGCTTGCCTGTCAAGAACAAGCTGTACAGGCTGTCTGACCAGGTCAAGGCCAACATCAAAGCTGAAGTGGCTAAGATGTTGGACCTGAAGGTAATTGAGCCCTCTGATAGTCCTTGGTCCAGTCCAGTGGTACTGGTACCCAAAGCTAATCCCCAAGGTGGGAAGAAAGAATTAAGATTCTGTGTGGACTACAGAGGTCTAAATGCAGTCACTAGGACTGATGCTCACCCCATACCTAGAGCTGATGAGCTCATTGACAGGTTGGGGGCTGCCAAATTCCTGAGCACATTTGATCTGACCTCAGGATATTGGCAGATTGCCTTAAGTCCAAGAGCTAAGGAGAGGTCAGCATTTTCCACACCAGAGGGCCACTTTCAGTTCAAGGTGATGCCCTTTGGGATGAAAAATGCTCCTGCCACCTTCCAACGGTTGGTGAATAGAGTCGTATCTGGGTTGGAATCTTTTAGTGCAGCTTATCTGGATGATATAGCTGTATTTAGTTCCACCTGGAGGGACCACCTGGTCCACCTGAAGGAAGTGCTTCAGGCCCTGCTTCAAGCAGGCCTGACTATCAAGGCAAGCAAGTGCCAGATAGGGCAAAGTTCTGTTGTGTACCTGGGCCACCTTGTTGGTGGAGGCCATGTACAACCTCTCCAGCCCAAGATCCAGACTATCCTGGATTGGGAGGCTCCAAAAACCCAGACTCAGGTCAGGGCCTTTCTTGGCCTGACTGGGTATTACAGGAGGTTTGTTCAGAATTTTGGGACCATAGTGGCCCCTCTGACTGAGCTTACCTCCAAGAAACAACCCAAGAAGGTCATTTGGACCCCAGAGTGTCAGAAAGCTTTTGACACCCTAAAACAGGCTATGTGTTCAGCACCAGTGTTACTGGCCCCTGACTATAGCAAGGAGTTTGTAGTGCAAACAGATGCTTCAGAGGAAGGGATTGGGGCAGTGTTAGCACAAGTTAATGAAGAGGGCCATGATCACCCAGTTGCCTTCATCAGCAGGCGACTACTCCCCAGAGAGAAAAAATGGAGTGCCATTGAGAGGGAGGCCTTTGCTGTGGTTTGGTCCCTGAAGAAGTTGAGGCCTTACTTGTTTGGCACTCACTTCTGTGTACAAACTGACCACAGACCTCTCAGATGGTTGATGCAGATGAGGGGGGAGAACCCTAAACTGTTAAGGTGGTCCATTTCCCTACAGGGGATGGACTTCACAGTGGAGCACAGACCTGGGACTGCTCATGCCAATGCAGATGGCCTTTCCAGGTTTTTCCACTTAGCTGATGAGGACTACCAGGGTGTAGGTTAGTACCCATCACCTTTCATCTGGGGGGGGGGGGCAGTGTAGGAAAGTCCTTTTTTTTGCCTGATCACCCCCACTCTTTCTGGATAGGTACTGGTGGTTACTGACTCTTGGCTGTGCCCTGGGTACTGCTTACCAGTCCCAGGGCCAGTGCTCTGTGTAAAATGGATATGCAAATTAGGCTAATTATAATTGGCTAAGTTAACCTACCTATAAGTCCCTAGTATATGGTAGGGCATGTAGGTTTAGGGACCACAGCATAGGTGGTGCACACCTAGGTGCATTGCTGAGGTGCCCAGTGTCATTTTAAAAGCAAGCCTGCCTTGCTGGCTGCTTTTAAATTAAAGTTATATGCAAATTCGACTTTGGAATTAAAGGTACTTCCAAAGTTTTAAACTACCTTATTTTTACATATAAGTCACCCCTAAGGTGTGCCCTATGTGCCCCTAGGGCTGGGTGCCATGTAACTATAAGCAGGGACTTTATAAAAATAGATTTATAAGCCCTGATGAGGTAAAAACAGCCAAATTCGTTTTTCCCTCATTGAAGTAAATGGCCTTCATAGGCTAGAATGGGCAGACTTTATTTTAAATTTTAAAGTCTCCTTAAATGTTACATACCAAGAATTTGGTATCAAATTGATTGTTATAATAAATCCCACAACTTCCAGTTGTTGGATTTAATATAACTAGTGCAGGTAAAAAGTTTAGACTTTACCTAAAAAGTTGCCAATTTCAGCTCTGCATTGTTTTTGCTGCTGTGCTCTGATTGGCCAGCCTGCAGCAGCTTCTGCCAGGCCACTTTAATGAGGTGTGAAGTGGCCTGGCTTTACACAAAGGAATGTGCTTGGGGGAGAGAATCTCCCCTCAGCAGATGGGGAAGCAGGAAGGGGGAGGGCTGCCAAACTGGTCTTCAAAGGCAGAGAGGGACATCTGGAGCACCCAGCAACACCCCCACATCCTGCAACCCCAGACAGCTAGGTGCCCCCTTGATTAGATTAGGAGAGGGCAGGAGAGGGGTGTGTTTATGATTTTTAGCCACACCAGTGGGTGGGTTCAGCCAGATCTCTCCTCCAAAAATCAGATTCATCCATTTTGGATTTTTAGAGACTGTTGCCTTCTGGGATGGATTTTTGCCACACTTCCCAGGAAGTGGTCATCACAGGGGGACGACCCTGTCCCTGATTGGAGAACCAGGGCCCCCCTGCTTTTCACCCAGGAGCAAGGATAAAACTGGCAGACCTGCACCCACGCCTCAGATCCCCACCAAATTTCAAGAAGAAAGAACTACAAGGAGAAGAAGGACTGCCCTACCAATAACCCATTTTCCAACACACCCCAACCGCCCATGGACTTTCAACCTACAAAAAATGTATTAAGACAGGGCAGGTGGTGTGGGCGACAGTCTCACACCTTATGTCAGGTTGTGAGGTACACACAAATTGTCTGTAGCCTCACAGCACTAGAGTGTATGTCTGGGACTCTACATTTACCTCAGAACTGGGAGCCGAACTACCAATCAAAGAAAATAAAATAGGAGGATGAAATCGAGATCAAATGGGAGGTGGTTGTTAAGAACCGGATAAATAAGGAAGACAAGAACAGGGGGGGACAATTCCTAAAATCAGACAAGATGGGTCCACCAAGACTATCGGAAAGTATTGGGTACCTGGGGTGTTGTCTCCACAGACAGGAGAGAAACAGAAGAGGCACTGTCAGGTGGTTGAACAAGCAGCACCCACCCACCTTGGCAAACTCTTGTGGTGCAATGGTCTGCTGTTCATGCATGTGAAGGGTTAGCAGGGGCCAGACCCCTTTCAAGGTTGCGCAAGGCAATTGCCCGCTTTGTCCATGTCTTAAAATGGTTTTGAAATTGAGCAAAAGCAAACAAGTGATCTGGGTTATCCCCAGGTGACAAGTACACATAGAATCTTCAAAATATATGGGATGTAAACTGCACAAACAAAATGTAAACATTTTAAAAGTAATTAGTGTTTCTTTAACATATGGCACTGTTTTCCCCTTTGTATACAATTAGACCTCAGATTGAACTGGGAATCAGTTACCTTTCGATTCCTAGTCATTCATACCTACCATTCTCCCTCTGATTTGCAGGATGGAAATCTCAGCAGAGCGTCACGGTCCCTCCGAGTCCTGTTTGCTTTTTGGTCTTCTCTTCTGCTTTCTGTAGTGGTCCACGTGGCACTAGTGAAGATGGTGTGCTACCCCGTTAATAGTATTATTTTGCAAACCTTGCCCTACTCGTCCTTCTTTCCTTCCTCAGACTTGCCAAACATCTGATTTGGTCGCTGGGGCGCCATCAGGTAGCTCTTTCCACTCTAAAGTTACCCGTGACTGCAGGTGGATTAGGACTTCCGGACTTAGAACGCTATTATTCAGCTGCACAAGTCCAATGGGTGGCTCGCTGACTTTCTGCCCACCCGCGCATGAGATGGGGTTTATCCATAAAGAAATTTAAGGAGGGATTACTGCACTGCTCATTGTTTCCTACTGACCATTCTACGGATCACCATCCAAGGTTATCATGCACAGCTTTCTCATGCCTTGCTAGAACCTGTAAACTCACTGACACAAAGAAGCCCTGTCTCCTGCACTACCTTTGCTAAACCTTCCCGCTCGCACAGGACAGCTGGGCTCAGAGCAACACGATCAGTGGCATGCTGAGGGTGTCTGAAAATTGGCGGATTTGTTTCTGGATGGC
Organism: Pleurodeles waltl; assembly: GCF_031143425.1. Classification (NCBI taxonomy): domain Eukaryota; kingdom Metazoa; phylum Chordata; class Amphibia; order Caudata; family Salamandridae; genus Pleurodeles; species Pleurodeles waltl. The sequence continues at coordinate 559,482,921 of NC_090440.1, read as the reverse complement.
GAGCTACTAAATTTCCAAACCCTTGTGGCAGACTACCATCTTCACCCTGGTCAACTCCTTACTTACAACCACCTTAAACAATCATTAAATTACCTATTTCATGTCTGCCACCTAGCACTAACCCTACATGAGGTGGGGCAGAAGCTCTACACTATAGGGGCTGGTGGCAAACTGATAGAATGGGTGTACAGACCTTTCCTGCAACACTGAGACCACCCCAGGTCTTCTTGTCATACTACGTGGGTGACCGATGTGGCCAAACCTCTGCAAGATACTGACTTTAATAAAATACTGGCCTTTCCCCACAAAGTATCTTACAGCCGTCACTTTAAGTACATTAATAGAACTTCCTTAGGAATGCATTCCGCCTGTTGTTTGCCATTGGCTTTGTGGTTTGCAACTCACATTTAGTTGCTTTCGATTTGCTGGCTTTTCTTTTGTTTTAGGCTATGCAGCTTGAGTTCATCCCTTCCCTTGCCCAAACCTTATTTACAGTATATTTCTGAGTGCTCTCTTTCTGTAAACAGGCCTGTAAATCTTGTTCTTATCTCATCACATTTGCTGTGCATTCAAAGAACAAGGTCAAATGTCAGGCTCTGTCTTCGGTGGGAACTTAGGGCCATATGTACGAACACATTTTCCCATAGACACAGAATGGGCAAAACTGCTTGCTACATCTGGCCCTTAGTGTTTAATTTTCTTTCTCTGACTCCAAAGTGAGAGGATTTATGCAACAATCTTGCTGGATACTGGGGTTAGAAAATAATGTTTTCTATCACATGACAACATTTAAATAAACTTCAAAATATATCAGAATTAGGAGTACAAATCAAGTACATTTTTGTTAATTCTCAACTGTGCTGGAAACAAATAACTTTATATGATTAAAACAAATTATTGCATTAGGTGATGAAATTTCCACACATCATCTTCTGTGCACTGTATAGTTTTATTTGAAAAACGGTATGTCTGAGCAATGTTATGGTCATTTCAATAAAAAACGTGCTGTCTGTAATGGCAGTGTATTACCACACCATGCATACTGTAGTCCATTCCACTGTGCTCTGCACCACTCCACACCACTGCACCCTACTCTGCATCACCCTACTTTCACCACTCAATGCCACCTCACTGTGGGACACTGCACACTTCTCCATTCTTCTTAACTCCACTCCACTCTATGCTACTTTTCCACTATGCCTCTCTACTCTACTCTACTCTCTACCACTCTACTCTATGCCAATGCACTTTATACCTCTCTACACCACTGCCCTCTGCATCTTTGCACGCTATACCACTCCAGTCTAGGCAACACCAATCTAGTCCGCACAACTCCACTCAATGCCACTCTGCAACACTGCACTCTATGCCACTGCACTCCATGCTAATACACTCTATGCTAGTGCCCTTTATTCTGTAACACTCAACTCTATGCCCCTGCACTCTATCAATACACTGGACATCACTCTAATGTGCTCTATGCCACAGCGCTCTACACCACTTTACTCTACGCCATCACACTCAGTTCCACTCTGTGCAACTCCACTCTACCCTGCACCTCTCCACTCTACGGCACTTCACTCTACTGTGAAACAATCTACTTTACTCCACTGCACTCTGCGCCACTGCATTCTATGCCACTGCACTCTACCCTACACCTCTCCACTCTATGCCACTGCACTCTACTCTGAAACAATCTATTCTATGCCACTGCACTCTACGCCACTCTAAACCACTGTACTCTACTTCAACGCACACTAAACAACTGCACTATATGCCACTGCACTCTGACACTCTACTCTGCAACACTGCACTGGTTGTCACTATACTCTACACCACTCTACTCTATACTACTGCATTGCATTCTGCACCAATACACTCTATTACACTGCAGTCTATACCACTCTACTCTGCACAACTCCACTCTGCATCACTGCACTTTACAGCACTATACTCTGCTATGCACCATGCTACACTACTCCAGTCTGCACCACTCTATGCCACTGCATTCTATGCCACTCGAGTCTACTCTGCACTGCATGCCACGCACCACTCTACACTACTGACTCTCTGCCACCCTATTGTGTGCCACTCTACTCCACTGCACTCTGTGCCACTTTACTCTGCCCCACGCCACTCCATGCCACTGCACTCTAAACCACTGCATTCTACGACAATGCACTCTAAACAACTGCACTGTACCCCACTGCACTCTACTCTGCACCACTGTGCTCTACTCCACTGTTCCTATGCCACTCTAATCCACTCTACACCACTATGCCACTAACTTTTAGCCATACTGAACAGCAGCCACTCTGGTATATAACACTGGCAAAGCCAATAACTCTTGCGTAGACGAGACCTATTGGCTTTGCCAATGTTTGTTAGTACTACGAGGTACCGAGGTCCCTGAAAGAACTGTGAATGTGTAAGTCTTTATTTTAAGCATGCATTACAGGCATCATAATAAAGGCTGCTACAAAATGTGCAAATACATTTTAGTTAAATAAAAAAAAGTCCTTCTAAAACAGAGATTTGAATGATATACAGTTTATACCTAGTACTAACATTTTTATAACAGTCCAATAAAACCACACACTCAACAGCTCAGCCTGGACCACTCTTACCGTACCTCTCTAAAAGAAAATATCTTTGTAATCAGAAAGCTTCAAGTGACTCCTTAAATTAAAGTCAATGCAGTTTCTAAGCCCCTTTACATTTGCAGATTCACCAGTTGCACAAATTTGCATTTATTTAGGGAAGACGACACCCTGGCAAGAAGGCCTTTTCTTATCTGTCTGCGCCTCCCTCCCTCAGAGCACAGGAGACTCCCTGCCTTTCAATCCAGCAGGGGAAACTGATCTGTCCTAATTACATTTTTTCCTTTAGGTGAAAGGCTAAAATTACGCACAAATGGTGTCCGTTAAGCCTTTCATCACGGACAGCGGACGGCAGGGCGAAATTATGGGCAGTCCCTGAAAATTACAGATGGGTGGTCACCCTAAATGCCATCCCTGACCTACAGGGACTGACGGTGCCTCCCAGCTCTAAAGGAAGGGCATAGCTGAGGTGGGCTTGCTCTGCACTGTTTGAGACTTTGGGCCCGCTGGCGCCTGCTGATCATCAGGGGCTGTTAACCTGCCAGTAGAAAGCGTACTCTACCTGCCAGCACTGCATGGGCCTCCGCCTTATTCCAGGAGACGGCGCTCCGCCAACCCTGCACACCCGCTGCGTGGTTGAACTAGTTTAGGGAAGCATACAACACCTAACACTTGGCAATCTCTAGTGGTTAGGACTTGGCGCTAAGGACCTAGCCTGAACTCGCCAGCTGCTTCCCAGAATACACATTGGTAATCCCTCGAGCCTAGATTGGCTAATTGAGTTTGCCACCTCCAGCACTACTAAACATACCATGCTCCTCTAACAGACACTGCTGTTGGGTGCACTAAATCCACAAAACATTCCACAACACGGTGGGGTTCAGTCCCAGCATAGCCCCTCTGATGGCTCTTCTACCCATACTCTTGAAGACTGTGTCTCACCTATGCACCTTGTGCCCACATCTGATACACTAGATGTGATACTGCGGGAGATTCGGGACTCTAGATCTGCAATTGAACATTGCATTGATGCATTGTTCACTGATTTTGGGATCCTACAAGATGATCACTGAAAACTCCGAAAAAGTGATGACAACATAAACTACTCTGCCTGCGATGACCCCGGTGCAGGCTTCACACTCCATGGCAACCTCTGAACTCCAAAAGCAGGTCACCGCCCTCCATGTTAGGGCTGTGGATGTGGAGGGCTGCGCATGTCACTATAATGTACGCATTATAGGCATCCCAGAGAGAGTGGAAGGGTTTAACCTGACACAATTTGTTGAACACTGGCTCCAGACATTGGTGCCCCCCAGCCCCCCAAGGCTTTCAGCCCTGTTTGCTATGGAGCGGGCACATCGTGTGCTGACCAGACACCCTCCCCCTGGAACACCCCACTCCCTATGATTGCATGAATTCTCAATTTCAGAGACTGTGATAGTCTTCTACAGAGGGCTAGGGAGAGGGCTTCCATAATAGACAAAACCACAGTGTCTTCATTCCCAGATTATACCCTGGAGGTACAAAGGAGGCGTGCTTCCTTCATGGCAGTAAAAAGACAGTTGTGTGCTGAGGGCCTCACCTTCGCCCTCATGTTTCTGACCTGATTGAAAGTGCTACATGACCAAAAGTCCATGTTCTTCAGCTCTTAAACAGCTGCATAGGACTGACTAGAGCAAAATGATCCCAACATGAAATATCTTTCTCCCACGGAGCGCCCTTCAAGGAAGCAATGTGTGCTTTCTCACCATGTTCGATGCAAACTACCTCGTCTGGCGATTTCTACAGCGGCACCATCCACACAGCAGGACTTGGAGGGCAGGAGAGCTGTCCTGGCAACAATGTCATCACTGGGATCACAGTGTCGACAACCGTCTTCCAGCTCCTCAGACAGTGTGGACTCAGACTCAGACTCAAATGCAAGCATGGCACTCTTCCCCATCGTAACACCACAGACTGATGACTTATTGAACTGAATTCTGGTGCAGATTGAGCCTATCCTGTTGTTCCCACCACCACGCCTGGTGGATGGTTCAGATAAGTGTCTTTGCTACTGTACTATTGGGCTATTGTGTTAACCCAGGAATGGGCAGGGTGAAGTTGTAATGGGTCTGTAAGTTTGTTAGTCTTTACTCCTGGTCTGTGACATACAACAATTGTACATTACAGGTTGTGTCGTGGTAAGCCCTTGCGAATATATCCTACATTTATTTCACATGGGTGGTTGGGGTGTGGGTACTTCAGCCTGGGATCAGTTCCTTGTTGGTTTATAATGCTTATCTAGTATTGCAATGCGTGTAGTGCCATGTAGGAGATGATCCTTGGGACATAAATGACTCCTCGAGGGTGTGCCCCCCCCCGAAAGCAATAGCTTGAAGTCCTCTTCTGCACCACTACTGGTGGGTTGGTGCGAGGAGGTCTTGAGATGGGGGTTGGCTGAGAACTCATTGCTACGTAGAGAGGAATACCGTGGCTCCATAAAAAGGCAATAGCTATGGAGTGAGACGCCATGCTAGAACTCTTTAAATCACAGGGGGAGGATAGTGACTGATCCTGTCATGCAGATTGGAGGTGGATTAGGTAGGGTCTCCTATTGCTCATGCCCCCCCCTTTCCTTCCCGACTCCACCACTACATTCTTCGCTGTTAATTTGGCACCGGGCCCTCTCTACTCAACTATTACCAGCAATTGTAAAATTGTGATGTGCAGACAGTAGGGCAGATATGTTTGTTTATGAGGGATAGGAATGGGGAGTTTGTCATGTGGACATATACTACCTTATATAGCCTTGACACCTGCATTGTTCGACTGTACATCTGTTGTCACCAGAAACCCGACTCCCGAATAGTAGGTACGCTATGTATATGCTGAACTGTACCTAGGGTGTGACTAATGCGTGTTGCTCTATGCCTGAACTGTATTACATCCTCTACATATCTAGTTCCTATTTAATAACTCAATAAAATATGTTTTTCAAAAAAATCAAGTTTACAATGTGCTAAGGACCTTAAGTCTCACTCGTCCCAAGTGAAATTCACACATTTGGAGGTATGGGCAGCTCTGGCAGCAAGATGTGTCATGCCTGCTGAGAAGGGCTAGGTCTGAGCATTAAACGTTTAGGTGCACCTCTGCCCAGGACTCCGCTTTCTGCACAGTGACTCTTAGGTGCTGCAAAAGCTTCAGCAGGCAACAGTCCCTCATAGGGAGCCATTCTACAAACTCCTTCATTTGATGCGGGACCGCTTTCGACACATAGGAGTGCTGCTCCACAACTTATGTCAGCCATGTGTTTACGTTAGTGCTGTTTAGGTGTTATTTTATTAATTTTACATTCATTGTTTTATTATTTAACCAATGTCGCTCCTTATGTTGTCACTGATGTCAAAGCGCATGTGTCATCACTTCCTGTGATGTCATCCAAGTTGCTAATTAGTTGTTACACCTGAGTTTTCACAACTTGGGAGTTCTGCATGGCATTTAATGCAGTCCACCTCCATTGATGCCCAATAGCCCTCTGCTACCCCTAAGTGAGAAGTCTCTTGTGTTTTTTATTGTTTTGTTTTACATGTAGGAGGTTTGTATTTGTTTCTTATTAAAACGTGTAAATTTGATTTAGAGTTTTTAGGTCCAATGAACCTTTACCATTCTTGGAAACTAGGAAAGGATTCCAAATAGTTTGGCGGGAGGTAGGCTGAATGTTCCCCGACAAAACTTTTTTCTCAAATGTTGAAGCAAGTTGTGCCCTTTTCGGTTTATTCGGCTTGCAAAATATTTCAAAGCTCTTTAGGGTTTAAGCAAAACTGTACACGGGATATTCCCAGCGGGTCCCCTAATTATTCTTTTGGAAAGAATGAATAGCATGTACTTTTGTCCAGTTTCACTACTGCACATTTTGCCAAATATTTTCTATGTATGCAGCACTACAAATATTGCCCACATCAATGATGCTTCAGTAATACACATTATTGTCTAGTTTTCACACTGTTCAGTAATCCACGTATGTTCGTTTCCAAAAATGTGCTGCTTTGAAACATATTTTGTACAGTCTGCACACAGAGATGCAGCAAAGCAGTTGGATTTCACAAGGGTAATGCACATATTCGCGCAGTTTCCATACTGCTACAGTAATGCATATTTTACCCAGTTTTGATGGATACAAGAAAGCGGCGCCCAGTTTTTACTCAGCTTTGATAGTGCTACAAGTAAGCGCGCGCTCAGTTTTTAGGCTCCTGAAGTAAGGCGCGTGGTGTACATTTTCCATGAGACACTAGTAACGCGCGTTTAATTTCCACAGTGCTCCAGTTATGCTCATTCGTGATTAGCCACCACAGCCGAAAACTACGCAGTAGCGAATGTAATTATCCTACTTCTACGGTGCTGTAGTATTGCACATTTTGCCTAGTGTTCACAATGCACAGTACGCAGATATGTTTCAAAGTTCCGCAGTAAATACATCATGCTTCCATTAATGAGCACTGACAAACACAGGTTCTCATACAGACACGGGCTGAACAGACAAAAGGGGTGCACACAAACAGGGGCATAGCTTGGTCAGTAAAATTGGGGGGGGGGGAGCTTCAGATTATATGACAAGCAGAGTGCATGGCAGTGGCCTAAGGGTCAGTGAAAAGAGGGGGGGTGCGGATTGGTAGGGGTACTAAGTGAGGGAAAACACAATATTTTGTAAAATTACAAATATTTCGAGGAGTTTAAACCCGAGAGGGAGAGTGTGTGTGTGTGTTTTTGTCTGAATGTATGAAAAACATCCTGGTGAAATCCGGCAGACATCTCACCATGCCGGACTGGAGGCATCTGTACCTAACTATTTATCAGGAAATTCATGTATTAGGGAGTGTGGCGACCCCCGCACCCCAGCAAACAAAGGCTCAATATTCATCTCCAAACACGCATACACAGCTAGGCACAGACCGCACAAGGTACAGCCACCCATAAAGATGCGCATAGACGCACTACACTACACACGCAAACTCGTGCACACAGACACAGGAGAAGGCTTTTCTTTGAGCCTGCTGCCGGAGCAGCCGAACACCAAGTCTGCTAGTCTGGATTCTGCCTCGCCCCCCGCCCTTCATTTCCTGCCTCTTTATCTCCCTCTTGCAGGCGCTTTATCGTTTCTGCCTGCTCCCTGTGTGGCTATTTTCCTATCTTTCTCTGCCTCATTTAACAGCTTCAACAAAATACAAAAAGATCCTTGTTATCTTATGATAATGGAGTTCTGCAGAGCATGCTACCACCAAAAATATATTGGCGCTTTAGCTTTTATTCATACAAGTTGGAATTCTGCAGCACTGAGTTAAATAGGTTTAATTTTCTGTTTGGGGAATATTACATAAAAAAAACTCGCCGATCCTGCGGCCTCTGCATTTCGTGTTTGATATAATGAACGGGTGTATGGAGCATCCCATAGCGTGTCTTGTCTGGTGGGAGGGAGTAAGAGAAGAACCTGTTGGACTTGTGTTTCACTTTATCAGTGATGTGTGAGGAAGAGTTCTCAGAGAGCTAAAGTAAGCAGTATTGGTTGAATTAAAGCGTGAAAAACGTGCACAGTCCATCCTGTCTACAGTTCCGATTAAGAAGAGTGTAGAAATGTGCCCAGCTCTCCTGCGTGTATTCATTACTGTGTCCAGAAGTTCTTATTGGTCTACTCCGCAGTAAACTGTTGTCAAATCGTGCTTTGCCGGGCAGTGCCCAGCTGATCGCTCTCACTGCTGGTGATATGGTCAGAGAAAGGTGTGCCCTGACCACAAGCCGAACACTCAGTAGAAACATGATTTAATTTACTCTTTGTGTTGCCAAAAAAAAGTAATGATAAAACCTAACTTATTATTCAGGTCAGTGGTACTATTTGTTCATCCTGGGCTAAGTAAAAAGTCTGAGCTTACTTAGCTGGGATCTGAAACTGTGGCCTGCAGTTTACAAACAGATCTCCACACTAAAGCTAAGCCCACTGAGCTAGCTTACTGACATCGCGCTTGCGCCTGCACGTGTTACTTCCTCTTCCGGAAGTTTATAAAATCGCCACCTCCAGGTGATGTCCCAATCGCCTCTCCCTCCTCCCTATGTAATATCCTACCTCTTCCCCACCGCCTCAATATGGCAATTGATGAAGCAGGAAAAAGAAAGACTAATAAGCATTCATATGTCATGTAACAAAACCGTATAAGACAATGTGATTTTAGCAAAGAAAATTAATGTCTGTAGAAAAATGTGCCCACGAAATAGTTTGCCATTAGTATGAACAAGCTTAATTAATCATGAAAATCGATAAATGTATGAATGCGTCATAATTGAAGCTATATTCTATGATTTTCTCATTAAACTGTTATATGCTTAGCTTCAATTTAGCAGAGGCTTTGGCCTAGTCGCCTGGTCTAAATTTTAACTGCGTAGTTTTCACTTGTATTAACAAAGACGTGTTTTTGACCTTTAAAAGCTGTATTTTTCCAGTGAATGACTAATGCACTTATCTTAAAGTTGCTGCTAGGCAACTTTCATCTCCTTTGAAGCAAGGTCAGTTTCTGCAGGTGCAGACAATGAGGACACTGATGCAGAATTAATTGGCAACTTTGTTGCTACTTGTGTTCCAAAACTCCAAGGACACCTTATGCGTAGGTGAACATTAAGAGAAGGACACTATTCATTGGTTAAAGAGAAACCACCCCATGGACCCTCCAATGGAAGACCCTGAAGAATTTGGAACGTTTCTTATTTAATCCCACCGGGCGAAGAGAAGTCAGCCATTTTCTTTGATGCTATTTTGAAGCCAGATTCGAGAAGCCATTTTGATGACACTTTGATGCTTTTTCTCTATCCCAGAGAGAGACTTTAAAGAATTCTCACCCTAGAGACTTTAACTTTACTTTGCCTTGCCCATTTAATAACTTTTGCCCCCCCCCCATTTTCCTTGCTGCTGCAAGGAAAACTTGCCTTAACCTTTGCCCCTTTGAAGTCTGCCCCATGCTGATCGAACCAGTACCTGAAGGACGAAGACTTACCTTGAGTGCTGATTGTATTTGGTAATTATGAAAGGATAAATGTATTATTCATTGTATTTTCCTTCTTAGGTACCAACTGCTTATTTTGACAGAGCCTAAGCTAGAAGTTTTTCTAAATTTGTGTTGTTTAAATCCATTTTTTGCATGAAGCCCCACATGCCAATGCTAATCAGAGGTTAGTTGAGGTATTCATTTGATGCACCGTGCTGAACTGAAATCTTGTTATGCTGACCGATGTATGCAATTAGTCAAATTCAGTTACTCTTATTAGTGATTTGCATTGCTATAGCTGAGTGCATTATAATCCAAGTTTTGCGTAGATTGCGTTTCTTCCGTCGCTATGGACAGCTAGTAATGTTCGTATATGTGTACCATTTGATTTTGAGACTTACTTACATCATGTTAGCTTTGTTAATATAGGGAAATAAACTCATTAACTTTTAATAAACGGGTGTGGTTATTCATGACTGAAAGGTCATGGTGTGTCTAATTACTGATTTTCTGTTTAACTAATCTTTTGATTGATCACTAATTGAGTATTGGTTATAGATAATAAATGAATATTGATTATTGATTTGAGGAATCCGACAATTCTTTGGATGAGGAGAGCTCAACCCGGTCAAAAGGTTTACCGACCTCCGGCGTGTCCAAGTATAAATAATTTATAAGGACTGGACGTGCTATCAGTAGATGGTAGCATAGATTGATGGTTTGGCCCTTTGGGACCCCATCCGAACAATAGACGGATTCAAGTTAGAATTTTCTTTAATAAAACAAGTTGGAGAGATGATGATGCCCTAAATCCCCAATGACTTTCCCGGAATCTCGGAGCTTGCGAATGGAGGAAATGGAGGTGTGAGAATGTTTTCGGCGTTTCTAGTGACGGTATGAGTGAAGTTAGGGTTTCGCGCTTGCATAGCTTATGCCGCAGATGAATTGTGAAGTTTGTGAGGATTTTAGGGGGTTACGAACTCCAATCAAAATTTTAGAGGAGTGGTACTCCAAAGTGTGGGAGTAGGGAAGTTGTCGAACTTCATATGTGTGTAGCGCTTTTGTGCAGGAAAAATTGTCCATGTGGTTGTTGATGTTGAGACGGGCCCTGTGAGGTCAAGAGAATCCAGAGTATGTTGAAAAGTGTATGAGACACTTGTTTGATGTTGTAATTTGTTCGGTTTAATAGGTTGATTGGGCGTGGTCAACGAGTCAGTACGAATATTGGTGAATATATTAAATAAACAGAATGCAGCAAGCCCACAAATAACGCACCAATCCCTAGTAGTGTCCAGTAAATCACAATATGTACAATGATAGCTTGCAAAGTCTAATGCGGTGTGCAACTCCACCGAGGCCCCTGCTGCACATAAGAGCCTAAGGGGTAAAGAAAACCCCAATAATCAAACACAAAACGAGGGTGCACCACTCCAATTAATCAAATAAAATAGATCAAGTGTAAGCAGTCCAATATCATCGAACAAGTAATGATGTGAGGTATCCCTTGGTTTCTTCCACAAGACTTTAATTGGTACAAAAAGCTTGTTACACCAAATAATTCATGAGAACAAGCAGCCAACGCGTTTCGCCCTATAACCTTGGGCTTCTTCAGGGCTGCAAAATAACATAGAAACATAAAGAAAGAGAATAACATAGTCACATACATAAATTAACAAGAGCAAAACATATTGACAAACAGGACATTACATTTTCATACATGTACCAAGAAGAACAACATATTACAAAGTTGCTGACAAAGTTACAAAAAGAGAAAATACATATGTAGACACTTATATTTAATGAAACAAATTTTAATCCTATGTGATAAATGAGAATTTGTGTTCCGTCAACTGTGGTAAGGTCAAGTCCACCACTAATAATACCGCAAACTTCAAAAACAGAACTATTACAGAAACCATCAGTAGCAGTAGACGTAGATACTACATTAATGGGACTAAACGCACAACAGTTAACACAATGGTTGAACAGTCTGAATTCCCCACAGAGTACACCCAAGGGGAAAGGTGAAGAATATTTGAATCAAATAAAATTGGGCATGGAAGCAGGTGAACTTGTAGATGGAACGATGGGTTTGAACAGGTTAGAATCATACACAGAAGAAGAGCTGAGATACATTTGCCCTAGAATTACAAGAGAAGTAAGCAGCATACATAAGAGGTTACAAAAAATTGCAGACAGACACAAAATAGACATAAATAAAACCAAGCATTTGAGCAGAAGTTACAGGTTAGACTTTGCGACAAAAGATTTTGAACACATGAGGTCTGCAGGAATGAAAACACACCTTAAAGAGATACTGCAAAGCGCGCAGGTTTGGAGATGTTTAGACAAGTGGGAGAGTAGGTGGGTTAAGAAAAAGGATAAAAAGAAAGAAAGTATCCCAGATAAGAATGATAAAGTACAACAAAATGATGATCTTATAACCATGTTACCAATGAGAGAAACAGCAGGAGGAAAACTTATCCATGTACCATGGCACAGGTGTGACATTCAATCTTTTACGGATGATTACCCTATGTTAAGAGAGAAACCAATCGTATGGTATCAACAAACAGATAGATTTGTGAAACTCGCAAAATGTCTTTGGGAAGACCTGAATACTTTATTCGAAATTGTAGTTCCAGCAGATTTGTGGGAAGATTGTAAAAGGGATGTAGAGTGGCCAACAAGTGAACCGGAAAGAGATAAGGACACAGGTGCACCATCGCCTAGGGTAATGAGCATGTACCATAAAGTGATTGAGTATCTGAAAACAAAAGTTGCATTGAAAAATGTCGATTGGCAGAAAATTGACAGAACAGCATAGGAAGTTAAAGAGTCGATACATGCATACTATGAGAGATTGTTGAAAGCATTTAAAAATTACAGTGGCACGGAAACGATTGAGGCAAAAGACATGCTCCATTTTGTATTCAGATTTGTGGGAGGATTGAGACCCGAAATTAGCCAGATGATTAAAATGCATTTGAGTTGTTGGCAGTCAAAATCGATTGATGAAGTGTTGATCCATGCAAAATACTGCAGTGATGAGATTGAGACAAAGCAGAAAAGGTTGAAAGAAAAAGTGATGGTGATGGTGATGCAGATTAGAGCAGCTCAGACAGGTTTGCAAGGTTTCCAACAACAGTTGCCGCAGCAGCAACAGCAGGGAAATGCTATGTTTCAGCCACAGATGAGGGGCAGAGGCCGAGGAGGTTTTGTGAATAATGGTCCTGATTTAAAAACTGTCGTGATTCCTAATGGTATACAGGCAATGAAGAAAGTGATGCCATGTCACACGTGCGGAATCGTCGGGCATTGGAAACGGGAGTGCCCAATGTTGGTGCAGGAAGGTGTAGGTCAGCAAAACAATGATGTCAATACATTTCAGAATATGAGATGACCAAAATTGAGAGGTCCAAACCCAAATTTCCCAAATAATGTAAATCAGATGCAAGGTCTACAACCTATACAACAACAGCAGGTGCAAATGCCTCGTGTACAAATGGTACAATCACAGCCAATACACCAACAGTTTCCTATGGTACCTAATCAGCAAATGCAAGTACCCTTAGCACCAATGAATCAGCAACAAGTAATGCTTCCTCAACAGGTTACAGGTCAAGGAATGAATTCAAGTAACACAGTACACCAATTCCCGTTACACAGTGAGAATGGAATAAACAATGAATGGGAGTGTGAAAGTTCAGATGAGGAGGGAAATTGTATGCTTGCAGCATCTTTTCAACAGCATTTCATTTTTGGTTGACACAGGAACTACACGCTCTACAGTCAGAAGTATCGAAGTACCAAATTTGCCACTTTCAGGGAGAACAGTTCAAGTAGTGGGAGTAGCAAATAGGTATCTGACAAACCCAATTGCAGATCCAGTGCAGGTCAAAATTGTTAACTTTCAAGGGTTACATAAATTTGTGGTGTGTGACTCAAGTCCAATATCCTTATTAGGGAGAGATTTATTGTGTTAACTAGGATGTTCGATTATGTGCTCACATAATGGAATACAACTTCAGACAAACAGTGATGAGGAAGAAGAAGACAGTTTAGAAGAAGAAGAAATGGAAACTGTTGATGAAGAGTATCCCCTGATTACTCTTTATCCTAAGCTCACTGAAGCAGATATTCCAGTTGATTTACAAGAAACTGTTGAGAAGGAGGTGTGGGATATGACAGGGAAAGAAGTAGGATTGATCAAAGGAGCAGAACCAGTGAAAGTGACTGTAAAATCTAATGTAAATTTTCCTCAGACTCCACAATACCATATGTCACAAGTTACTCTCATGAAAGAAGTACTAAGTAGTCCATGTAATTCACCAAGCATGGGACTAATAAAACCAAGTGGAAAGGTCCGAATTGTTCAAGATTTGAGAAAAATAAATGACATAATAGTCAAATGTTGTCCCGTAGTACCAAATCCAGCTGTAATAATGTTTCAAATTCCCTGTGATGCAGAGTGGTTCTCAGTCATCGATTTGTCACAAGCATTCTTTTCTGTGCCTCTTCATGAGGACAGCCAATTTCTTTTTTGTTTCAAATTCCTGGACAGAGTCTACAGTTGGTGTCAAATTCCTCAAGGGTTTTCGGAGTCACCATCAATTTTCAATCAGATTCTAAAGAACAATCTGGACTCATTGGAATTACCATTTGAATCAACCTTAGTACAGTATATTGACGATTTACTGATTGCATCCAAAACAGAAAATGACTTTACAGTTGACACTATTGCCCTACTGAATCATTTGGGAAGGAATGGACACAAAGGCGGTCATTCTGATCTTGGCGGACGGCGGAGGCCGTCCGCCAAGGTACCGCCGTCAGAACACCGCACCGCGGTCGAAAGACCGCGGCGGTGATTCTGACATTTGCCCTGGGCTGGCGGGCGGCCGCCAAAAGGCCGCCCGCCAGCCCAGGGCAAATCAACCTTCCCACTAGGATGCCGGCTCAGAATTGAGCCGGCGGAGTGGGAAGGTGCGACGGGTGCAGTTGCACCCGTCGCGTATTTTAGTGTCTGCTGGGCAGACACTGAAATACTTTTTGGGGCCCTCTTACGGGGGCCCCTGCCGTGCCCATGCCATTGGCATGGGCACGGCAGGGGCCCCCAGGGGCCCCGCGGCACCCCCTACAGCCATCCTGTTCATGGCGGGAGAGCCGCCATGAACAGGATGGCGGTAGGGGGTGTCTGAATCCCCATGGCGGCGGAGCGCGCTCCGCCGCCATGGAGGATTCAGACGGGCAGCGGAAAGTCGGCGGTAGCCCGCCGGCTTTCCGCTTCTGGCCGCGGCTGTACCGCCGCGGTCAGAATGCCCGGCGGAGCACCGCCAGCCTGTTGGCGGTGCTACCGCCGACCTCCGCCCTGGCGGTAATTACCGCCAGGGTGAGAATGAGGCCCAAAGTGTCTCCTTCGAAATTGCAAATCTGCCAAAAGAAAGTGAAATATTTGGGTCACCAAATAGAAAAAGGGTCGAGAAAAATAATGAAAGAAAGAATAACGAGTGTTCTTCAAATGAGTCCACCCAAAACAAGAAAAGAGGTGAGAAAAGAGGTGAGAACGTTTTTGTGAATGGTGGGCTACTGTCGCCAGTGGATTCCCAATTTCTCAACTCTAGCCAAACCTTTACTGAAACTGACCCAGAAAGATGCGCAGGATGAAATAATGTTGAAAAGAGATTAAATGGATGCCTTTATTGAATTAAAGGAATGCAGGTGCAGAGCTCCAGCTTTAGGTATGCCTGATTACACAAAGCCTTTCACATTGTTTTGTCATGAACGTGATGCATGTTCCTTGTCTGTCTTGACTCAAGCCCATGGTGGCGTAAACAGACCAGTAGCATATTTTTCAGCTACTTTGGTTCCAGTCGCAGCAGCCTTACCAGGATGCTTGCGTGCTGTAGCAGCAGTTGGTAGGAGCCTGAATCAAAGTGAAGGAATAGTGATGGGACATCCTTTAACAGTTATGGTCCCTCACTCAGTCGAAATACTTTTGACACATTCCCGAACACAGCACATGACTGGTGCTAGGCTTACAAGGTACGAGACAATAATTTTGGGATCACCTAATGTGCAGTTAAAAAGATGCACTACATTAAATCCAGCAACTTTGTTTCCCAGTGAAAAGGTTGAAATTGAAAACGCAGATGATATCGAGCATGACTGTCTTCAAGTGACTGAATTTTGTACTAAACCAAGACCTGATATCAAAGATACTCGATAGGAAGAAAATGATCAGATTATTTTTGTTGATGGTTCATGTTTAAGAGATGTACTAGGAATATTGAAAGCATGATATGCTGTATGTACAATAACTGGTGTTCTAGAAGCATCTTGGCTTCAAGGAATTTATTCTGCATTCAAGTAGCAGAACTAGTAGCCCTTACTAGAGCTTGCCAACTTTCCGCATTAATGAAAGTCACCATTTACACTGACAGTCAGTACGGATTTGGAATAGTGCATGACTTTGGACAATTGTGGTCGCAAAGGGGCTTTATGGCCTCTTCAGGATCACCAGTGAAAAATGGTGAAAGAATACGAGAATTGTTACATGCTAACCAGTTACCAGGAGAAGTAGCAGTGGTAAAATTCAGTGCACACTCGAAATCACAAGACTTCGTTTCTTTGGCAAATGGATATGCAGATCAAGCCGCAAGGTTTTGCGCATTGAACTGTATATTGCTCAGAGACAAATGGAATTTGATAAGTGAGCCAGAACTTGAACCAAGTGAAGCTTTTGCTCTAAAAGTTGTAGACACAATAGAAGAATTGAAATTCCTGCAAAATAATGTTAGTAAAGATGAAAAACTCTCATGGAGTAAATTACAATGCGTAAAGAAACCAGATGATTTGTGGGTTTCAAGTGAAGGGAGATTAGTTTTGCCAGACAGTCTTTTGACGCAAATAGCTAGGTTATACCATGGACAAGCACACATTGGAAGAAATGCCATGATTAGATTATTCAAAATCGATTGGTTTATTCCCAAATTCCACCAAGTTGCTGAAGCAGTTTGCTATTGTTGCGTCATTTGCCAACAAATGAACGCAGGGAAGTGAACCGTGGTAAATTTGAGCCACATTGGATTTCATTGAGATGCCTATGCATGCAGGCTTGAAATATGTGTTGGTGATTGTGTGTATTTTTAGTCACTGGATTGAAGCATACCCTACACGCCGAAATGACAATCTCACAGTTGCAAAACTACTTTTGAGAGAACTAATACCACGTTTCGGATTTCCGATCTCTTTAGAGTCAAATAGGGGAAGTCACTTCAATAACGAAGTAATCAAATTACTATGTGCAGCATTGAACATTGAGCAAAAATTGCATTGTAGCTACCGCCCTGAAGCATCAGGACTAGTGGAGCAAATGAATGGCACGCTGAAATCAAGAATGGCGAAAATATGCGCATCCACAGACTTGAAATGGCCTGACGCGTTGCCCTTGGTGTTAATGTCAATGAGAAACACACCTGATAGAAAAACTGGACTATCACCACATGAAATACTCATGGGCACAGCCATGAGACTTCCAGCAGTACCTGTGAATGCCCTTGTAAATATTACAGATGATATGGTATTGGACTACTGCAAAGGTCTGGCTGATGTGGTCCGCTCTTTTTCTCACCAGGTGGAGGCAACCTCCTTGCCACCGATCCAAGGTCCAGGACACGCCCTGAAAGCAGGTGACTGGGTTGTGGTAAAGAAGCACGTGAGAAAGTCGTGTTTTGAACCCCGTCGGAAAGGACCTTTTCAAGTGATTCTGACAACTACCACTGCTGTGAAGTGTGCGGGAGTTCCCAACAGGATTCACGCCAGTCACAAGAAAAGGGTGACGTGTCCCACAGAAGAGGAAATTGAAGCACTGAAATTACCAACAACTAACAGGAAAGTACCAGGCACTGAGACAGAACGGAGAGAGCCTGAAAGCGAGCAAGAAGAAATTGAGACAGAAGAAATATTCTTTGAGGAAGACGCAGTCGATCCTTTTGAGGACAACAGAGATGAAGCCTCAGGAGGTGAGAAAGATCCTATCTCAGGTGAAGAAGCAGGAGAGCCTAATAAGAGGAGGGCTTTCCCAGAAGCAGACGATACGGGAAAGGAAGAAGAAAACCTGATTGACCTCCTAGGGGAAGGAGACAAGACAGAGCAAAGCGAAATTGTTCCAATTCTTCCAGAACCGGTTGAAGGTCCATGAGGTGAAAGCAACGCAAAATGGAGACAAAGCATATCACCAGTGAAATCAAAGACTAAAGAAATATTAAACGAAAACAAATGGCCAAAATTGAAAGAGAAAAGAAAAGAAGTGTCTATCATAACATTGAATGAAGAAAAAGACACAGCCAAAGCACAAGAAATAAGTGAAAGGGCATCGAAAGGAGATGCAAAATTGAAAAGGAAAAGAATAGCGAGCAGAAGGTATTCTGGTCCAGAATGGGCATACACAGCCACTAACGATTGGTCAGATGAATTTCTATCTCTTAGTCTTGAAAACGAAGAAGCAGAACGACACTTTGGTACTTGAAAAGTGAATTTCATGAACATTACCGAATAAGACATTGATAACCTGATTGACTTCAAAACCGATTTTGAGACAAAGCTGCTAAACCGATAAGAGACTAAGCTGCTAGAGAAAACCGTGTGAACTTTGACCTCGTTGATCCTACACATATATATATCTGCACTTTTGATTTGATAAGTTATCTTCAACTTTCTGATTCTCTATAGATCATGACAGACAATATTATACAAGGACATAAAATGAAATATTGTAAATACATGTGTATAGGTCTAATAATTGCATGTGTACTAATAATTTTGGCAGTAATTCTTGGAATGCATGGAGAGAATGAAAGGGACGCGAATGATGCTTCTACTTTTAAAATTACTACTGAATTAACTCCTTCGAAGAAACTCGAACAAGACGAAAAATATTTACATGACAAGAAAGAACTCTCATCTAATGTTTTCTATCGCTTGCTGAATGAGTATGTTGAGACAATGGACGCGAAAGATTGTTATGTATGTACACAAATCCCTACCTCAGTATTAGAAGGGGTGACATATCATAGCATGCCTCTTACGTATGGAATAACATGTAGTTTGTTACTAACCAGATTTTATGGCCAGGAGTATATTCAATACTTCTATTCCAATCATGATGTCCTATTTTCATATGTCCCCATAACTGAGTATTTGAGTAAAGTAGCAAGAGATTATTATATAAAATTAGTTAGAGGTTTCTTTGAACCATTATCACCTTTTTCCACAGTTCACGCTCATAAAGAAAATCTTACATGCTTACTTTTACCCGTAGAGAAAAGCTTTTTAGATCACACTGAAGATAGAAGGAAAATGGTAAAGGAAAAATTAGAAAAAGAATTACACAAAAGGACATCTGAAGATAACTATGTTTTTGCTGCAATAAAGACACAAGGGAAACTAGCTTTAGATGCATTACAAGTAGGGAAAATTTGTGTATATATAGACCTAAATCATATTATGACACAACCTTTGTAGGAACGAGTGAATGTAAACATATGTTTTTATTCCAGAGTAAATGGCCGTTCATGTTAAATGGCCTAGATCCAGCTACTCCAGGAGTATATTATATTTGTGTACTCAATGCCTATTATCATCTTCCAAAAGGATGGTATGGGAGATGTTATTTGAGAATAGTATTTCCAAAGATTTATCAACTAGACGACTTAAAGAAATTTCCAAAGCTGTCTGAATTACATCGTATTCAGAAAAGAGAGACAGCTTCTGGTGTGGTAGGAGATATATTTGGAGCAATAATTCCTTCAGTAGGAGTTATATTGAATTCAATTAAAATACGAAAGTTGTCTACTATTGTGGATAACATGCTGACAAATTTCTCAGGAGCAATGATCCTGATGGATACTGAACTTGCTGCAGAAAGAGCTATAACTCTTCAAAACCGGCTTGCTTTAGACATTCTTTTACCAAAGAATGGCGGCGTTTGCAAAATGCTTAGTGCACGTCACTGTTGCTCTTATATACCAGACAACAGTAAACAAATTAGAAACATGCTTGCAAATTTAACTAACGATAGTACAGATTTGAAAGACTTGAAAGAACCAGGAGTATAGGAAAAGGTTGGAAAGGGATTTGCTTCCGTGGGAAATTGGCTTAGCAACATTTGGAACGGAATATTACTGAAAATAGTAAAAGGGATATTAATAATACTAATTTGCTTAATAGGTATTTGGGGAATATGGAAAGCTATTAAAATATTGAAGTCAAGAAACAAGAGAAGAATTTAAAAGAAAGAACAAAAGGAAATGGTAAAATTATACAGGGAAAATCAAAGGGAGTAAAAAGGAAACGTGAAATGATTGAAATGCAAAATTATTAAAACATAATTTTAATGAAATAAAATTTGTGAAAGATTTAATGTGATGACACAATTAGTCATCAGAGGAGGGATTGAGGAAGCAGGAAAAAGAAAGACTAATAAACATTCATATATCATGTAACAAAACCGTATAAGACAAAGTGATTTTAGCAAAGAAAATTAATGTCTGTAGAAAAATGTGCCCACGAAATAGTTTGTCATTAGTATGAACAAGCTTAATTAATCATGAAAATCGATAAATGTATGAATGCGTCATAATTGAAGCTATATTCTATGATTTTCTCGTTAAACTGTTATATGCTTAGCTTAAATTTAGCAGAGGCTTTGGCCTAGTCGCCTGGTCTCAATTTTAACTGTGTAGTTTCCACTTGTATTAACAAAGACGTGTTTTTGACCTTTAAAAGCTGTATTTTTCCAGTAGAATAACTAATGCACTTATCTTAAAGTTGCGTGCTAGGCAACTTTCATCCCCTTTGAAGCAAGGTCAGTTTCTGCATGTGCAGACAATGAGGACACTGATGCAGAATTAATTGGCAACTTTGTTGCTACTTGTGTTCCAAAACTCCAAGGACACCTTATGCGTAGGTGAGCATTAAGAGAAGGACACTATTCATTGGTTAAAGAGAAACCATTCCATGGACCCTCCAATAGAAGACCCTGAAGAATTTGGAACGTTTCTTATTTAATCCCACCGGGCGAAGAGAAGTCAGCCATTTTCTTTGATGCCATTTTGAAGCCAGATTCGAGAAGCCATTTTGATGACACTTTGATGCTTTTTCTCTATCCCAGACAGAGACTTTGAAGAATTCTCACCCTAGAGACTTTAACTTTAACTTTACTTTGCCTTGCCCATTTAACAACTTTTGGCACCCCCATTTTCCTTGCTGCTGCAAGGGAAACTTGCCTTAAACTTTGCCCCTTTGAAGTCTGTCCCATGCTGATCGAACCGGTACCTGAAGGACGAAGACTTACCTTGAGTGCTGATTGTATTTGGTAATTATGAAAGGATAAATGTATTATTCATTGTATTTTCCTTCTTAGGTACCAACTGCTTATTTTGACAGAGCCTAAGCTAGGAGTTTTTCTAAATTTGTGTTGTTTAAATTCATTTTCTGCATGAAGCCCCACATGCCAATGCTAATCAGAGGTTAGTTGAGGTATTCATTTGATGCACCGTGCTGAATTGAAATCTTGTTATGCTGACCGATGTATGCAATTAGTCAAATTCAGTTACTCTTATTAGTGATTTGCATTGCTATAGCTGAGTGCATTATAATCCAAGTTTTGCGTAGATTGCATTTCTTCCATCGCTATGGACAGCTAGTAATGCTCGTATATGTGTACCATTTTATTTTGAGACTTACTTACATTGTGTTAGCTTTGTTAATATAGGGAAATAAACTAATTAACTTTTAATAAACAGGTGTGGTTATTCATGACTGAAAGGTCATGGTGTGTCTAATTACTGATTTTCTGTTTAACTAATTTGTTGATTGATCACTAATTGAGTATTGGTTATAGATAATAAATGATTATTGATTATTGATTTGAGGAATCCAACAATTCTTTGGATGAGGAGAGCCCAACCCGGTCAAAAGGTTTACCGACCTCCGGCGTGTCCAAGTATAAATAATTTATAAGGACTGGACGCGCTATCACAATGCTGCCACCACTCCAAATAGTAACACCACTTTCGCTGCTTCACAGCTTGTGATAGCGTTAGATCACTCTTTAGTTTGTGTTCCCACAGCGCAGGAGAGGGGTGCGGGCTGTCGTTGCTGTAGCAGCCTCGTTGGCAGGCCCAGAGAGATGAGGCACAATGCAACAGCGCTAGCAGCAATTATAATGATGACAAACACCGTGACATGTACGTGGGTGGAAGACCCCGTGCCGTCTGTCCCCCATTTATTTATCGCCTCTGGCCACGCCTGTCCATTAGTGCACATATTGGGCAAAACTAATAACGACAGGTCATGCGCCAAGGACCACTTGGCATCATTACATCCCTCCCCGACTCGGTGGGAATGTTCAATTGTTCAGATAACACACAAAATCCCTTAGACTGAGTAGGTGGTAGATTGGGCTGGAGACTGTACCTCTAGCGACGAGATCTGGACGTGCCCTGTCCAGGGACGGGGTCACTGACTGTCATGTCTCTGGGTTCTTGTTCATCTCGTGGTGATCCGCAATTGTTGTTATCTAGGTCCGATATCTCACCTGGGGGTTCAACAAAGGTTGCCTTCTGGAGCCATGAAATATTCCGGGTCACCTTCTCAACTCCTTTCTGTGCCATGACCATGATGCCGGGTACCCCAGTGGGCATTCATATCCCAGCTCATATGGCATTCAGAACTTCCAGCCAGGCATTCAGTCCTTGATAATCACTTGATCACCGAGATTTAGATACCGCTTCGCCGCCTGTGTCCTCTGGCGTGCTCGATCATTCATCTCTTGCCATCTTGCTTTTGTCTGTTCAGGGGAGTAGGGATTTGGCTATCACTCTGCATGGGTCAGGATAGTATCTTGTCTTTTCCCCTTTAACATCAGCGACCACGGAGCCTGTTGCGTGGTACAGTGGGGTGTTCCTCTGTACTCCTTTAGAAAACGTTGAAGGCTGAGCTCTGGGTCATCACCTTCCAGTGTGGAAATCTGTAGGGCTTGTTGAGCGTACACATGAAGCGTTAAACCTCACCATTGGCCTGTAGACACTACAGGGTGATTCGGCGATATTGGATGCCCAATCTCCTCATCAATCTTGGAATTTAGCTCCTTGAAAAGAAGGCCTGTTGTCTGTTTTAATCTCTTCCGGGAGTCCAAACATTGCAAATATTTTCTCATTGACAGGCGCAACATTGCTGAATGCGATGGAGTCAATGACTTCTACCACTGGATACGTTGAGTACCCATTTATCAGAACCAACGTGGTCCTTCCATCTGGGAAGCTCCCAAAATCAGAACTAACCTTGGACCAAGGTGTGGTGCATTATTCCTCCTTCATGACTGGAGCTATCACATCTGGGGTACTCGCCAACTGGCAGGCAGGACATTGCCTTAGAAAGTCATCTACTTCGGCTTCAAGGCCGAGAAACCACACTTTTTCTCGCATGCATTCCTTCATCTTTGCTGTGCCTTGATTTCCTCAATGTGCTAACATGGTCACTCGTCATTGGAGGCTGAGGGGAATCACCAACTGGTATTCCCGCTGTATGAGACCATCCTGGGTCGCACTGAGTTAGTTATGAATTCTCCAGAATTTTGTCAGCCTGTCCCTTTCCATGCTCGTTCAGTCATTGGCATTTCTGAGAAAGTCTTGCCAGGTGCCACCATCTGATACATGCCTCACTTTCATCAAGGCAGCATCATCAGCTGCAGCATCAAAGATCTCCTTCAGATCTCAGGTTCCAGGAGAGCTGCTGCGGGCTAGTTCTTACATATGTTCCTCGACCGCCTTGTCATCAGTCATGTTTTCTTCAGCAGTTTGCGGCAGGTGTTGGGATAAGAAATCAACCAGATTCCTCACGCCAGGCCAGTATGCTACCTCCATGCAGTAATGTTGACGCTGGATGGCCCAGCATTCTATCCAAGGGGAAGGATGCTGTGCAGTACCCTTGAACAACGGCACTAGTGGTTGATGGTCAGTGACCACTCTAATCGGCCTTCCACAGAGATATAAGCAAAAATGTCCACAAGTCCATTTTATAGCAAGGGCTTTTCTTTCAATCTGCCCATAGCTCTTCACAGCTTGTGTTAATGCTTTGCTTGCATAGGCCAGTGGTGCCTGCCGGCCAGGCTCTACTTCCTGACTCAAAACAACTCCCAGGCCTACTGGACTGGCATCCACGACAAGCTCTATCTTTTTCATCTGGTCAAAATACACCATTGTAGTCTTGCATAGAATCGCTTCTTTGAGTGCTTGAAATGCCTCTTCTTCTCAGTGCCCCCACACCCAGGGATTGTCAGTCATGGTGAGGGCTCGGAGTGGTTCAGACAGTGTGGCTAGGTTAGGCATGAACCTTCCAGAGTAGGTGGAAAATCCTTTAAAAGCTCCGCACTTTTGTCACAGTTCATGGTGCCGGGGCCTGCTTGATTGCCTGTGACTTCTGCCGGTCAACTTGGACATCCTTTGGCTGAAAACATCTCCAAAAAATTCAATAGCTGTTTGGAAAAAAGAAACACTTTTCCATATGAAGCGTGAAGCCATGTTCTGCCAGTCACTTCAGGGTGGCCCTCAGATGCTGGTAGTGCTCCTTGGATGTGGTGGAATGAATGAGGATAGCATCGCTTACGCTCAGAACAACCTGCAGTCCTGATAGGGTCTCTTGGATGGCATTCTGGGTCTCCCAAGATGGCATTCTGAAATACTTCTGCCACAGAAGAAATACCAAAACGTAGGCGTTTATATCTCCTCTGTCCTAGGTGTGTTGAGAAAGTTCTTATGTACCTACTCTCCTCTGCTAAGCATAGTTGATGGTATCCTGCTTTCAAGCCTAACTTGGAAAACCACCAGGAGCCATTGAGTTCAGCAATTATGATATCTTTATTGGGTGTTATGTGTCTCTACCGCATGTCAATGCATAGCCATATTTCTCCTGGCTGTTTTGACTTCTCTGCAATGATCTTGGGGGATATCCAAGGGGTTGGCCCTGACACCTTCTCGATCACTCCTTGGTCCTCTAGCTTGCTCAGTTCTTGCTCCACCAATGGGCGAAGGTAAAATTGGATGCGCTGGTGTCGCATGGTGGTAAACGTTACTGATTTGCCAAAGTTTAATTTAATGGGGAGTGCCTTTATACACCCTAGGCCAATAAACAGTTCAGGGAATTGGCCCAACAGTTCTTCCAGCTGGAATGCTTTCACACTTTTTTGCAGATGACACCAATCCCAGATCTTCTGCTAAATGACTGCAGAGAAGGGTAACAGCTTGTCTATCAATAATATGGAACGTAGCATTGATCTCTTCGTCACCTTACCTGACACTTACTGTCATCCGTCCTTTCAGTGGCAGGCGTGTGAGGCTCCAATATTTTTGTGTTAGAAGGTACCAGTGCAGGATGAGGTTGAAGACAGCAATATTGCTGTACACCCATTACATTGACTGATGCACCAGTGTCTATGAGGGCTTTTGCCTGGGATCCCGCTACTTCAATCACACAGGTCGGCTGGGGTCTCCGGTGGTGCGTTAGGTTATTCATGAACGAAATGAGGAAGACTTCTTCATTTGAAGATGAGTCTTCATGGGTGTAGTTTGGCGCCTGGTGTCATGTGTTGTGCAGCTGCAGTTCTTCCAGCAGCCACTGTTTCACCGCCCTTGTGGGAGCTCCTCTCCCTCCAGTTCTTCTTCTGCAGACAGTCACAAAGTGCTTTAGCTTTCCACAGTTGGAGCATACCATTCCTTGTGCCGGGCAGGTTTTTGGAGCATGTTCTTCTCTTCCACAATACTCACAACGTGCCCCTTGTTTGCCCGAGGTGTAGACCCTGTATTTCCCTTTTGTATGCTGTGTTTGCACCACATCAGCACTTTCTGTCTTTATCGTGGGGCCATTTTCAGGTGCTTGTGTAATTGTCAAGTTGATTTCTGCGGCTCTGGCAGCTGATAGGTGATGTGACATTGCCATTATCAGAATGTCATCCATGTTCATGTTCGGCTGCCTCAGGATAACGCCTCTGAGTGTTTTGGTTCGGCACCTTGGATGATCTGTGCATGTATCTCCTTGGGTTTGGTCATCCTCCGTACACAGGCTCGCAAGCTTCCTGAGCCAAGCACAAAATTGATCAATCGACTCTCCCTCACTCTGACGCACCAGGTGGAGCTTTAAGCGCTCAAAGTCTGGATTCAGTTGGGTGTTGACATGAGCATTCAGCGTCATTACTGCCGCATTGTAGTCAAAGGCACCAGTGTTTTGGAGGTGTCTGAAGAGTTTATATATTTTGTCCCCCTCCAAGTGTAGGAGAAGTGACCTCTTTACTGCTCTGTCGCACTCACAAGTGGCAACCTGACAACCCATATCTTCCAGCGAGAAGATGCTGTTGCGTGGTCTGACAGTTTGCTAGATGGAGGGACCGCCCCCACCATGGTGTGTTGTTGTGGTGGTTGCAAAGGGTTGGCCGTCCATCGCTGGGTTGTCCACCATGGCTGAAAAGCGAGCAGTCCTACAGTAATGCTCAGTAGTACTGGGGCACAAGGAAAACAGCAATGATGATGTCACCATATAGTCCACCTGGCTGTGTGATGTGGCACCAGGCCCTGACAGTGCGCAAAGATCTGTAGCAGGCATGCTACGTAGGATAATGCGCAAACCAGAACAAACAGGACAGTTTATGTAGAGAGATCCACTGAAGGTAGCCAAATTCTCCTCACTAATCTCAGGGAATCAAAATTATTGGCAGACCATCATCAAAAGTCACAATAATGATTATTTGCAGGCAAAAGCAGCATTGTACCAGCCTAACGGCAGCAGTTTGCTGGGATTTGCTGTGCAATCCTCTACGGGGCTCATGGTTGCTCCAGGGTGGCCTTGTGGGAAGTGCTTCAAAGCCAGGTCCATTGTCAGGCACAACAGGCCTCGGGGAAAGCAGCGGCACAAGCCTGCTATTTAGGCGGCTCACCAGCTGCGCAGTGGGAAAACAACAACATCCAGTGCAGGCTGCAGGAGGTAGGTAGGCTCTGCTGATGTCCCATGCTTGAAATAAGGTGTGCATGGACAAGATGTAGATGGTGCCACACTCTGGGCACATGGTTTCCACAGGGGGCCGTTGCGGGCAGCTCACGGTGAGGCAGGCTGTCGGAGAGCGGGAAGCGTGGGCAGGGATCCTCGTCGCCAATGTAGTTGCCTCATTGGGAGGCCCATAGAAACGCAGCACAATGCAATAGCACTAGTGGCCATTATAATGATGACACACACCGTGACATATACTCAGGTGGAAGACCCTGTGTGGTCTGTCCCCAATTTATTTATAGCCTCTGGCCATTGCCGGCCAGAGGATGTAATTAGTGCACATCCAAGCCCAAACTAATAACGACGCCTCATACTGCCAAGAACTATTTGGCGTAATTACATCCAGCATCTAGATATATGAACATCCGACAGCCACCTGGGGGCTGACCAATATCAGGAAAGCCTACTCCAAAGCTGAGAAACAAGGGTTGGCAATTGTGTGAGCCACCGAACATTTGTGCATTTTCCTCTGTTGAAAATATGGCATTGCTGTGCTGAACCACCTAGCATCGGTCTCACATTTCAGAACCTCCAATACAAAGATGTTCTGCTGGAACAATAGATGGAGCTTGCTTCTGTAAGACTACAAGTCCACATTTGACATGCTTAGCTCAGGAAAATACCAAAATCCTGTTCTTTGAGTGTGTTCTAGGGATCCCCTTTGCCTAACATGATATCAACCTCTTTAATAACGGAAGAGTACACTTGCTACTTTGTGGACAACAACATAGCCTTGAGGCTGGCATGAAGATCACAGAAGAAAACCCCCAAAAGGAACACACCATGCAAGCAGTCTGTGAATTTCTGCACAAAATGAGAGAGCAAACAGTTCTGTGCTAGGAGGGAAAATAACAATGTTACGTGTGGGAGAGCTAAAAGTGATTTGGTATACTCACAAGTTGATTTAGCAGGAGAATTCAGTCATACCCATGCACATCAAAATGCCATCCCTTCATAACTGCAGGTGCCTGTTATTTATTTGGCCCATGAAGTATACAAAGAAACAGCTGCGTTCACACAAAAGGTTTGTTTTCCTTTTCTAGAGATATTTGGAGACAATCGCCTGCAAGTGCCATTTCTGCATGAGCATCGACAAAGACAGCCAATACAATTCCTTACCGATGTTTCCATTGTCTAATACCGTCTCAGAGGAAATTAAACCAGAGTATTTTCTCTTTCGTGCTCCTTTTGGTGAAAATCTAGAGATGCAAGTCACCCCAACTATGTAGACAGACACACTTACACCAGCCATTGGCAAAGTATTCTCCAGTTATATAGTGCCATGAGTAGTCAACTCGAATAGTGGGCCACGTTTAAATGGAAGCAAGTTCTGACAGCTTACAGGATACATGGGTTTTCATCTCTGTACTCTGCTCTCAAGTGAATGTATTTTCAAAATATTTATAGCCCCACTTAAGAAAACTCTGCACACACATCAAGTCAAAAGTCATTATGCCAAACCTTTCTGGTTTACCGGAATGTCCATGGACATATGTCCATCTGTGTTGTTGTTTAGGAGCAAAGGTCAAACACAGCCACCTCAGATCAGTGAGACTAGATCTTTGACATACTATTTAGTTCAGTTGAGCTACCCTACCCAGAAGAGCAGAATGAAAAGCCATGCAGATCAGAGGAGAAAGGCACTCTCACTCCATGTGCCCTGACAACCCTCTCAACTTCTCTCTGAACTCCAGACTCTGGCTGTAACTTGCATTAACGACTCATTCTTTATGATCCTCGAAGGGACAATCCCAAAGTCACCATACGAGTGTGACAAATTAAAATCCGAAGGAGATTGTGAAAAAAGGTAAGACACCTTTACTTCTGCCATGCCGGACACCCCTGCTTTGTATTGTATACTGTTGTCGCATTTGTATAGCACTTTCCTGCCCTTATTGAGAACCCAAGGTGCTTTCTGGGTGGCCGAGTAAGTAGCTACTCAGTTTGCTATGCATGATTGAAAGAGTGTCGGATCGAGGTGTAGCTTGAGAGAAGAATGCTTGGTGTCATGAGAGAGGTTCAGAGTGAGCCCATACTGCAGCAGTGCTTACGGATGAGGTGTGAATGGGAAACAGAGAGAGATAGTATCACAGTGTGCTTATACGTACAGGTACATCTTGTCACTGGCAAATGATGTTTTAGGGAGCTGCCAGATTGCTGCTTTTAGGAATGTTACTTAATTGCAGATTATCCTTATTTATTCTGGGCTGATGTGTTAAGAGCCTACTGTCCGTGAAGAAAGATCTCCCACGTGTGCACGTTTTCTCAATAAAAGGATGATCATGGTCATTCTGGATCTGAGGTTCCTCTACTGGAGGTATATTTTGGGATTGGTTTGAAGGATTATTGGTAATGTCCAATCAGTGGCCCACTGGGCAATGGAGAGTGTCTGGAAGGCAATGTACCACACCGTTTGTTGCTGTGCAATACACGGAGGCTTGGGATAATGTGGTCATTTCTGTGCAGGTTTAGGACATGTCTGGGGCGGCATTCTGAATTTGTTGTAGTCTGCAGATTATGTGCTGAGAGGATAAAATAATTATCATTTGGTATAGTCAAGACTAGACAATGCTAAGGCTACTGTTACCTTGATTGTGAGGATATATCCAGTCTGCAGAAAAGTATGGTGTGGTATTCTTATTATATAGAAATTGATTATGGTAACTTAGATTACCTGGGGCATATTTATACTCCGTTTGCGCCGAATTTGCGTCGTTTTTTTCGACGCAAATTCGACGTAAAAATAACTCCATATTTATACTTTGGCATTAGACGCGTCTAGCGCCAAAGTTCATGGAGTTAGCGTCATTTTTTTGCGTGAACACCTTCCTTGCGTTAATGATATGCAAGGTAGGGGTTCCCGTCTTAAAAAATGACTCCGATGCATATGCGTCGTATTTATACTCCCGGGCAAAAATGACGCCCGGGAGTGGGCGGGTCTAAAAAACCAGCATTAGCG
This sequence comes from Pleurodeles waltl, assembly GCF_031143425.1. Lineage (NCBI taxonomy): Eukaryota > Metazoa > Chordata > Amphibia > Caudata > Salamandridae > Pleurodeles > Pleurodeles waltl. The sequence goes on along the minus strand of NC_090440.1, from coordinate 559,453,255 downwards.
CCGGATTTTAACGCCTGGGTCAGGGCAGGCGTTAAGGGACCTGTGGGCTTAGAATGAGCCCAGAGGTGCCCTCCCCTGCCCCCAGGGACACCCCCTGCCACCCTTGCCCACCCCAGGAGGACACCCAAGGATGGAGGGACCCACCCCAGGGACATTAAGGTAAGTTCAGGTAAGTATTTTTTTTGTATTTTTTTTGTGACATAGGGGGGCCTGATTTGTGCCCCCCTACATGCCACTATGCCCAATGACCATGCCCAGGGGACAGAAGTCCCCTGGGCATGGCCATTGGGCAAGCGGGCATGACTCCTGTCTTTGCTAAGACAGGAGTCATTTCAATGGGGGTTGGGAGTGAAAAAAAAAATGGCGCAAATCGGGTTGAGGCGATTTTTTTGCCTCAGCCTGACTTGCACCATTTTTGGACACCCATACTCCATTTTCCCCCTACGCCGGCGCTGCCTGGTGTACGTCGTTTTTTTTAACGCACACCAGACGGCGCCGGCGGCTAACGCAGGCTAACGTCATTCAATAAATACGGCGCCCGCATGGCGCTTCAGAATGGCGTTAGCCGGCGCTAATTTTATTGGCGCAAAACTGCGTTAGCGCAGTTTTGCATCAAAAAGTATAAATATGGGCCCCTGTGTTTAAAGGGAGGGGTTGGACTTCATTATAACAGCCAAGATCTTTACTTCAGAAGTGGTGGTTGAAAGTGGTTCTTTGCTCTAAGGCCATGCAATTGTAGTGGCATTATGTCAATAACCACAAGCAGGAATCTCTGTGTTAGAGGAATTAAGGGGCATATTTATACTCTGTTTGCGCCAAATGTGCAGCAAACATTTTGACACACATTCGGCGCAATCCTTGCCCCATATTTAAACTCTGACGGCCGACCCCGCGGATGTCGAAATTCCCGTCCAAAAAATGACTTTAAGGCCTGTGCACCTTATTTATACCCCAGTGTCATTTTGACGCACAGGAGGGGGTGGGCCTTAAAAAACGGCGCACAGCCTGATGTGCGCTGTATTTTAACGCCTGGGTCAGGGCAGGCATTAAGGGACCTGTGGGCTCGGAAGGAGTCCAGAGGTGCCCTTCCCTGCCCCCAGGGACATCCCCTGCCACCCTCGCCCACCCCTGGAGGACACCCATGGATGGGGAGTCCCATCCCAGGTAAGTAGAGGTAAGTATTTTTTTTATTTTTTAAAGTGGCAGAGGGGGGCCTAATTTGGGCCCCCCTACATGCCAAGGTGCCCAATGACCATGCCAAGGGGACAGAAATCCCCTGGGCATGGCCATTGGGCAAGGGAGCATGACTCCTGTCTTTGCCAAGACGGGAGTCATTTCAATAGGGGTTGTGCGTAATAAAATGGCGCAAGTCCGGTTTGAGGCCTGATTTTTTACTCTGACCTGACTTGCACAATTTTTTGACGCACAACCCCCATTTTTCCCTACGCCGCGCTGCCTTGTGTGCGTCATTTTTTTTTACTCAGACCAGTCCGTAGCGCCGGCTAACGTCATTCCTTAAATAAGGCACCAGCATGGCGCGTAGGAATGGCGTTAGCCGGCGGTAAAAATTTTGACACACAACTGCGTCGGCGCAGTTGTGCGTCAAAAAGTATAAATATGGCCCTAAGTTTTATATGGGTCTGTTGCATTACAGAGTCTACTTATTGAGGACATTGGCCAAGAGCTGAGGTGTCCAGGAGTGTAGCTTTTTTCAATTTACATAATGAATGCATATTGTTGGTGTAGTAATACCAGGTAAGGGTAAAAGAGTTGAAGAGGTTTGGAACGGTTAACAGAAATGCATTGAAGAGTGAAGCGGTGATGGTCAAGCCTTTGTGATGAATGCTTGCATGAGAGGTTATATGTGCTAAGAAGAATGGGGGAGAGGCGGCAATGTGGACTTTTTGGCAGGGTATTAATTGATCCACTTCCTATGGCGTTTAATCTTTGAAGTAGTAGCTGGTGATTCAATATGTTAAAAGCTGAAGTGAGGTAAAGTATGAGGAGGACGGTGTGTTCAGTAGAATCAACTGTGTTCTTGCTGTCATTTCAGGCTCTTCAAAATTATAATCGTGTTTATCTATCTCAGAAGAAGTTGCTGTGTTAAAGGAGAGTTCAGTTCTGCTGGCTATATTTTTCAACATGTTTATCCAAAAATGATTTGTTGGTTATATGCTGGTAGTTTATCCAATTCCCCTGATCAATACCTTACTTCTTTAGGACAGGTTTTATGTAAGATCTTTTAGGACAGTGAGGAACTCTTCAGGGTCAAAGGGAGGAATCATTGATCTTCTCCTGCTTGGAATGCATTCAGTTTATACAAGAATGATGTTTACAACCTTGGTGGATGGAATACTCCATCACAAACGTGACAGATATCCCATCCTCCGTATTACAAGTTCCATTACATCCTATGGAACTTGTAAAATGGTGGGCCGGATAACCATCACATTTGTGACAAAGTATCCCATTCGCCAAGCTCGTAATCAACTCCTCAGTGTTCTATAGCATTGCAACAGAGTTTTACCAGTTAGTCCTCTAGAGGTGTTGCTGACAGTGCAAGTTGTTGATGAGAATCACTATATTGAAAGCATCAGAGAGCCATAGGTGAATCTTTTTGACTGTTATCATTGAGTCCTTGGGCAGAACATCAAGAAGTTCAGACTAAAAGGAGTCTTGGTCACATTTTTCCATGGTTTAAAATAAATTCTTGTGTTGGGGCAGTTGGTGTGTATGTATGGAGGATATGGTGATCATTCCATATAATGGGATTATTTCCTTACACTGAGATGAGACCTCTTACGAAGATTGTGTCAAGACTGTGGTAAAGAAGAGGGATGGCCTACTGTAGCAAGGCTTTTCTGTTATCCCTTAGCCACATTTCTATGATGCAGGGGAGGTCATCGGAGTTGCAGATGTGAATTCTTGCTAAAGGATCTGGCACTGATTGGAATGCCTGAATCAGACATTCGAGTGCACCAGAGGGTTGGCACTCAGCACCACCTCCCATGCATCCAAACTCCCCATGTGAAACCCCTTTCAGCATGTGTAATGGGGGTTGGCTGCAAGTCCTGGCCCTGCGCAGATCCTCCTGCGATACCAACCCCTGCTGTACACAGCATTCAGCTGTGCACATTGGGGCTTGGCTGTGTCCACAGTGTTGCTAGCATAATGTATTTGCCATGCACACGCTCAGTGTGAATTTTGTCTTAATTGTTTTGTTTTAGGGTTTACAACAAAATCAGTTTTTAAAGATATTTGTGGGTCTACACATGAATTCATGGATCTGTGGACACAAATTTGGTTCTGCAAATCCTGTGAAGCAATTTTCAGTCAGTGTTTGCCATTCTGCGACCCAGATATGCTCTGTGGAGGTCAGGGGAGAGCTCCTCTCCCACTTCATAGTCACTCTGTCACTTGTATCAGGACGGAGATGTTAGTATCGGGCATCCTGTAATACCCACCAGAACAAAAGTTTCAATTGCTCTCTGACAGTCAAATTGTCTGGATCCTCGACTCCTCTGCGGATCCTGGGATACCGCATTGGACAGGGGAAAAATGTTCCCTCGTCCAATAATATTTAATTCGTTTTGAAAAAAATCGGATCATTGATTCCTGCTTCTGCAAATCAGTGGATGCAATATACAGAAGTTCCTCCCTGATTAACCTTTTGAAGCCGTCATGACAGCTTTTTATAACATAATATCTCAAAAGCTGCAGAACAGTTTAAAATCCTAACCAAAGGAACCATTTTGAGCAAAAGTTGTATGCCAAGGTTGAGTTAATTTTGTTCTGCAATGCAGTTTTTACTCTAGGTGGAAGCAAACCTTCCAATGGAAGTTATGTTGGAAACACTTCCCTTATAACTCCCTCCCCAGAACATATTCGCATGAATCCTGACTGGAAGTTGACCTGGACGGACCCTCTAAGTGCCTAACTTATATGAAACAAGCACTGTGGCTCATTTATAAGGCCATACATATTTTTAATTGAATTATTTTTCATAGGTTATAACAAAATGCTTAGTAAATATGTGATATAGTGTCATGATATAGCGTGGAATCCCAAAAGTGCATCTGCTATTGACTGTCCAAAGTTCCGGAGCAGTAATTCCACCATTCCACCTATGAATATTTTGTGGGACCTTCTGTATATCACTTTACAGCCCCTATACTAAAGTGACCTGCCAAATCCGGGAGCACTGACAGAAACATGCTAACCATCTATTATAAGTGCAATTTAAAATGGATACTTTCCATTTACCAGTTATTCAGTATACAGGAGTAGAGGTTCTGCTTTCAAGTAAGATATGTCTGTAAGTACGTGATCACTCATTCACGTGAATTGTTAGCTTCCTAAGGACCTCTGGTTCACCAATACCTTCTTCGTAGAAAGGTGTCTGATAATACCCCAGTGTGACCCACATACACGTGCGTTATTATACATTTAAAAACCTGTGTGCCCAACCAACCACTTTCTGATAACTTTACACAAAAATAAATGGTGATAAACTCTTGTGGATTGTTTGGAGCCATCTACTTCAGAGCCAGAACATTTACATGTATGGAAGCAAAAAGGGAAGGCAATGAAAGAGAGAACTTGAAATGCAAAGAAGAAAGCTAAATACCTCCATATGCGTGCTGGCTATGTGGCTCAGTGATATGTTTAATTAGTAGGTACATTTTCTTCCAATCAGCCATGAATTGTGTTATCTGTATAGGTACACGGACCTATTCCTGGCATCAGTTTTAATCTCTATTTAATCCTTAATTTATTGAACAACACTTCTGATGACTGTGTCTAACTGCAGAGTCCTCACCTTTAGAATAGCCCACTTTCACTGGACTAGATCCAGAGAATTTTTTGGGCATCATGTACCCCTATACAAGCACCACCTCATGTACTGATGTCAGTTCATTTCTTTCTGCACCTCCTGACACAAATCAGGAGCTCCACTCTATAGATTGCTCAGTCTTCTAACAAATGTTAAATTAAACCAAGGAACTGTTGGAAATTGGGTTTCTGGTTGGCAAAGATGTGCACCCTGTCCAAGCAGGCACCATGGGCCAGATGTATAAAAAAAACAAATTGCATTTCTTAAATAGCGAATTTTAAGAAATCGCTATTTAAGAAATGCAAAATGGAAGCATGATTTTTGCGATTCGGTAATGGCGATTTCTTAAAATTCGCAAATGCTATTACCGAATCGCAAATAGAGAATCCAACTCCATTTGCACCTATGGGCCTGCTGCGAATGGGTTTGCATTTCCTAAATTGCGAATTCCAGTTAGGAATTCGCAATTTAGGAAATGCAAATCCCAAGGTGCTGGGGGCCTAAGGCATGTGTGCGCTACATGTCAATTTTAAAAATGCATTTAAAATGCATTTTTAAAATTTGCGCATGGTTACCACCAAACTTTTGTTGGTGGTAATTGCATTTCCTAAATGCCCAATTCGCATTTAGGAAATGCTTGATACATGTGCTTAAGAAATCGCAAATAAGGATTCCTAATTTGCGATTTCCTATTTAGAGAATTGCAATTTGCGATTCTCTAAATGGGGTCGCAATTTTAAGGAATCCCTATTTTAGCGATTCCTTAAAATTGCACTGCGAATGCCTTTCATACATTCTGAAAGGCATTTTTGCATTCGCAAACGGCCGAATTTTGCGATTCACACCGTTTGCGAATGCAAAATCGCTTGATACATCTGGCCCATATTCCTAGTCCGGGTAAGTTATTACCAACGCCCTAAATTAACCTGTGCTCACCCCCTGGTAGCTTGGAACGGAGCAGGCAGGCTTAACCTAAGAGGCAATGTATAAAGTACTTATGCAACACTTCAAACAATAAACCAGTGAATATACCACACAAAAAGATACCACATCTAGTTAGAAAAATAGAGCTTAATTTGATGAACAAAACAACACTGAAACGACAAAAATCCAACAAGTAGAAATGGAGATGTAGATTTTTTAAATAATAAACTTAATTGTAGTGCTTAGAAGCATAAAGCACCAACTAGGGCTAACTGGTTGCATTAGACTGGGTCAAATCTGAAAAGTCAGGCTGACTGTGATGGAGCGCAGGGTGGATACAGGGACCAGCCTTGGCCAGCTGAGACAGTACCTTGGTTCCGAGTTGTAATGATGTCGAGAACAAGATGCAAGGAGCAAAGGAGGCGTTGCATCGGGATCAGTCTCGAAGATGTAGGTGGTGCGTCGTCTCTGAGCCGCTCAAAGTCGGGAATGTGTCTGGAAATTAGATGATGCATTGTGCAGTCAGCAATGTGGTGTTCTTGATCCTTGCAGCAGCAGTAATGTGTCAGCATCTACAGCGACGCTCTGTCCTCGAACCTCACAGCAGCGACGATGCATCAACGTCAATAGAGATGCACCGGTTCTGGACTACACAACATCGTTGATGTATGGATTTTGGACAGGAACAACAATTTATACCAACTTCCAAGGGCTTAGGACTTGGTTGGCACCACTTGGAAGGGCAAGACTCTCAGATGGCAGAGTCCAGGTGCTGTAGGTGATGAGTTGGAAGTCTTTTGTGTCACAGAGCCTTCAGAAGAACAGGAGGCAAGCCAGAAAACCCTTGGAGTCACTCTGTTTCTGGGTTCAAGTGTTGCAGGTCTTGTCCTTTTTATCCAGGCAAAGAGGACAGCATACAGTAGGTCAGAACAGCAAGAAAACAGTTCTTCCTGAGCAGCAGTCCAGCAGTATAGTTGTCCTTATAGCAGCACATCAGTCCTTCTTCCTGGCAGAGTATCCACAGGTCCGGACATGTACTGAGTTAGTAAGACCAGAAGTCCAGTTCTTATACCCAGTGGTGCCTTTGAAGAGGGGGAGACTTCAAAGAGGACTTTGAAGGGCACGGAGGTCCTCCCTTCCTGCCCTGGCTCCAGACTAACTACAGGGGGGTAAGCAGTCCTTTGTGTGGTGTCAGGGCACAGCCTATTCAGGTGTAAGGATGTGGCTGCGGCCAGCGCCTCCCTCTCATCCTGCCCAGGATGACCCATCAGGATGTGGATGGCCCATCTAAGCTCCCTTTGTGCGTGGCTATCTAGAGGGAATTCACAAGCCCAGCAGTCACCCCTCTCCAGACATGTATTGGAGACAGGCGGCAGGCACACAGGGCTAACAGCTGGAAAATGTCAACTTTCAAAAAGAGGCATTTTCAAAATTAGAGCAACAAACCCAACTTTACCATTAAAGAGGGTATGTCATTACAATTCCAAAGGTACTAAACATAATGGATCTACTTTTTCTCAATCCGGAATTATAACTTATGAAATGTAATAATGAATCCCAATCTTATCTGATGAGAAGGGTAGGCTTCACAGGAGGGAAAAAACGAATTGGAGAGTTTTTCACTACCAGGACATTTAAAAGTTAAAAGTACATGTCCTGCCTTTTAGTTACATGTAGTGCGCTTTATTGTGGACTTTTAAGTAAATTAAATATGCCAATTAGGTATACACTAATCATACCACGGTTTGGGAAAAGAGCACATGCACTTTAGTAATGTACAGCAGTGGTAAAGGGCTCAGAGTCCTAAAGCCAACAAAAATAAATCAGCAGAAATATGAGGCAAGCAGGCAAAAAGTTTATGGGAAGATCATCCTAAGGCTGTCAGGTCTAACTAGGAATAGTGAGCTATAAAACTATGTCCCACCTGAAAACGACAGGCTTTAAGCTGTGTCAAGACTGGCAGAAGCAAACGTCTGTCATGGACCCACATAAAGAGTGTCTTTCGTCCCTGGGTTCTGATCACAACTGCAATTCATGTGGCCAAGGCAATTAGAGACTGGGAGGCAAAGCTATACATCATTGAGCATAAGCAGAGGTTGCAGTCTTCCCACAAGTCCTGCTTCTGCTTCAATTGATGAAGCCTGCCCCATTTTCATGAATGCTCCACTCCCCACTCAAAATCTTCAAGTACGTCAAGTCAAAATCCAAATGCAAGCAGAGGAAAGTTAAGCAGAACTCGACTCAATCCTGACACTCTAACTCAAAGTATATCATGATTTCATCTACAGTCCTTCCAATACTCCAGCTGGCCCTGACATGCCATGAATTCCCAGGCTACAAGGCACATCAAGGCCTTCAAGGAGGCTGTGCAGCAAATCACTAGTGTGCTTCCAGCTCCCTCTTGTGCAGCATCAGACACCTGAGGTAACTCCATCCAGGTTACCACCGTGGGTCCTGCCCCAACCAGTTCTCATGCTTCTTGGCTCTAACCTAACAGCTCTGCTATGGCGCCACCACCAGCCGAGGCGCCACTGCCTTTTTGGCTCAGACTCTGATTCTAGACCAGAACAGGGGGCATTCCATGCTACTGATGATGATTGTGGAGGGGAGATTATACTGATGATGCCTTATACTTTGAATTACAAAGTTCCAGTAGGCTTGACATGCCCCTTTAAATAGAGTTTGACTCGCCATATGGCCATCAATGGAGGATACTTTCTTATTTAGAGAGCAGCTGAAGTGCTAGAATTGCAGTTGTCCTCCATTTAGCTTAAAACAAATGCTGTAATGGAGATTTTCACAACATTAGAGCTCTTGCTCCAATTCAATGAGGCCTTGATGACTACATGGTCAAATCCATTTTCTTGTCCTCCCGTTATTGATCAAGTAGCCAGACAAGACAGGCCTGAACCCAGTACACCCTACCAAGTGCCCTAGTCATAAAAGTCTCACTCTGGAGGCTTCCACCTAACCCTAACTCAATTCTGACCATTCCCACAAATAGGGAATCAAATCAGATTCATGTTTTGGTAAACAAATGTTTCCTTCAGCCACCTTGGCACTATAGTCCATACATGCCATCAATTTACTAGGCCCTTACAATTATGCATGATAGGATCTGACCTGCAAGATCTTGCTTGTGCTCCTAGCATTCGTTGGGGCCTCCCTGGCTTAGACAATCCTAGATGGGCAGTATGTGGTGAAATACGTTATCCATGCAGGTCTGAGCACCACAGACTGTGTTAGCAAGCAGCTGGCATCAGTGCTACGGTTTAAAGGCACACCAGGATGATGTTGACAGGCGTCTCAGGTGATAGGCAGGCATCACTGATGGATATGCTTAAAGGTTGGTCTAGACTATTTGGAGAAATGGTGTAGTCCGCACTGGAAATGTTTAAAGGCTGTAGGGCCACAACACGTTCCTTGTGACTTTTGGTTCCTGCAATACAATTTCCTCATGAATTTAGGTGAGTTAGCCTATAGACACCGGCTTCCTTCCCAGCCAGTAATGCAGCAAGCAGCCCAGTCGTTTCAGGGACGCGACATGGCACTGGCAGTCAGTGCACAGGACAGCAGTCCTCCAACTCCTCATACCCTGCTACAATGGTCAGCTACCAATTTAGATGGTCCCCATCTCACAACCGACTGGTGAGAGGCAGGATTCATTATTTCTGACCAGGGTGGCAATCTAAAGTGTCCGACTGATCAGACTTACAGACAATTCAACGGAGCTATGCCCTACCTTTAATTTCCTCCCCTGCCCACCTTGCTCCCTAACCAGAGCAAATTTCAGAGGAGCATATGTCCATCCTGCTTCATGAGACACATCTCTTACTCTCCAAGTATGCTACAGAATTGGTATCAGGATTAGAGAGGAGAGAGGGTTGTTATTCATCCTAGTTCTTTGTTCTGAAAAAGGACGCGGGTCTAGGGACTATCCCGGACCTTGGAGTTGTAGGATGCATATTTTTATGTACCCATCTTGCAGTCCCACAGGCTTTACTTATGATCCATGGTGCGCCAGGGAATCTTGCAATTTACCATGTTCCCTTTCTGCTTTATGTCTGCCCCTCGGGTATTCACAAAAGTGATGGCAGTAGTCAGAAGTTTCTGTATTCCCACAGTTCGACATCTGGCTTCTGAAGACCCATTTGCCACAGTCGGACATAGACAACCTCTGTACAATGTCAGAACTCTAAAGATCATTGAATTTCACCATAAACAACCATAGTCCCAACTAATTCCCTCACAGAGGCTTCCATTCATTAGGGCAATCCTGGATACTAAAAGGGTAAAGGTCTTCCCTCCATTGCAGTGAGTCTGGGACATTCAGGCTGTGATCCTGGTTTTCAGGTCAGTCCTGGATCTAAGTGAGAATGGCTTTGAAGCCTCTTTATCTTTTGGCCTTGTGCATCCTCCTTGTCAGCATTGCTAGGTGGCACATTCAAGCCCTGCAATGAAATGTAAAATCCCAGTGGGCCCAGCATCAAGGCCACCTCCCCATTTCCTTCCATGTCACGATCTGCAATGGTGGCTGACCAATGATAATTTGTTCTGTGGCAAACAGATCTCTCTTCTCCACCCATTGCTCACATTTGTGATAGATGCATTGATGCATTGTTGCTGGTTGGGCGGTATCTAGGGAAACTAGAGATTAAAGGCATCAGGTCTCCATTGAACAGCCAGCTCCACATCAGCCTACTGGATCTTGATGTAATTGGTTTGACTCTGAAGGCTTTTCTGCTGTCCATCAAGGGAGGCTGGTGCTGGTTCTAAAAGACTACACAGCCACTATGTGGTACTGCAACAAGCAGGGCGGAGTAGGGTCTTGATCCTTATGTCAAGAGGCTGTATGTCTCTGAAGGTACCTAGAGCACAAGAACATTGTTCTTGGTGTCAACCAACAGGGAGATCCCTGAATGCCAGAGCAGATGAATAGAGGAGACATCACAAGCCACAGAATGACTGGTGTGTTTTCATTGCAAGGTGGCACAGGCCATATTCGATCGGTGGGAAGATCCCTGGTTAGACTTATTCAACCACAAATTGTGGTATGCTTCATCATCGGGCCGCTACTAACACACTCCTATGTAATCCCAAGTTGGAGTGGAGCAGAAAGGGTGAGGAAACATAAATTGTCACGCAACAAACATGAACACACAAAAACAGGGACCAAAAACAAACAAACAGAACAGTAAAACTGTCTCAGGACATGGTCACTTCCTTAATTTTATTATAGGCCCACCTGGACAGGATTAAAAATGGACCCCTGGTGGTGATCTCAGGATGTCATTACCTGTTTACCCCGGTCTCTGTATGTAAGTCAACATGTTTCGGCTGTTTTTGTGCTACCCCTGTGGGTCACTCGGCCTTTATCAGGATCTCTACAGCTCCCCGTTGTACCTCTCCACTACCTGCCATCGACCAGGATTTATATCATTCTGTGTATCTGAGAACATTTCTCCCTGTTCGTATACACACTGTGGATTACCTATAATGTAAAGGGTAGAAAAACACAAAGTCATACAAACCAATATTCTTATTGCGTTAGAGAGTATATTTTGTCTCAGAGTACTCTCACCGTACGCACCACAAAGTATTCCCTTATTATCTACTTTCTCACATATCCATGTGGCTGGTTGCAATTATTTCCCTCTCTCACACAAGTTCCTTTTCACCTCAAGGAATCTACGTGGTTTTTAACCATCACCCAGGTTCAGCACCACACAGTGAGTTTTTCACATTTGAGTTAAAGCGATTTTACACTCACTGAGTTTCCACTAGCTCTGTTATCAACCTGGCGCCGAATGGGAGCACCATGCTGTAGTCACACACTAAATTGAGGCAAATACAATTTTCTTATTTGTATCCAAAACACCGGTGCCTGACCAAAGAATCAGGAGCTCTTTAGGTTCACAGCATATATATTATATATTATACCGATTGACCCTCACGGATCCTTGTTACTTCATTGCCGCCAATATTTAAATATATTAATATTCAACCAACAATCAACTGGATGATAAGACCTCTCCCGTCCGAGGATGTCAAAAAACCTCCCCCTGTACCCTCTACAACCCCTCCTCCTTACTTCTTCAAGGGACCAGTACTGCCTCATGCATTGCCGCCGGGCTCCGTGTATAGAACCAGGCTGGTGAATCAACAGTCTCTAATACTCCTACTTAGATGGCAGCACGTCGTTGCGTTAGCTGTCTCCGCCCACTGTCAACTGACAAAGTAATTCCCATTCCATGTCAGGACCGGAGGCTCAGATTATGCTTCTCTTTCTATGCTTTATTTTCCAACAGCAGCCAATAGGAGAAGATATTGTCAAAGAACTACATATCCCATAAATCATAGTATGCACACAATAACCATAGAGAACAAAGTATAAAACACGAAGAGGCTATGAAACTTCCTCATTCTTTGCTGCTTCCGCAGCCAGCTAAGTACATTCCTTTATTCTTTGCTCTGGTGATTTATTGTGCTTCGAGCGTGCGCCGCTAATTGTTTTCTTTTTGTGGAGCGGGAGCGGGAGTGAGTCGGTTCTTCCGATTCGGAGATTTCCGTTGAGGCGGATCGGCATTAATTCATTTTGCGCGCTCCCCGCGTTGCGCGTCTTGTTCCTTACACGCCCGCGCTTTTTCGTTGCCCTGACAACCGTCTCGCTTAGACGCGCTGTCAGAGAACTGAAAGGCGCGAGTGCCGTTTCTCTTCGGATTTCGCCCCGGACGTTGTTTTTGGGAGGCAATTGGACAAGTTCAATTTCCTTGGTGTGCCGGACCACCTCATGCATACTCCCTGACGCCCTAGGTTCACGTGGTGACCAGGGTTGTACAATTGGATTAGGCTCTGCCTAGAGTGCTGCAGGCTGGCTCCCTCCACACTCTAAGTCATTTCCAGCAGTTTTGGCGTTTTTCTACTGCTTTCAGCCTGCCGGGGTGTGCACTCCCCCTGACTGTAGTCTTGTACTACCCATAATCCACGTTTTATACGTGACAGAAATTCACAGAATCCACGTTTTCTCACGTGATTATAATAAAATGGCCCACTCATATTCTTATGAGGACGAAGAATACTTTGGGGATGAGCCCCCCTTTTTTGATGAGACTCTGGCTGGCGCGCTGGACAATACTGTGCAGCTCTCTATAAATAAGGCACTGGAGAAGGCTCTGGGACCCCTCACCCTTCATTTCGAGAGCTTTGCGCGCCAGGAAGGTTGGTTGCCCCCCATTGCGTCTTCGGAGGAAGCGCTTTCAGACCAGCCCTCTACCTCCAAGGGTAAGGCTAAGACCAAATCTTGGGCCCACTCTGACATTTTCAGAAAATTGGCATCTTCCATCCAAAAGGAGCACGGTTATAGCTCCTCCCAAGCTCAAGGCGCTTATGGTTCAGATTCGGACCAGTCATCCTCCAAATCTTCTTCCGGGTCTGATTCGGAGGAGGATCTCGGTACCAGGCTAGGCGCGGGCAAGCGCAAAAAGTCGGAGTCTACCAAGGCCCCTCCTACCAAAGCACCTAAGGTACTGACGTTAAGCCCAGAGGAGATTGTCCACCCCCGCTCTTCTAGCTGGGTTCCTCCACCCGAGGTGGCAGAATACCTCCAAAAACATATCAGAGCTGGTTTTGATAAGGACGTGAGGGCCCGGCTTCGTGCGGAGTGTCCTCGCCCTGAGTTGGAGGGTAAGGTTACGGATACACCGGATGTGGACCCAACCATGGTCACCTTTTTAAAGAAATGGGCGAAAGACCCCAAAAAGGGCCTCGACCGAGCTTGGCGCTCTTGCCAAGACAAGCTACTTGACCTCTCGGGTCCTCTAGCCAAGATCTTAGAGATGGCTTACGTGGCCAAAGAGTCTCAGTCCCCTATCGATCCTGACATCTTGGTAGGGTGGGCTCAACGTGCCATTTGCCACTTGGGCAATGCCAATGTGGCTTTATCAACAGAGAGGGGACGTTCTATTCTGATGCGAATCGATCCTCAGCTTACTGAGCTCGCCACCTCAGAAGCGGGTCCGGTGGCCCAGGGGCTACTATTCGGAGCTCCGTTCATCAAGGATTTGGCCAAATTTGCTGCGACATTCAACACCATGGATAAGGCGCAACTGTCGCTCAAAAAAGTCTTCAGGGAGACTCTTTTTCGGAGGGCCGGACGTCTGCGGGGGCGCTCGTCTGGCCGCTCCTATTATCAAGGCCCCCGACGTGAGGCCCTCTCCAGGGGCCGTGGTTACTACAGGGAACAACAGGCAAGCTCCACCTTCTATCCCACGCGTCCTTGTGGAGGCAGGGGTCGCTACCGCAAGACCTCTTTCAGTGCTCAGCAAGGAGACTCCCAGGATCACACCACTTCAGGTGAGACTAATCCACCCTTCCGAGGTAGTTCTTGGGGGCAGGGTTCAATCTTGTTTGACAGAATGGCAAAAGTTATCCAGAGACCCCTGGCTGTTACAAACCGTTCAAGGGTTCAGATTGGAATTTTACCAGACCCCTTTTCAGCAAAGCCCCCCTCCTCTTCCCCATTTTTCCCATCACGATATCGAGATCATAGACTCCGAGGTGCAGGCGCTCCTCAAGAAAGGTGCTATTTGCCGAACTGTTCCCCATCCCAGGGGTTTCCTAAGCCCCATTTTTCTTGTAGACAAAAAAGGGGGAGGATCGCGTTTGGTCCTAAACCTCAAGGAATTCAACGCATGGCTGGTTTACAGACATTTCAAGATGGAAGGAATCCATCTACTCAGGGATATACTGCAGGAAGTGGATTGGTTGGTGCGTCTAGACTTAAAGGACGCTTATCTAAGTATTCCTATTTTCCCACCTCATCGGCGTTTCCTTCAGTTTCTTTGGCAAGGCCAGTGCTTCGAGTTTCAGGTACTTCCCTTTGGGCTTTCCTCCACTCCTTGGTGCTTCACCAAGGTAATGAGGCCTGTAGTGGAATCCCTTCGGGCAAGAGGTGTGCGTCTGATAGTCTACCTCGACGACCTGATGATTATGGCTCAGGACCCCCTTCTCCTGCAGGTCCACTTGTCTTGGACGATCCAGCTTCTCCAGGATCTGGGTTTCATAATCAACCAACCCAAGTCTTGTCTTCATCCGTCCCAACAGATAGAGTTTCTGGGCTTCAGGATAGACTCGGTGACAGCTCAGTTGATCCTCCCTCCTCTGAAGGTGGGCAATATCAAGAAGGAGTTGCGCCTACTTCTATCCAGACAGAATGTGTCTTTGAGGAACTTAGCCAGGATGGTGGGTCTTTTATCCTCCTCGATCCAGGCTATTTTCCCGGGTCCCCTACATTACAGAGCCCTCCAACGGCTCAAGATTTCTCATCTACAGAAAGGCTTGTCTTATACGGACTTAGTTCCTCTGAATCCAGAGGCCCGCTCGGAGATAACCTGGTGGTTAGAGCACATGGAGGTCTGGAATGGGTGAGCGATTTTCGGCACTGCCCCAGATGTCATTCTGGAATCGGATGCCAGCGGATGGGGCTGGGGAGCCCGGTGCAGGGATGTGACCACCGGGGACCGTTGTTCGGAGGAGGAACTCCACCTCCACATCAACTGCCTGGAGCTTTTAGCCGGATCCTTTGCAATCCGGAGTGTCACTCCTCTGAAGGCGGATTGTTGCATTCTATTGAGGATGGACAACATCTCCGCGGTCAGGTATGTGAACAAGCTGGGAGGCACGAGATCCCTGACCTTAGCTCGCATTGCCAAGGATTTCTGGCAATACTGCCTCCAACATCGCATCTCAGTGATTGCGGAGTACCTCCCGGGGACTCGCAACACAGTGGGCGATTTGAATTCCAGATTCCTCCGGGATTCCAGCGACTGGATGCTACTTCCCAAGGTGTTTGCCCCTCTCAACCACAAATGGGGCCCTTTCTTGATAGATCTCTTTGCCTCGAGATTGAATCGACAGCTGCCTCTATTCTTCAGCTGGAGACCAGACCCGGAGGCGGTAGCCACCGATGCCTTTCTCCAAGACTGGTTTCCCCATCGAGCTTATGCCTTTCCTCCATTCAGCATGATTCCTCGGGTCATTGCCCGAGTCCGACGTCTGAGGACGGAGATTGTGTTGATAACCCCTCTTTGGAGGGCTCAAGCCTGGTTTCCCTTAGCACTAGACCTTCTGTGCGATTTCCCTCTCCTGATCCCTCCTCTTCACGACCTTCTCCGGGACCCTCTGGGGTCCCCGCACCCCTTGATAGTTCAGGGCAAGCTTCGTCTGGTAGCCTGGAGAATCTCAGGCGTCATTGGTTCCTGCCAGGCATTTCAGAACAAGCTTCTAAATTCATCCTCCAGGCCTGGTCCCCCAGTACTCTCAAGCGGTATGCCTCTGCTTGGAAGCGATGGAGTCATTGGTGTAAGGAACGGGGTTCCGATCCCTTTAACGCTGATGTCAGTTTAGTGGTCAATTTTCTGGCTTCACTGGCGGCTTCAGGCCTGGCTTTCAGATCGATCAATAATTATAGATCTGCCATTTCCGCAGATCACTCACCAGTTCTAGGCAAACCTATGGGAGAACACAATATTGTCTGCAAATTAAAGAGGGGTATTCGTCTGTCGAATCCCCCGCGTCCCAAGTATGCCTCTCTGTGGGACGTCAACGTAGTGCTTACGTTCATTTCGTCCTGGCCATATAACAGATACCTTTCTCGTAAGCAACTCTCGGACAAATTGACCTTATTGCTATGCCTCATTTCATGCAAGAGAGTATCGGATGTGCGCTCCCTTGATCTGCAGGGCAGGATTTTTTCCCCTTCGGGAGTCTCTTTCTCGATTTCCAAACGTATTAAAACGGGTACCAACTCAGTGTCGTACCCTGCTTTCCCTCATAACCCCAAATTATGCGTGGTACAATGTTTGAAGGCCTATGAAGCAGCTACAGAAGAATTCCGTACAGACCCTAGAGGTCAGTTGTTAACTGCACTACAGAAGCCTTTTAAGCTAGTATCGTCAGCTACTCTAGCCAGATGGATCAGGTGGCTTCTTTCTGAAGCAGGGATTAATGTCTCCATGTTTGGGGCTCATTCAGTCCGTGGAGCTCTGGCTTCAAAGTCCTTTAGTTTAGGCATGAGGTTGGAGGATATTATGAAGGCGGCAGACTGGTCGTCGGAATCTACTTTTAAGACCTTCTATCATAAGCCCATTATGAACATTGCATCGATCGTGGTGGATCAGCTTTGAACTAGCATAATCTGAGCCTCCGGTCCTGACATAGAATAAAAAAAATTCAAGCTTACGCGTTAAGAATTTTCAATTCTATTAAGGACACGGAGGCGAGGATTATCCCTCCCGAGTGGACAATAAGACCTCTTCTTACGAGTTAAGTATGCTCTTTTCAGTTGATGTCTCATTGTTCGCCCACCCTGTGATGTTATCAGTGCATGTAATTTGTGGACGATAGTTCTATGACATATACTATTATTAGTTTTGTTTCTTTTCTTCGCAGGTGTGGATCAGAGTTGAAATTATTCATTCCAAGGATGTATCGATCTGGATGGTTGCATCTGTTCGTGTTTTGATGCTGTTACAATTATTGACTCTTACTGACTGAACTCTCGCAAAGAAAGAGGAAGTTTCATAGCCTCTTTGTGTTTTATACTTTGTTCTCTATGGTTATTGTGTGCATACTATGATTTATGGGATATGTAGTTCTTTGACAATATCTTCTCCTATTGGCTGCTGTTGGAAAATAAAGCATAGAAAGAGAAGCATAATCCTCGCCTCCGTGTCCTTAATAGAATTGAAAATTCTTAATGCGTAAGCTTGAAAAAAATGTATTGTTCAAAATTGGCCCACACTGGCGGCTATATTGGAAATGTACAACATGGCCAAAAACGGCGGCCATGTTGGGGGAATTCTTTTACATTTAACCTGTCAAACATACACTCATTTGCATTGAAGAGCAGGGAACAAAAGGTGCGCTACACCAAAATAGAAAAAAAAAACGAAAAACGTATTATTATAATTAAATAATTGCTCTACTACCCTTAGTCAACTCATCAAATCCCACTCCTAGTCAAAAGTTGGAGAAATAGGGGAGAGATATATATATATATATAGAGAGAGAGAGAGAGGAGAAACAAGAAGGATCATAAGGAAGGGGTTTTCTTAGTGGGGAAAGAGGGTTGTTATTAATTGGGACTATCACCTCCCGAATGAGACAAACAATCACCCTAACTTATCATACTACAGTGGTGACCAGTGGTGAACACCATCACTCATGTTATTAATCTGTCCATTTACTTTTGCGGCCCTCTTAGTGACAATTTAATTGATGCCGGGGGATATCATTGTTAAGACCCTGTAGATTACTCCAGATATGATAAATCCACCGTTGTTCGTGGTTAAATAAAAATTCACTTATATCTGTCCCATGGGGTGGCAGGGCTTGTTTATCTAATACCGTCCATATAAGATCATCTATTTGATGGCCCATTTCAACAAAATGTGTTGTCATTTTGGTATTCATTTTTTTTACATTTGATGTTACTCCTGTGTGCCATAATTCAAACTTTAACTCTCTGAGTTGTCATTCCTACATAAGGAAGATTACACGGACACCAAATCAAGTATATCACATTTTCCGAATTACAATTCGCATGCTTCATCTGTACTCAGGGTGAGGCCAATCCTATATCAATTACTTTAGTGTTCCTTGTCAAATGACATGCACTACATGAGCCACACATTGTGTGACCCCTTACTGGTGATAAATCCCAAATCGTAGGTTCTTTCTTCGGAATTCGATTTTGTGGTCTAGTGCGAACTAATAAATTACATAGATACGCACTTTTTCTGAAAGAAAACATCGGTTTCTCTATCTCTAAACAATTACTGTTGAAAATCCTCCAGTTCTTGATGATAATTCTTTTGATCTGATTAGAAGCTGAATTAAATGTTGTGACACAAATGGGCCAGTTCATAAGTAGTCTAGTCCTTTCTTCCAAGAGAGTCTCCCTATCGCAATATCTCACTCTTTTTTGAGCCCTTCGAATTATTCTCAACAGATAATCTCGTTACATCAATTTCTGTTCGAGGGACTCCGATTCCTTTTTAAAGTCTCTCAATTCAGAACAATTCCTCCTAATAAGGAGAAATTTTCCATATGGTAAATTTTCCATTAAGGATTTTGAATGGAAACTTTTAAAAGATAGTAGACCATTTCTATCTGACGGTTTATGATAAATTTTAGTGATCAATGTCCCCCTTTCCGGTCTAATTTCTAAATCCAGAAAGGGTCATGATTCTTTTGTAATAGTGGCTGTGAACAAAATAAGTGGATTACACTCATTGAGCTCCTGAATAAATTGGTCCAAGAATTGTCTGTCCCCTCTCCAAACCAGGAGGACATCATCTATGAACCGACGCCACAATCTTATCGAATTTTGTCATGGTTGTTCATCATTAAAGATAAATCTATGTTCAAAGTCCGCCACGTACAAACAGGCTAAGCTCGGGGCAAGAGTACTGCCCATTGACATGCCATGGACCTGGAGGTAAATCGTCCCATCATATTCAAAAATGTTTTTCATTAAGGCCAGGTGTGCCAAATCAAGGATAAAAGCTCTAGGTGTATTATAATGCCAATCCTGTTGATATAGAATATCCTCTACAACCCTCCATGTTTCCACCTGAGGAATGTTGGTATATAAAGACTCACTGTCAAGCCCTACTAAAAAGTCTCTATCCTGATCAAAATCCATCTTTGTTGGTCAGGTTTAACACATCTCTAGTGACTCTTCCATACTGATGGTTTCAGAAAAATATCACAAAATTGTGATAAAGGTTCCAAAAGGGACCCAATTCCAGATACTATTGGGTGGCAAGGGGGAGGCATGGTGGGTTTGTGGACGTTTGGGAGAATGTAAAAGTAAGGGGTCACTGGTCTCTTATTACATAAAAATACCCATTCCTTGTCTGTAATCCACCCATTAGTAACTGCCTCCTCCACCAGAGTTCCAATCTCCCTCTGTATTTCTCTAGTAGGGTCCATTGTCAAAATCGTATAATTCTGGTCATCAGATAGGAGACATAAACATTCCTGATGGTATTTTTCCCTATTCTGGATCACAATTGCTCCTCCTTTATCCAGTGGTTTTATTATGATATCTAAGTTTTGATTAAGTTCCCGTATGGCTTCTTTTTCGGGTCTGGACAAATTCATATATGCATGTACTTTATTACCCCCAAGGGCCTCTATATCATGAATCTCTGTCCATTCAAACACCGCTACTTCATCTGGTAATTGATTTTGGCTGAAAATTAGTATCTCCCTGAGGTTGAGTACTCTCTTCATTTTTATAAAAAAATATTCTTAGACAAATGCATCTAAAAAACTCTACCAGCTCCTGTCTCAATTTGAAGCTATCCATACTATTTGTGGGAACAAAACCTAGTCCCCTCTTAAGAACTTGCTCCTGCGGAGCAGTGAGGGTGACATCTTATAAGTTCATAACAAGGTTTAAACCTTGCTCGTCCCTGGTAGAAATTCCCGGGACATGGTCCTGGTCACCCGTTGGTTCAGATCTTCCCATTGCACCCGTTGACCAGTTTTTTGCCTTATTCTTCCTCTTGTTCTGCCTCACCCTAAAAAGTTTGATTGCCCTGTTGGAATTGATAGGCTGGGTAGGTTTGTAATGGTGGAAAAAATGGTGACAACCATACCCTTGACCCATCCCTGGAGGTTGAGATGGGGAAAAGTTCCCATGGGCTTGTCCATACTCTTTCTGAGTAAATCCCCCTGTCCCTCTCCCCCTTGGGCAGGGTCTATAGCCCCAATCACTGTCCTCACTCCCTGAGCTAGAGGGACCATCCTCTCTCTCCCCTTGTCTTAGCCCAGTTTTGTTCTCTGAACACTTTTGTTTCACATACTCATCCGTTATATAAGGATACACCTTCTCCTTTGAGAAATTTTTAAAATCCTTCTGTAATTTATTAATTTTGGATTGCATCAAAACAATTGTATTCAGCTACTTTCTTAATGGTTTCTTCCAATTTCTTTTTAAACATAGTAATTTGTGTCTTAAATGACTGTTCACTCATTTGGATTTGGATCAATATTGTGTCCGATTTTTTTTTATCTGTGTTGATAATTAGAATTAACCAATCCCTGGTACATTTCCAAGCAATAAGTGACCAATCCCACCTGAATTGTACATCCTCTAAAAAAAATCAAGGGTTCATTTGTGACTAATAAACCCCTTGGGGCTGCATTAGCTCTCAGATACTCTGTCAAAATGGCTCCATGTCATATAGTCTTCACCTGTGTCTTCTTTAGGTCTATTAGAGTCTCCCAACCCTCCCCTTGGGTCAGAACCTGGGTGATGGTAGTATCTCCTAATAAGGAGAGACCAGAAAAATCGAAAAATCGAGGCAACTTCCTCATCATTGAAAGATAGACCCTGTTCATCCATCCTAAAGGTTGGTGCTCCCACAGCTATGGATCCTTTGTCCTCTTCCCCTAGGAGACCTACCAAGCAACTACTAGGATAACCCCCTACGTCTCAGCGACCGTTCTATCACAACAAAACACCTACAGAGGGGTGAGAGGAAAAACCTTCCTTGTCCAACCCCCAAACAAGGGTGACCACCAGTGTGGAAAAAAGTGCCCTCAGCCATTAATTGTGGCATGCTTTATCAGCTGGCCGCTTCTAACACACTCCTAAGTAATCCCAAGTTGTAGTGGAGCAGAAAGGGTGGGGAAACATAAATTGTCATGCAACAAACATGAACAAACAAAAACGGTCACCCATCACCAATGCATGGCCACTACACATACCCACACAGACCCCTAAACAATTAGCACACAAGGTCCTGCACATGAATGGAAGCACTGGGGTACAGGGTCGCCCACCCAATGCACACCATGGCACACACAGACGCAATAATCATGCCTTTACACCCCTGCAGGACCCCTACCCAACGTCAATGGACAGGAGGTTCCAGACATGTATACTCCACCCACAGAAGAGGCCCACAGTGACGACAGCAGCTCTGTCCAACTGGACCTAGATGACCAGCCCGTCCCATTTGGGACCTCAGGACAGTGGGTTCCCCTCACACTGGCACAGGCCACCACAGAGCCTCCCCCCTCAGGAAACACTAGCACAGCACCCTCCCAGCAGGCCCATACCTCTGTCCCCAGGACACGTCAAGTAGCAGTGTGTCCACCACTACAGGGAACCCAGGCTAACCCACCACCCCTAGAACAGCAGGTACCTGGGGGCAGTGGTAGTGGGCACACAGCTCAGGGGGCAGAGGCCCAGGAAAACAGGGGAACCGGGAGGGCTGCTGAGCGACAGGGGGAGGACAGGCCCAGGGAACCCACTCTCCACGAGGCCCTCTCCAACATCATGGGAGCCTACCATCATTCCCAGGAAACAATGGCAACGGTACTGGGCAAGTTTCAGGAGACCCAGCGGCTGCAGGAGGAACAGTATTTGGGGTTCAGGGAGGAACTAAAATCCATCAATACCACCCTGGGCACCATTGTAGGGGTGCTGAAGGAACTCATGAACACCAGGATTGACACTGTGGCACAACAAGAGGCCCCTGACACTAGCCTGGACGATGAACTGCCCAACACCTCCGCCGGCGCTAGTGGACAGGAGGTACCGCCACAGGACCACGACACCAGCACCCCACCCCCTGCAGATTGAGAACCACCCGCAAGCGGTCCCTGAGATCCAGGACAAAGACAGAGAACAATGCCAAGACCCCCGCCAAGAAATGAGACCACCCTGATTGTCATCCTTCTGTCCCACTTTGTCACCCTGTCCATCCTTAAACTGCCCCAGCTCCACTTCCTATGCCCCTTTGGACAATGCACCTGTGAAACTAATAGACTGGACTCTGCCATGGACATTCCTCCACCATCACCCCTGACCATTTTACAACACCCTCCACTATTTAGCACTTAAATAAACACCCTTGAATCACAAAACAATCTGGAGTCAGTCCGTGCTTTCACCAATGTGTATTTGCAATAACTGAGGGAAATAGCAATGTCCATTGTATTGTAACATACCTGTGTCACACAGCTCTAGTCCATGAGGAAACAAAGCAGAGGTCACACAGAGGGACCCACATCTGTGAAATCGAAAGGGAAAGTGACAAATCAGGGTCCATACACTGGGTGAAAGTGACAGACAGATGAGAGGTAGAACAAGTGTATCAGACGTAGGAGGCAGAGATGTCTTCTTACCTGTGTCTCACTGGAAGTATTGATGGATCACGGTGTTTCTGTTGTCTATGTCCTCTTCTTCTGCCTCCTCTTCTTCACTGTCCACAGGCTCCACAGCTGCCACAACACCTCCTTCAGGACCATCCTCCTGCAGAAAAGGCACCTGTCGTCGCAAAGCCAAGTTGTGCAGCATACAGCAGGCCACGATGATCTGGCACACCTTCTTTGGTGAGTAGTATAGGGATCCACCTGTCATATGGAGGCACCTGAACCTGGCCTTCAGGAGGCCAAAGGTCCTCTCTATAACCCTCCTAGTTCGCCCATTTGCCTCATTGTAGCGTTCCTCTGCCCTTGTCCTGGGATTCCTCAATGGGGTAGTAGCCATGACAGATAGGGGTAGCCAGAGTCACCTGCAAATGTCGAGGGACAACTGTCAGACACACACAAACCCTTTGGGACAACCCCAGACAACTATTCACACTGTATAGGGTCCATGTCCTCACCTAGTAGCCACACACGGTGCCTCTGGAGTTGCCCCATCCCATAAGGGATGCTGCTATTCCTCAGAATGTAAGCGTCATGCACTAAGCAAGGAAACTTGGCATTCACATTGGAGATGTACTGGTCGGCCAAACACACCATATGCACATTCATAGAATGGTAACTCTTCCGGTTTCTGTACACCTGTTCACTCCTGCGGGGGGGACCAAGGCCACATGTGTCCCATCAGTAGCACCTATGATGTCGGGGATATGTCCCAGAGCATAGAAGTCACCTTTCACTGTAGGCAAATCCTCCACCTGAGGGAAAACGATGTACCTGCGCATGTGTTTCAGCAGGGCAGACAACACTCTGGACAACACGTTTGAGAACATAGGCTGGGATATCCCTGATGCTATGGCCACTGTAGTTTGAAAAGACCCACTTTACAGGAAATGGAGTACTGACAGGACCTGCACTAGAGGGGGGATACCTGTGGGATGGCGGATAGCTGACATCAGGTCTGGGCACACAGTTCTTGGATTGTGCACGATCAAGTCTGTAGGTCACTATTACATGTCGCTCTTCCATTGTCGACTGGAGGATGCCGCCATCTCCTCACCTGCCCCAGCGGACGTGCGCTATGGATGAGAACAGCGAGCAGAGGGTCAGCCAACAATGAGGTACGAAAACACAACTTGATTGCACACATTTGTCAATCCGCTATGTGCCTGTCATAGTGTGTATGCAAGGCCTAGATATGTGTGACGCATTTAAAATTAATGCCATGTGGCCCCCTGAAATAGCGTCTGCCTGACCTGTAAGGTGGGACAAGGGGATATGTGGTAACTGCGCTGGCGTTGTACACCGTCGCGGTAGGCGGTCGAAGACTGCGGCGCAATCCTGCATTGGTTAACATTGTACCCTATGGGTCCCAGGAGCCAATGACGAAGTACGCCGGCGGTGACGGTACGCACCACTGCGGAAGTGACCGCCATTTTCTGTCTGTTCACTCACTTGATACCTGATCTTCGACAGGAGAGGACCTACACTGCAAGTGCTGCTGTGACCTCAGTCTGGAAGCGACAATGGCTACAGTGTCTGGGTAAAGGGCCCCTCCCTTCACATCAGAGGAGTTGGACAAACTAGTGGATGGGTCCTCCCCCAGTACACGCTATTCTACAGTCCTCCAGACAAACAGGTGAGTACACTGTGAGCATGCTGTATGGGCAATGCCTGTTTGGAGTGGTGTGGATGGGAGATGGGGGGGGGATGAGGCGTGCATGAAACAACGGTGAGTGTATGTGCGTCAGGGCAAGGGTGGGAATGTGGGCCAATGACTGTGACGGTCTGGACGGTGATATTTTCTACTTTTCCCCTGTACTATTCCTGTAGGTCAGCGCCCACCAGAAGAAAGATATTTGGCGTGCCATCACCAAGGAAGTCCGGACCCTGGGGGTCCACCACAGACGGAGCACCCACTGCCATAAAAGATGGGAGGACATTTGCTGCTGGAGCAAGAAGACAGTGGAGGCCCAGCTGGGGATGGCCTCCCAACGTGGGAGGGGTGCCCGTCGCACCATGACCCCCCTGATGTTCTAGATCCTGGCGGTGGCGTATCCGGAGTTGGATGGGTGCTTGAGGGCATCATAGCAGCCACAAGGAGGTGAGTACACTCTCATTCAGCTGATTCAGCATGCATGGGAGGTGTCTGGGTTGGGGAGGTGGGCAGTGGGTTACCCTAGGCCAGGGCTAGTTTTTCAGGCAGGGTCCCTTCATGAGGCAGGCTATGTGGCACCCCAACAGTGTTAAGAGCCATCTACCCCTAGCCAGGCTCCCGTGACCTCCATGTGTGCAGCAATCGGGCATAGGCCTTGTACCCCATGGCCTTGTGATTAATTAGGGAACTCTAAGTGCACGGCGTAGTGCAGAGGGCTGCTGTGTCTGTAGTGTCCGCCAACGGTAGCGGTATTGCATGCACTGAACATGTCTTTCTACTTTCTTTCCCCCCCTTTTTGCGGTCTCCCTGTTCTTGAGTGCATTAGCATCATCACGCGGAGGAGCAGTGCCACTGGAGCAGGAGGGAGCTGCATCCCACATGGCCCTGGCGGGCGAGACTACGGACTCCGAATTCACCAGTGGGACGGAGGGTGAGGGGAGCTCCACGGTGGGGACAGTGGCTGAGACCAGCGACACCCACTCCTCCTCTGATGGGAGCACCTTTGCGGTGGTGGGCCCCTCTGTGCCCACCGCATCTACAGGTACAGCCACCACCACCCCTACCAGCACCGCCCTCCCAGCAGCCCCTCAGCGTGTGTCCCGTGGCCGCTCACCCAGGAGGGTGGGCATCTCCTTCGTCCCAGGCACCTCAGCCCCTGGCCCTGTCAGTCCTGCTGCCCGCAGTGAGGAGGCCATTGACCCCTCAGATCCCTCACTGTTGGGCAGTCTATCATTCTGAATGCCATCCAGGGTGTAGAGAGGCAGTTGCAACAGACAAATGCATAACTGGAGGGCATTCATTCTGGTCAGGCAGCCCAACAGTGAGCTTTTCTTGCTCTGGCCTCAGCACTAATGGCAGCCATTGTCCCTGTGTCCAGCCTCCCCCCACCAACTTCCTCCACCCAGACCCAAACCCCAGTACCTCAGCCTATCCCAAGCACACCATCAGACCAGCATGCACACACCTCAACACACAAGGGTAGCTCTGGCAAACACAAGCACCACACATCCCACAGGCACTCACACAAGCATCATACCCACACAGACATACCAACAGCCACTGCCTCCACTGTGTCCCCCTCCTCCACGTCTCCCTCCTCCCTCCCTGTCACATCTCCACTCACACCTGCATGCACTACATCCTCAGCCACTATGTCCATCACCAGCACGCCCATCACCACACACCGCTCACGTGCACTCACCACCCCCACTACCATTCACACATCCCCTTTGTCCTCTCCCAGTGTGCGTGTGAGCCCACCTCCCAAACTACACAAACGCAGTCACCCACCCACCCAACAGCCATCCACCTCACGACAGCCTCCAGCCTATTCACCTTCACCCAAAGTCAGCAAACAAACACCTCCTACAACCACTACCTCTTCCTCCACTCCCAAACCCCCTCCATCTACCCGTCCCAGTGTGTCTAAAAACTTTTCCTGTCAAACCTTGACCTCTTCCCTACACCTCCCCCAACCCTTCCGTCCCGTAGGGCCCGCGTTTCCAGGTCCCAACCCAGGACCTCAGCCACCACATCACCGGGAACAGTGGTGCCAGCAGTAACCGGCTTCTGGAGTGCACCAAGCAGCAAGGCAGCCAGTGTGCCAAGGATTCAGCCCAAGGACATTCCCCCACCTCAAAAACTAAAGAAGTTGGCCACAGCCTGGAGGGAGAAGGCCAAAACACCTGCCACCAAGGGCTCTCCCAGGAATACAGTTGTGAGTGGCAAGACAGCTGTGCCACCATCCAAGGTGGGGAAGGGCCAGAAAAAGAAAGGGAAGTCGAAGCCAACCGGCACCACCACATGCACCGCCGCCACGGGCACCGCTGCCCAGGACACCGCCGCCAGCAGCACGCTCACTGAACCACCCACCAGCACCGCTGCCCAGAACACCGCCGCCAGCAGCACGCTCACTGAGCCACCCACCAGCACCGCTGCCCAGGACACCGCCGCCAGCAGCACGCTCACTGAGCCACCCTACCAGCACCGCTGCCCAATGAGCGCCGCAAGCACTGCCGCTATGATGCCGCTGCCAGCACCACCAGCGGCCACGCCACATCCTGTGCCAGTGGCACCACCGCAGACATGGCTGCCATCCCCAGTGGTCAGTCATACGTGGCTGGTGGTCAGTTCCAAGGGCCTGGATAGCTTCCATGTTGGCCCACTGTCAGTAGAGTATCACATCCACTACCTCAGTCCTTGGGAGGATGAAGCACTCTGGGCACAAAGCCCCCTCCAGAACCAGTGGAGAAAGGCATCCACTACCTCTGTCCTTGGCAGGATGAAGCACTCTGGGCACAAAGCCCCCTCCAGAACCAGTGGAGAAAGGCATCCACTACCTCAGTCCTTGGCAGGATGAAGCAACCTGGGCACAAAGCCCCCTCCAGAACCAGTGGAGCATCACATCCACTACCTCAGTCTTTGGCAGGATGAAGCACTCTGGGCACAAAGCCCCCTCCAGAACCAGTGGAGACTGTTATCCACTTGAGAGACTGTGGCTTTGCACTCCCAAGGATAAAGCAGTGGGCAAAGCACCCACTTGAGAGACTTGAGAGTCTGTGGCTTTGCACTCCCCAGGGTAAAGCATTGCGAAAACCTCCCACTTGAGAGACTTGAGAGACTGTAGCTTTGCACTCCCCAGGATAAAGCAGTGGGCAAAGCACCCACTTGAGAGACTTGAGAGACTGTGGCTTTGCACTCCCCAGGATAGAGCAGTGGGCAAACCACCCACTTGAGAGACTTGAGAGACTGTGGCTTTGCACTCCCCGGGATTGAACAGTAGGCAAGCCACCCACTGTAGAGACTTGAGAGACTGTGGCTTTGCACTCCCCGGGATTGGACAGTGGGCAGCCCACCCACTGTAGAGACTTAAGAGACTGTGGCTTTGCACTCCCCGGGATTGAACAGTGGGCAAGCCACCCACTGTAGAGACTTGAGAGACTGTGGCTTTGCACTCCCCAGGATTGAACAGTGGGCAACCCACCCACTGTAGAGACTTGAGAGTCTGTGGCTTTGCACTCCCCAGGATACATCAATGGGCATGGAACCCCCTCGTGGGTCTGGCGTGGTGCTTTCATCCGACTGAGGTGCCCCCCCTTCCCTTCCCCCTGAGGTGCCTGTTGTATTTCGATCTGATGCCCCTGCAGTGTTCTCTCCATTTTGCTCAGGTATCGTGTGTGGGCCTCACCCATGCATTTTGGGCCCAGTGGTCCACGGACATTGAATGGTGCATACCTGCACTACTAATCGTGATGTATATTTTGTTGAATGTGTACATATATCTGTATATATTTGGTTACTGTATTTTGATACACTACAATGGTTGAACCATTTGTTTTTGTCTTTGCATTCTTCCGGGAGGTTGTGGGGTTGTTACTGTTATGTTTGGATACGCATTGGTGTGTGTGTTGTAATGGGTGAGGGTCGGGGTGGGGGTGGGGGTGTTGCGTGTGTGTGTCCCTGACTTTTGCCTCCCCCTCCCCTATGTCGTAGGTGCAGTACTCACCGCTGTCTTCGGCGCCGGCGTTGATGATGATCATACAGAAGCAGGAAGACTAGTGCTGGCAGGATATGGAGTTTCGGCTCCATGGTGCCCTCGTTCCTCGTGGAGTGTGTAGAGGTGAGCGTTTCCCATTGAAAGGGCTGTTGGTGGATTGGTACGGTGTGACACTGTGGGTGGTACTTTGTCTCCCGCCTGTCTGTTGGCGGTGACCGCCGCACAGCTTGACTGTACCGCCGTGGCGGTCGGAGTGTTAAAGTGTCTGTCTTTGTTGGCGGTTTCCGCCACGGTCATAATTCCCTTTATTTTTCCGCCTGCCTGTTTGCGGTTTTACCGCCGCTTTAACACCGTCAGCAACACAAAAGGATGATAGACGGAGTGCTGACAATGCAAACACGCACCCCCAGTCACAGATCTGGGTTTAATCCATCGTTCTTTTGCTCACCATGCCACCCCAGTTTGGACCCTGCCACATGCAAATCAGTCTTGACCCTGTTCCTCATGGGAACAGTCCAGCCCGAACTGCCAGGCCAGGTCCTCCCTGGACCGGAAAGAAGCATCCTGGGACCGGTTTCGGGGTTTCACCCCTCATCAGCCAGGCTAGCTTGATTCCAGTGGCACAGTGAGCAAGGGACCCACGTCTGGGCATACCCTTCCCACTTAGGGCAACTTTAGCAACACAAAAGGATGATAGACGGAGTGCTGACAATGCAAACACTCACCCCCAGTCACAGATCTGGGTTTAATCCATCGTTCTTTTGCTCACCATGCCACCCCAGTTTGGACCCAGCCATATGCAAATCAGTCTTGACCCTGTTCCTCATGGGAACAGTCCAGCCCGAACTGCCAGGCCAGGTCCTCCCTGGACTGGAAAGAAGCATCCTGGGACCGGTTTCGGGGTTTCACCCCTCATCAGCCAGGCTAGCTTGATTCCAGTGGCACAGTGAGCAAGGGACCCACGTCTGGGCATACCCTTCCCACTTAGGGCAACTTTAGCAACACAAAAGGATGATAGACGGAGTGCTGACAATGCAAACACTCACCCCCAGTCACAGATCTGGGTTTAATCCATCGTTCTTTTGCTCACCATGCCACCCCAGCTTTAACACCGCCCGCCAGGATTGTAATGACCCCCTATTTTTGTTAAACTTCACAAATTAATATCTCGAAAAATATTTACACAATTCTGATGATCTTGGTTTAAAAAGTTATATAAAATGTGAAGTATTTTTATAAATTGGTCTTGAGTTATTCCTTTGAGTGTGTGAGTTGAAAGATTGATGCTGTGAGTACAACAAATTATTTGCACTTCTCCAAGATTGGCCTAACTGCTCAACTAAGCTACCTTATAAAATAGAGCATTAGGTGATCTAGTTTTTACCCCTGCGAACCAAGATGTGGTTGTCTGGACCCCCTGCACAGTGTGCCTAGCTTTGCACACTACATAGAGGGCAAGACTCCTACAGTCCTGCATCCCTAGGAGATACTCCACTGTAACCGAGATCTTATGTTCCAGGCAGTAATGACAAAAATCCTGTGCAAGGTCCAACAGGGCTTTAAACCTCATGCCCCCTAAGCAGTTTATGTACTGCACTGCCGAGACATTGTCCATCCTCAAGAGGATGCAGCATGAGACCATGTACCTGGTAAGAGATTTGATGGCGAAGGACCCTCCAAGGAGTTCCAGACAACTGATGTGGTGTGTCAGATCCCTCTCTGTCCATCTGCCTTCCATTGAAATGTCGCCACATCTGGCTCCCCAGCTTCGAAGACTGACTTCTGACTCTTTGACCAGATCCGGGATGCCTCCAAATATCACCCAGCCATTCCAGGCCTCCAAGTGGTCTATCCACCACTGAAGATCTACTTTGGCTTCCTGCTGCGGAAACCAGCTCCGAGTATGTGAGCCCCCTCCTGAGATGTGCTGCTTTGAGGCGTTGCAGGGCCCT
This sequence comes from Pleurodeles waltl, assembly GCF_031143425.1. Taxonomy (NCBI): domain Eukaryota; kingdom Metazoa; phylum Chordata; class Amphibia; order Caudata; family Salamandridae; genus Pleurodeles; species Pleurodeles waltl. The sequence goes on along the minus strand of NC_090440.1, from coordinate 559,422,665 downwards.
GTAGAGCAGGGGACCTGGAAAAAAGGCTTGTATTGAGTAAGACAGTTGTCCCACTATCCGAGCCAGCTCTCACAGTGAAACTCTGCCCCTTCGCAAGACTTTCTTCAGTTTCTTCTTTATCTTGGAATTTGTTGTCTCTGGTAGACTAATGGTTGCCAGATACGAGTCTATCTTGAACCCTATTCAAGGGGGGATATTGTTTGAGGGGGGATCAGATCTGATTTATTTTTGTTGATCACAAACTCCAGATCCAGGAGGAGCGCAATAGTTATGTTCAGATGTTCGACTACACGGGTCTGAGACTGGTCCAGCAAGAGGATGTTATCCAGATATATGATATCCTCACTCCACTCGTTCAGAGAAACTCGTCTGCCAGGTGCAGGAGTTTGGTGAACTGAGGAGAGACAAAAATGGAGGGCTTTAAACTTGTACATTTGATCCTTCCAAGCACATTGTAGGAAGCGCCTGTGAGGAAGGAAAATCGGGACCACAAGATAAGCATCCCATAAATCCATCCTTACCATTCAATCCCCTGCCAAGAGGAAATCCCTCAGGAGGTGGATGCCCTCCATTTTGAAGTGGCGGTAGGACAATCACTCATTGAACTCTTTCAAGTTGATGACTGGGTGGAAGCCCTTGTCACTTTTCTCCACAGGAAGATGTTGCTTAAAAAGCCTCTTAGGTGCAATACTGACCTGCAAATGGCACCTTTTGCTAGGAGGTCATCAACCTTGTTGTCTATCAAACTCACCTGTTGGTCAGAGAACAGCAAAGGCCATGAGAGTGCTACTTGTAGGTGGAGAACCCAGGAATTCTATATGGAACCCCTGTACTGTTTCCAGAACCCAGGAGTCTGAGATAATTTCCCTCCACTTGTGTAGGAACAACTGAAGACTCCCTACTATGTTTTGAGGAAACAAGGGGGTAGTTCTTACCAGAGAAGTCACCCGGGCCATTTGATGCACCTCTGTTTACCCTGCTTCCTCTGTTTCTGCCGGAGCCTTTAATGGGGAAAAAGATCCCTGACTATCTTCTGTTGTTCCAGCCATTGTTTCTCTTATTGGCCCTCGAAAGGAGCCTTGCCGAGGGGAACGCAGCAAACTGGACAATGGCAACGCACTCTACACAGGAACCATGGCCAAGCTCCTGAAAAGACTGCAACGCATACAGAACACCTCTGCACGCCTCATCCAAGACATCCCCCGCCATTGCCACATCACAGCCCACCTGAGAGACCTACACTGGCTCCACGTCAGCAAGAGAATCACGTTCAAACTCCTCACCCACGCTCACAAGGCACCGCACAAAACCGGACCAGATAGCTCTCCTTCTACACCCCGACCCTATAGCTTTGCTTCACTGACCATGCCCTCGCCACTGTCCCATGTATCCACAGAACGACTGCCGGTGGCAGATCATTCTCCCACCTCGCCGCCAAGACGTGGAACACTCTTCCCACCCACCTGCGACAGACACAGGACCTACCTACCTTCAGAAGACACCTCAAGACATGGCTGTTTGAGCAGTAGCAGCCCCCCACCTCCCATCAGCGCCTTGAGATCCTCACGGGTGAGTAGTGCGCTTTACAAATGCTCTGAATGATTGATTGATTGATGGTTGCAGGAGTTGGTCAACGGTAGGACGAAGACGGTGAGCAATGCAGCCCTGGAGTTGCTGAAGAGTTCCTGAAGGATGTAGTCAATGTCCCACACCGGATGGAAGATTGCAGTCTGTGTGTGGTGTGGAAAAGCCACCAACAAGCTTTGGCAAAGGCAAGAGTCGGGGTAGACAAAAAGTATAGCTGCCGGGGACCAACAATATCCAGGAGGACTCAACCCATGGAGAGGCGGCCCAGGGGGCCCTCAGCAATGCAGAGTCCACAGAAGAAGAGGCAGACCCACTGGAGGAGGACCCAGGAGTCACACAGGAGCCCATGCAGCACAAATGAAGAAGGGTCCCATGCAGCAGGAGAAGCACTCAGGGGGCTGTGCGTCGCAGGGAAGAGTGCTGGGGGCTGGGGCTACACAGAGCCTGAAGATCCCTTGGTGGGGATGCCAACAAGCCTTGGTAGCTGCAAGAGACACAGTGCAAGGTGATTCTGTCCTGCATGGGAAGGCAAGGGCTTACATTCACCAAAGTTGGATAGCTGGCAGAGAGGACCATGGGGACCACTCCAGACCTCCACCCCTGATGCAGGATCCATGCAGCTCAGGAGGAGAGGAGAGCCACATAGCTGGTCGTTGTTGCAGTTGTTGCCTGCAGATGCAGGGTAGTAACTCCTTCACTCCAAGGGAGATTCCTTCTTCCTTCTCATGCAGACTGAAGACTTGCCGCCCTCAGAGGATGCACAGCCGGGGAAATGTTGCAGAAACCGTAAGGAGCCATGGAAAAAAATGTTGCAAGCAGAGTCTTTGTCATGGATGCAGATTGTCGGTTCCTAGAGGGTCCAGTTGCAGTTCCAGTGGTCAGAAATCAAAGTACACAATGCAGAGGAATCCTGCTGGAGTCTTTCTCATTGAATCTGAGGATCCATCCAAGAGGAAGACCCTAAGGAGCCCTGGAAGGGGGATTGGTCACCAAGCCAGGTGACCACCTATCAGGAGGGGGCTTTGATGTCACATGCCTGACCTGGCCACTCAGATGCTCACAGAGGAATCTGCACACCTTGGATTCAACACAGCAGAATCTAGGAGCCCTCGGAGGAGCTCTGGGCACCTCCCTGGGGTTGGTGATGGACAGGGGAGTGGTCACTCCCCTTTCCATTGTGCAGTTTCATGCCAGAGCAGGGGCTGGAGGTCCCTGAACGGATGCAGATTGGTTTATAAAAGGAGGCCACCAAATGTGCCCTTCAAAGCATACGAGTGGCTTGGGGAGGCTACCCCTCCAAAGCCATGTAACACCCCTCTCCCAAAGGAAATCCATTGTTATGCCTTCCTGGGCTTGAGCTGGTCAAGCATCAGGAGGGCAGAAACCTGTCTGGGGGGTGGCAGCAGCTTCAACTGCCCTGAAAACCCCAGAAAGGTCGTAGAAGTAATGCTGGGGCTCTTCTAAGGAGCCCCCAGAGTGCACGTAATCATACTTCCAATACTGGCAACAGTATTGGGGTATGATTCTGATAGTTGATACCAAACATACCTAGGTTCAGAGTTACCATTATGTAGCTCGACATAGGTAGTGACCTATGTCCAGTATGTAGGAAGCTGGCTCTGTATGCACTATTCCAAAGTAAGAAATAGTGTGCACAGAGTCCAAGGGTTCCCCTTAGAGGTAAGATAGTGGCAAAAAGAGATAATTCTAATGCTCTATTTTGTAGTAGTGTGGTCGAGCAGTAGGCTTATCAGAGGGTAGTGTTAAGCATTTGTTGTACACACACAAGCAATAAATGAGGAACACACCGTCAAAGACGTACTCCAGGCCAATAGGTTTTTATATAGAAAAATATATTTTCTTAGTTTATTTTAAGAACCACAGGTTCAAGATTTATAAGTAATACTTCAAATTAAAGGTATTTCACTCAGGTATTCTAGGAACTTTGAATAATCACAATAGCATGTACAGTTTTGACAAAAATGGCAATAAGCTATTTTAAAAGTGGACATAGTGCAAAAATCAACAGTTCCTGGGGGAGGTAAGTAAATGTTAAGTTCACAGGTGAGTAAAACACTTACAGGGTTCAAAGTTGGGTCCAAAGTAGCCCACCGTTGGGGGTTCAAGGCAACCCCAACGTTACCACACCAGCAGCTCAGGGCCGGTCAGGTGCAGAGGTCAAAGAGGTGCCCAAAACACATAGGCTTCAATGGAAACAGGGGTGCCCCGGTTCCAGTCTGCCAGCAAGTAAGTACCTGCGTCATCGGAGGGCAGACCAGGGGGGTTTTGTAGGGCACCGGGGGACACACAAGCCGGCACAGAAAGTACACCCTCAGCGGCACAGGGGCGGTCGGGTGCAGAGTGCAAACAGGCGTCGGGTTTTGTATTGGAATCAATGGGGAGACCCGGGGGTCTCTTCAATGATGCAGGCAGGCACGGGGGCTCCTCGGGGTAGCCACCACCTGGGCTAGGCAGAGGGTCACCTGGGGGTCGTTCCTGCACTGGAGTTTGGTTCCTTCAGGTCCTGGGGGCTGCGGGTGCAGTATTGGTTCCAGGCGTCGGGTCCCTTGTTACAGGCAGTCGCGGTCAGGGGGAGCCTCTGGATTTCCTCTGCAGGTGTCACTGTGGGGGGTCAGAGGGGTCATCTCTGGTTACTCACGGGCTCGCAGTCGCCGGGGAGTACTCCCTGAGGTGTTTGTTTTCTGCAGGTCGAGCCGGGGGCGTCGGGTGCAGAGTGGAAAGTCTCACGCTTCTGGCGGGAAACGTGGAGTCTTTAAAGTTGCTTCTTTGTTGCAGAAAGTTGCAGATGTTTGAACAGAGCCGCTGTTCACGGGAGCTTCTTGATCTTTTGGGTGCAGGGCAGTCCTCTGAGGCTTCAGAGGTCGCTGGTCCCTGTTGGATGCGTTGCTGTTGCAGTCAAAGTAGGGAGACAGGCTGGTGGGGCTGGAGCCAAATAAGTTGTCGTCTCTGTCTTCACTGCAGGGCTTCAGGTCAGCAGTCCTTCTTCTTCTTTAGGTTGCAGGAATCTAGTTTCCTAGGTTCTGTGGGCCCCTAAATACTGAATTTAGGGGTGTGTTTAAGTCTGTGAGGGCAGTAGCCAATGGCTACTGTCTTTGAGGGTGGCTACACCCTCTTTGTGCCTCCTTCCTGTGGGGAGGGGGGCACATTCCTAATCCTATTGGGGGAATCCTCCTTCTACAAGATGGAGGATTTCTAAAAATAAGAGTCACCTCAGGACACCTTAGGGGCTGTCCTGACTGGGGGGTGACTCCTCCTGGTTTTTCTCATTATCTCCTCCAGTTTTGCCACCAAAAGTGGGGGCAGTGGCCGGAGGGGCGGGCATCTCCACTATCTGGGATGCCCTGGGGCCAGGCTTTGTTCCTGGCCACAGAGTGACAAAGGTACTCTCCCCATGTGGCCAGCAACATGTCTGGGGTGTGGCAGGCTGGCAAAAACTAGTCAGACCACACTGAAAGTCGAATATGTTTTCAGGGGGCTTCTCTAACATGCCCTCTGGGTGTATTTTACAATAAATTGCACACTGGCATCAGTGTGCAATTTATTGTGCTGAGAAGTTTGATACCAAACTTCCCAGTTTTCAGTGTAGCCATTATGGTGCTGTGGAGTTTGTGCTTGACAGACTCCCAGACCATATACTCTTATGGCTACCCTGCACTTACAATGTCTAAGGTTTTGCTTAGACACTGTAGGGGCATAGTGCTCATGCACCTATGCCCTCACCTGTGGTATAGTGCACTCTGCCTTAGGGCTGTAAGGCCTGCTAGAGGGGTGACTTACCTATGCCACAGGCAGTGTGAGGTTGGCATGGCACTCTGAGGGGAGTGCCATGTCGACTTAGTCATTTTCTCCCCGCCAGCACACACAAGCTGTGAAGCAGTGTGCATGTGCTGAGTGAGGGGTCCCCAGAGTCGCATAAGACATGCTGCAGCCCTTAGAGACCTTCCCTGGCATCAGGGCCCTTGGTACCAGGGGTACCAGTTACAAGGGACTTACCTGAGTGCCAGGGTTGTGCCAATTGTGGAGACAAAGGTACAGTTTACGGAAAGAACACTGGTGCTGGGGCCTGGTTAGCAGGGTCCCAGCACACTTTCAAATCATAACTTAGCATCAGCAAAGGCAAAAAGTCAGGGGGTAACCATGCCAAGGAGGCATTTCCTTACACAGTACATGTGTAAAATGGCGTCCCCGCACTCACGAAGTCCATGAAAATGGAGCTGGAGTTTGTGGGGGCACCTCTGCTCATGCAAGGGTGCCCTCACAAACAGGTACCTGCACCCTGTCCTCTGGGCTAGGAGGGCCTACCATAGGTGTGTCTTACAGTGACTTGGTGCAGTGACCTGTAGTGAAAAAGGTTGCATGCACCGTTTCACGTAGGACGCAATGGCATGCCTGCAGATACACTTTGCATGGGATCCCCAAGGGTGGCATAATACATGGGTACCATATACCGGGACTTTCCCGGGGGCACCAGTATGCCAAATGTGGGGTGTGTGTGGCCCAAGCAACTAAGTTTAAAAGAGAGAGCATAGTCACTGGGGTGCTGGTAAGCAGGATCCCAGTGAACACAGTCAAAACATACTGACAACAGGCAAAAAGTAGGGGTAACCATGCCAGAAAGAGGGTACTTTCCTACACAATGCATAATCCTCGCCTCTGGTCCTGACATAGAATCTAAAGTTACAAGCTGCTTTGGCTAGTGTGTCCGAATGCCTCTCTCCAGTGGGACATTGCTTGACTTCAAAATGGCGGCTCCTATAAGAGTTCAGGAGCTGCATTATGTAATTTATTAGAAACATACAATAGCCAGAAGCAGCAATGTCCCTTCTCAGAGAGAGCATGAAATTTGGTTATATTAGCGAGCAAGCAATGGAGGAGCACCTTGTCCTGCTTTGGCACAAGGGTACGCTGGCGGCATGTCTGCTGTGTGCCCGCACTGCGTCCTCTATTAAGTAGGTCCTGGTGGAGGAAGGTGTGTGGATGGCAGTGGGTGGGGCCAGCTGGCGTGCAGGAGGTACAGAAATGGGCGGAAAGGAGTGGAGGTGAAATACAACAACTGTGAAAATGAACTTGTCACAATTAAGAATAACAAAGAGTCACAATATGAATTATACATTACAATACAGTATGGACTTGGCACCGTTGAGAATAACGAAGATCAAACAGATGAGGCGAGTGCTCGGAGAGCACACAGCACAGGAGCAGCACTTCAGGGAAAAACATTGGGGTCAGCAGGAGGCAGCAGCAAGGCTGCTAGACCTAAGGCAAGGCAACAGAGGGAGCTGGCACAGGGACCTGCTCAATAGGGTCATGCTGCAGCCTCCATTAAATAGGTCCTGAGGGGGGAGGTAGGGATATGTATGTGGATGGCAGTGGCAGTGGGCGAAGCCGGTTGGAGGGTGGGTGGAGCAGAAACAGACAGGAAGGGAACAGTGGGAAAAAACAACAACAGTAAAAAAAAATTGACTTGGCACAAATAAGAATAACAGTCACAATATGAATAATACAATCCAATACAGTACGGACTTGGCACAGTTGAGAAAAACAAAGATCAAACAGATCAGGCAAGTGTTTGGAGAGCACACGGTGACAGGTGAAGCGTGTCAGGGAAAAACAGTTGGGTCAACGGGAGGCAGCAGCAAAGCTGCTAGACCTGAGGCAAGGCAACAGAGGAAGCTGCCACTGGGACCTGCTCAATGGGGTCACGCTGCGCTGATAGCTCAATTCTCTTCACAGGGCGCAGTGGCTCCAGAGGATACCTTATCCACTGATCAGGTGGACAAGTAGGTTGAGGGGGTGATAAAGAGAGCCTGCACTGTGGTAAACTTTTCAATCAAAGCTAATGCCTGCACAATCTATCCGATTCAGTGCTTATTGAGGGATTTTCAGACACTGGCTGATCAAATGCAAGAGGGGACTGAAAACTCAGCTCTATTACCCATGATCGAGCTTCAGGTCCACTTTTTATCAGATATATTATTTGACAACCTGTATGCTTTCGCAGCAGAAAGCAGAGGCTGCTCAGAAGTTAGTACCGATGTAGCCCCCATTTGGGGGCTCAAAGATCCTCAGACAACAACTAGTAGAAATATTCAAAAGGTCAGTGGAGAATAAAAAGTTGATGCCCTCTGTTTGACCATTTTCCAAAGTTAAGAGTCATTCACTTTTGGCCCTGGTTCAGTCTTAGGGAACAATCAGCCTTTTAGAGGTAGGGGTTGAGGCTGGGGGTGGGAAAGGGGGCACTGCTGATGGCAAGTCCTAGTTCCATCCATCAGCCTCTGTAACACCAAATCATGACTTTTTCTTCCAGAAGAATGATGACTTTCAGTAATGAACCTACAGGCTATGATAGTAGGATTACCATATAGAGTTTGCCAACTTGCCCGATCAATTTTTCTGCCAAACCCCACTTCCATGAGATCTGGTCTGCCACCATGCAGTCTACCTAGTGCCCCCAATGGCAGCGAATTGGGATATTATTAAATTTTGTTCCTTGTCCAGAAGGCTTCTGGAGACTTTCATCCTGTGCTGGTCTTCAGACGGGTAAACTGATATATACCCCACAAACAGTTCAAAATGGTGAAGGTACAAAACAATCAGTCCTTGATTAATCAAGGAGATTGTCTGGCATCCCTGGATATGTTGGATGACTACCTGCATACTCCCATCCCCAGCATCACCAGAAGTATCTTCATTTTGCAGTGGAAGGGAATCCTTACCAATTCCAAGTGCTTCCATTTGGCCTTCCATCAGTGCCAATGGTTTTTATCAAACTATTACCTCCCTTGGTGAGTAATTTGCATTACAGAGGGATTCACATTTACCCCTGTCTTGATGAGTGGCTAATTGTTTCTTCTTCTTTCCATAACACGAAAGAGCATGTTCAGCAGGTTTGCAACCACTGATTTACAAGAAGTTTAATCTTCAGCCAGCACAGTCCCTACAGTTCATCAGAGCCATGTTTCAAACAGACCTGGGGAAGGTCCTCCTCATGGACTAGAGGGGGTCCAACTTAACATCCCATCTCTCATTCCTTCTGTCAGAACCCTTCGCTTCAGCAATACTCTGGTTGAGGAGCCAACAAGAGATTACCTCGACTTTGTCAGTCCTGCACTGGGGTCATCTCCACCTCTATCCCCTGGTCTATCCTCTTCTTCTTCATTGAGACCATTGCCTCAAGATTGCAAAGCCTTAGTCCTGATCACTCCAACAATTTGTCAGGATCTCCAGTAGTGGTTAACCCTGGAGAATTTGGACAGGGGTCACTGTTTAAACTCATCTCCCTTTATGGCCCTGAAAACAGATGCCAGCCAGATTGGATGGGGTGATATGGATAGATGCAAAGGCCCAAGACAAATGAAATAGTCTCAACAGTTCCCAGTGCTCCAATTGGAGGCAGTTAGCTGCAGGGCAAAATGCTGTCCTTTAGTTTGCTCCCTTCCCGCAGAATCACTCTATTTGTTCAGATGGAAAATCAAGTGGTCAGAGCATACATCCACTGCCAGGGGAAGGATGCAGATATGGTTCTTTCTGCTTTTTAGGGAGATATGTCTCTGGGTGGAGGAGACTCTCCTCTGTCTCTATGTGGTGTATCTTCCAGGGAAAAAGAATGGGCCTATGGACTGGCTGAGCCAGAAGTTCTCCTCCTCAGTGTCTCTGTGTCTCTCCCCCATAGTTTTTTCTCAGATTGTCCAGAGGTTTGGTCAACCATGGCTGGATCTATTTACAAAGGAGGACAACACTCTTCTGCATTTCTGCAGCCTGGACCCACCCAGGTAAGCTTGGGCAATAGATAGCCTAGCTATTCCTTGGCTTTGAGGTCTCTCATAAGGATATCCTAAATTCTGACTTATTTCCAGAGTCCTGATGAAGATCCAGGAGGATCACACCTTCTGGTTGTCCTGAAGTGGTCCAGGACACCATGGTTTCCCCTGATATTACAGATGGAGGTTTGTCCTTGCCTGCAGTTTCCCAATCTCCCATTCCCATTGAGAGTTCCCCTTCTCAAGCCAGACTCCCCCAAGTGGCTTAGACCAGGGGTATAGGTCTTATGAGGCTAGCCCTTTTAGCCAAAGGTTGCTCAAAGAAGTGACAGAGAGCATTTAGCTCTCTAGGAAACCCTCCATGTTTTAAACCTTACAGTCACCACTGGCATTACTTTAAGTCTTGCTGCAAAGACAGAGGTTTATCTCCTGTCTCATGCAACTCTGTCAAAACTTTAGATTTTTTTAAAGAGACAGCTTTAGGTTAGGATTAGTGGTCTGTACAATCACCGCCCAGCAGGAATCAATTTAGGCTTTCAGGGATATTGATGTTTCCCTAGTGGCTTTGTTAGCTTCTTGGTTACAGAGAAACTTTTTTCTTCAAAGGCCAGTTACCCATTGTCCTGTTGCATCCTGGGACCTTTTATTAGTACCTAAGGCCTCAATGGGCACCCCCTTTGAGCCCCAACAGTCACAAGACTTTAAATATCTGTCAGTTAAAGTTATCTTCCTAGTTGCCATCTGTTCGGGTGTAGGATCAAGGAAATAAGAGCATTACTTATATTTCCTCCACTTTTAAGGTTTTGTAATGGATAGATTATTCTGAGACCAAGCCCCCTTTTTCTCCCAAGATGGCCTTGAAGTGTCATTCTGAAGACGTTGCGCTGGTACAGGACAGGTCCCTTTCATAAGGCAGATTCCTTTTTTGTGATTTCTGGCATTGCAGGGAGGGGTCTTCGTCCTACTATATCTACGCTTATCCAATGGATAAAGCTGGCAATAGTTAAATCATATGACATTTCAAAAGTGGATTTGCCTACATGCATTCAAAGGATGTCATCAAAAGGGATGCCTTCTTCTTGGGCAATGTTTGAAGGAGCCTTCCTGAAAGACATTTCCTACAAAGTCACTTTTGCTTCACCACATACTTTTATGTTACATCACTGGCTCTAATTAGGTTGAGGGCATTGGCAGAGTTTGGTGCTCATGTTTTGTCTTCTGTTCATGATCTTTGATTTCAGTTTGAAGCATTTTTATAAATGACAGGTGTAGCATGAAACTGCTGTGCTCTCAACTTCTTTTTTTAAGAAAGCTCAAATAATCACTCTTGGCGTGGATCAAGGCTCACTGTGTAAGTACTGGGACAGGAAGACGGACGATAAGGTAATGACCCGTTTACTTACCAGTAATCTTCATTAAACTGAATTCAGGTCTTCCCCTCACAGTCCTGAGCCCCTTCCAACCTATACCATACTTGAGGTTTATTGATGCTTGATTTATACATTTTCTTTTCTATTAAGCTTCACATATCAGGAAGTTACCACATTAAGTTCTTCTTTTAGTGCATGATGGTATATGGCAGCCACCTTGGGGTAACCTTTAGTTTGGATTAGGTAATAATGGTCTGTGAGGCAGAAGGACTGCTCACAGTTGTTTTTTCACCCTACAAACTGCTCCAAGGATCAGTGTAAGTGCCTCCAGCCAGTGTGTTTTGCCTACCCAGGCACCAAAGACCTTCCTTTCTGATTCCCCTGCATCCCTCTTGTGCACTATCAAATTATTTCCAGAACCTCTTGGTGTAGCAGGGGTGATGCTGGCCAGTGCCATAGACTTTTTGCACTTTGTGAAAATTAAAACAGCCAGCAGTGCTGACTAGCCCTTTCTCTGCTGCACGGAAAGGAGGAGTTGGAGAGGGAGGGGCGTGGAGGTACTTATACAATTTTGTGATACTGTGCATGGAAGGATACAGGGGAAGCACATTGTATAGCTTTTTAACTCAGCTCACTTTTGGCTTGAGATTCATACAAGATACTGGCACTACCCAGACTAGCCATAGTTGGACATTTGGCTTGAGCCAGGCTCAAACCTTCAGTGATCCACCAACCTCTAGCATATTTTCACAAATAGATTTCCTTCTACCCCTATAAAAAAATCCACTTAAGTACACTGCAGTGGAATGCTAGAACTTGGCTGGTTTGTCTTCTGACATGTTCCTATTTTCTGATCTTCATATCTATGAGGTAAGATTACAAAGAAGATGGGTAGTCCGTATGTACCAACCCTTCCAACTTAGATGTGGACTCACCAAAAGGTTTTAGAACTCTTTACCATCAGAGTAGGTACTCAATGACAAAAGTCACAGTGATTTGCAATATCAAAGCATCAGACAAATAACACTAAATGCGTAGGTATAGATTAAAATAGCAGCATTAAAGCATAATAAATGATACAACGGCAACAGGGTACACAACTATTTCTACTAGCAAAGAGAGATAATGGTGGAATGGCAGGCCTGCATTAGGAAAAGCTAGAAAACGTACAAGATAAAGTGCAGCAAAAACGTAGAGAGATTCCAAGTAGAACAACATCCAGTCAATCAGAGTACAAATTGTTGTGGGTTCTGCTTGGGCACACTTATTTTAGATTCGGGCCTGCAGCCTGTGCCCTTTCACCTAGTTCATCTTCATTTATTCCTTTTTATTATTATAGCATGGCTTCATTTCAGCAGCGATTTTTTAAATTATTTTTTATCAGTTGCCTTTCCACGCATTCATTGTTATTAGCTCTTTTGCACATTTCATCCTGACCACCTGAATTTGTCCTTAACCGTAATTTACCCGGAATATGACATTTTGCCTTCTTTCTCACTCCTCGTTCCAGATGCAGTAAAAGAAGCTTACACATAGATTGTGCCTTAGTGCAGGCTCCAGCACTGTACCACAACTATGTGGGATGGAATAGGGAATCCCCTTACCACATGATACCAATTAGGTCTACATCAAAGATCCAACCACAATATCCCATTAAGCATGAGGCTAAAGAACCAGGGAGAGAAATATTCTCACAGCTCAAGTATCAGGGAGTAATCGAACTCTGCATATCACCATTTAATAACCTTTTGTTTCCAGTAGCTAAGCCTTAGATTACAGACATCTTAACAGTCATACTCGTACATTTGCAATACAAAATGCACAAAGCACAGCACTTATTAACAATATAGTGAGCAAAAATACAAAACAACCTTGGATATTTCCAACATTTTTTTCTGCCAAAATCTAGCTCCTAAAAGCAGGGATTTAAATGCCTTTACTGCGCTTGGCTCTCAAAGGAAATTGCATTGCCTCCTTCAAGGGTATAAGAACAGTTCAGGATTGTTCTCAGCCTGTGTAACATCAATATTACATTATATTGATCCTGAGGTGTTGTCTTATGTCGATGAGATCTATCTCACAGATGACGACCTCAACACACATCTGTCCCAGGCGGATTGCATTGTTCTAGGATTTGCAGCACAGGCCTACAAATTTAATTTCAAGAAAACAAATATTGCTTTTCTTAATGTCCTATTCTTATCAGATGAGGGATAGAGCCTGGCACTCCACTTTCTAAAAAAATGCTTGCAGTCACACCCTCACCATATCATCAAAAAGCTACAGTCACTACTGTTTTTTTTAACTGTGGCAGAACATACATTCCAGAGTACACACAACACATAAACCCCCTGTATGACTTAATTCATCCAGACTTCTCAAGCAAACATTGGACACCTGAACATACACACATTTCAGAGCATTACAACTAGATATGCTTGAAGCTAAGCACTTACACACATGTGACAACAAAACAAACGTAGTCATCAGGGTAATTCCTGATGCCATTGGGTTCATTTATGTAACATTCAATGAGGGGGACACCATACTCATACCATACAAATGATATTTGTACTCCAACGCTGAGCAGCGTTTTGCACCCACAGAAAAAATACTGACTGCTGTCCAGGTTGCTGTCATAAAAGAGAGACCTCTTGCCCAGGGGAAACGCATCTTTGTCATTAACCTGAAACCAGCCTTTAAGGCTGCTACCAAAACTTGCATCCCAAAAGCATTACATACACAGTGGATCCAATGGGCAACATTTGTGACGGCCACTAATGTTCATTATGTTTTTAATACAAAAATTCAGACCCAAGAATTGTTTCAATATGAACATAAATATCCCATGTCCACTAACATTTTGCATCTTGAACAATATTGGATCATCAATAATACTGATGGTTCAACCCACCCAGCTGTAGGTACCAAATACCAATACTCCACAGCCTACGCAGCTGTTTGCGGGGTACTGAAGGATGTAAATTCCTCCCTCAACAGACCGCCACACAGACCCTGGGAGACTGCACAGCACAACTTGTAGAGCTTAAGGCTCCAATCTTGGCACTCAGACACACAGATCCTGAACTTTCTACTTTGATTGTGTGTGATCTGTACTACTGTTTCCAGTTCTTCAATTAATACTTACACTATTGGGGCCTAAACGAGTTCAGAGATTCAAAGGGAACTCCATAAAGCACAAATTCTTGTGGGGAAGGTAGCAGATCTTAACGACAAGCTACCAAAGTCTCATGTAGTGCACACATTTGGTCACCAATGTGTTGGAATACACTTTGTAGGAAATACTTAGGCTCATGAAGCTGTGCAGTAGGCTTCTGTTGCTGCGATTCCTTATTCTCATAAGAGACTGGATGATGAAATACTGGCTGTCGACAGCAACCCTTACCTAAAGCATATCCTGCAAAATAGCCCTACCACTTAAGTACCCAGAATATTGTGTTTGTAAAAATACCAGGGGTGGGTGATCGAGTGAACCCCAACCAAGAGCAGAGGTTAGATCTCATACAAGCAACGCATGAGGGGGTTGCTTCTGCCCATGCGTCTACCATCTCACTCTTGCAAAAATGCTATTGGTGGCCAGGTCTATACAAACAGACCAAACAGTATGTCCTTTGCTGTGACATCTGCCAATAAATTAAAAGGTCCACCCCAGACACCTCTCTGTTAATTTAAAACAAACCACTTCAATGGGTGTACCGGGACCATTGTGGTCCCTTATAATCTGATGGTGCATACAAATATATTTTACTCACTGTCGACTCATGCTCAAGGTTTCTGTGGGTATGGCCACAATGATCGGCTGATGTTCAAATTGTTATTTGCAAGGCTTCATCAGGACATATGATGTTTCCCCATTCCACTTGGACCAGGGCCCTGCTTTTGCCTCCAGGGTGTTCAGGGACACCATGGCAACAATGGGTGTTCAACTGCATTTCTCGTCTCCCTACCATCCTGAGGGAAATTTGATTATGGAGTAGAAAAACCAAGACTTACACAAAAACACGCATTATTACATCAGGCCAGTTCTCAGAACACAACACGTTTTGTTACAAAAACACCGCACTGGCAAAATAAGGTTAGAGGGGACATTCCAGCCATCCATCTTATGTTGTACCATGTTGTCGCAGCTCTGCTGAACTTGGACTTGTCATTCCAGCCACTTGGGAGGACTGCCAGCAGATCACAGGTAAACCCCTACTTATTAATTAGTTATGGTGCCGGGGCTTCTTTCTGAGGACTAGTATGGGCAGAGAAGGGCTATCACTACTATGCTCTCACCTCATGTAGATGCTAGAAGTGTAGGCAAGGATTCTAGATTCACTAGTGTGACAGGATGCTGGGACCTTTCATCTCTTTTATGCTCATGGTTACAATAATAATTGTATTGTGTTTTATTTCCCTAATAATCACAGCTCATGCCGTTTTACATAGAATGCAATTGCTTCAATAAAATGTATTGAACCACGACCTGCATCTGTTTGTCTTTGCATGTATGGGACTTATGTAACTTGAGAGAAAGGGGTAAGATCAGTTTTACCACGACTTCCCGGAGAAGTCAGATTGTCTTGCGTCAGGCTATCCCAAATCACAATTTCTTTCTAAGTTTGGGTGAGGTGCTGCTAGCTAGCCAAGAGGGTTAGGCTGATAGCCTCCAGACGGTGTGGGATCGAGTTAGTCCCCCACACGTGGTGGTGCTGCTGCCCAAAACCAGCAAGTGTGCCACCATGGTAAAAGTACTACGACAGAATAGGAGCTAATAATAAATAGGTATAGAAGAAAACAACATAAAATCATAATAGGTTACAGCTGACTGTGCATAGAGGGTTAGATGCTGATAGAGTATAACTTGGCTGCGTCCTTATGCTTTGTTGGAAGAAGAGTGGTGAAGCATTTAATTTTATATATATCACGTAGACTATAGCCATGTAAATATGGTGCATTAGAAGACCACATCATAGTGCCTTTATGAGTAAAGATACAAGATATTACATGTAAACTGCCTTTATGTAATGTTAACCAAATGCCCTTATATATTTTATAATCATTCTTCATTTATTGCGCTTAAGAGAACTGCATTTCTACGTATATAACTAAATTGTGCCTTACTTCTTCATTGATTAGGCTTGAGTTAAGGCCTACACAATTCCTGTGTTTAATTTCAACATGACGCTTGCTTTCTTGGTGCATTATTTTTCTTTCCTCTGCAGGTGATAGATAAAGAAACGTGAGCTGGCTTTCCAAGGACGAGAATCGATAGCAAGGAGCCATAAGAACAAACTCCCTTTTTGAATTCCTGAGCATGGATGTAATCCAAGGTCGAGTAGATGTGTTCAGTAGAGGATAAAAGCTAACCGGTTATAATTCACAATAGTGTCTTGTAAGTGGAAATACTCTTGGTTGTGATGTCAGCTACTGGAAGTTTCTGAGGTTGATTCAAGTTTTTTTATTTAGTCAGTGCTTCAGATCCCCTTGCCCCCTGACTAGAGTGGACCCTAAAGGGAGAGAAACATCTCCTTTCATTTGTTAAACTAAGTGGTTTTCTGCTACTCACAACTCTCAACAGGACTTCTACCGAAGGTTTCTGTGATACTGGTGCTTTCCTCTGTATTTATCTTTAGTTTATTAGAATAGTTAGGAACTTAGATTCAATGGGTAGGCAAGACAATCAGATTATGAATTTGAAGCACCATATGCTTTTCCTTATTTTCTGCATTGTCGCTATTGAATATCTGTCTTTTATATGCTAGTGAAATTTAATACTGTGCAGCATTTTGACTTTCTTTTGGTGATCATATTCCATGTTTTTGAGACTTATTTATGTAAGTTTGGCTCTGAGCCTATAATAAATCCCATTCTAAACTTCAAGTTCGTCTTCGAGATTTAGTCCCTCATTATGAACATGGCGGGAAACACCGTCGACCGCCGTGGCAACAGCGAACAGAAGACCGCCATTGGCAGTGAACAGAAACCCACCATATCATGATGCAAAAGTCAGAAACCGACAAAAATCTCCCTGCCACCAGTCACTGCCAGGACCTTGTTGGCGGAAATGCTGGACCTCCCACCCCGCCACCGCTGAGCACACAAACTCACCGCCCTCCAAATCATGAAGCACAAATCCCTGCGGCAGTCAGTGGACCCAACAGTAAGAAATGCATACCTTGGCAAGTTTGAAACCCACACACCTGACACACATCCAAAACACTATAAAACACTCACAGACACACCCCACAATCCTTTGCAACACAATTAGGCCAACTAGTACAGAGAGCCCCAGAAGCAGACACCGAACGGCACAATACACGATACATACACCCAGCCACACAAGAGCACCCTCACCTAGATCCACACAAGACACCATTCACAGCACACACCATGGCACCCCACAAACACCCACGCTTCACAGAAAGGGAACTAAGGACCATGGTGGATGAGATATTGAAGGTCGAGCCACAATTATTTGGGGCACAGGTCCAGCACACACCCATCGCCAGGAAGATGGAAGATAGAGCTATGGCAGACAATGGTCAACAAGGTCAATGCAGAGGGCACCATCCACACACCAGGGATGACATCTGCAAGAGATGGAACGACCTGCGTGGGAAGGTCAGGTCCATGGCATCCAGGCACCACATTGCAGTCCAGAAGAGGTCCTTCACCAACACCACCAGACTACACTGACTGGGAGGAAAAGGTACTGGCCATCCTGCACCCTGAGGGACTCACTGGACTCACTGGAAGAATGGACTTGGGTAAGTCATCTACATTTACCCCATATCCATCACACCTGTAATGCATGCACAGCCCCACCCCTCGAACACCCAACAGGACCACTACCCCACTCAGGCCACAATCACTACACCCTGCATGCCCACAAACCCACTAACAGGCTCACATCCCTCTCCCTGTGCACAGCCACCCACCCCCGCAAGGAATCACAATGGCCTACAGCACCCACAATGTACCTCCACATCCAAAATTCAATGCTAACCTCACAAAAGCACCCTGCTTGGCCGCAAAGTGTGAAAACCTGCACCAAACTGCCCAGTCCTGTGCACCCCATCCGATCATGCAATTTTAACAGACATGTCTTCTCCCCCCAACAGGCACCACCACCCATGCCACTCTGACAGACAGGACAATGAGTGGCAGTGCCCCACAGGGAGACAGAGGCACCTCCCAGGACACTGGGGATGGAACCCTGAACATTGACGATCATCCTTGCCCCTCACATAGTCCTGGACTGTCACCATCCAGCAGCCCCACCCAGGATACCACACTGACACCCCTACCACCCAGCCAACAACATCAGCCCAGGACAACCGTCCCCACTACTGTGTAGGCCACAGACTGGTAGAACACATGGACAGAGGCCACAGTCACCCCCTACCAACAGGCAGGAAGACGATGGCCCCAGTACAAATGGTACCGCCAGACCTGTGCAGTGGACACAGGCACAGGGGGCTAGGCCCAGTGGGAGGCATCAGTGGCCCAGGAGGGAGGCCACAGGATGGATGCTGCAGCCCAGGATGTGATCTCTAAGGTCCTGGGAGCATATCACCATACCCAGGACAGATTGTCCCAGATAGTATCCACCCTGGAGTAGAGTCAAAGGAAGCAGCTAGCACACCACCAAGAGGCCATGGAGCAGTGGAAACTGCACAATGCCACAATGGCCAGCATAGCAGGTGCAGGTGCACTGCTACACCTTGTCCCAACACAGCCTGAGGCCCACACAGACCAGGAAGCCCCTACTATAGGCCAGGCTATAGACTGGACAACAACAGCATCAGCAGCAACTGCACATGTTCCACCTTCTCAGGACACACAGGGGACATTCATCTCAACCCGTACAGGCCAGCACCAGGCTCCCAAATGGACCCTTAGGCCCAGATATGGCACTGGAACACCTGCCAAGACCAAGGCCCCCTCAAAGAAGTGACTTTGGCAAGAACTGTCCTCCAAGTGTCCCACTGAATCAACAACAAAACCGTGTGAAAACTACAACAACATAGATGGACCTACCACTACTGCCAACAAATGCTGCAACCATGTTGCCATATTGTACAACCACCAGTAGCCCACTCCTATCACTTTAATCTGCACAATTTAATTCCTGCACCAAATAAAACACCAATTCACCTGTTACAATGTCCCCTGTCATTATGTTGAAACAAAGTGAATTATGGGTGCAACTGTATGATAACTCATTTATTATTATTTGAGTAGCAGGAAATGCACCACACACATTACATGTTGTTGTGCCTACAGATGTGTTGAACTATTTTACTATAATGTAACCTGTCCTATGCAGACCTGGTCACAGTGGCAATGAGTATTGACCCAACACCCCCCTAGATGACAAGGCACACTGACAGTATTCTGCACAGACAGCAATCTCATCCAATTGTCCCACAGAGTTACTGGAATTAGAGTTGTATCAGCTGGGTCCTGGAATTTACATCTTCTCCCTCCTCGTCATCTCCATCACTCTCACCCCCTCTCTGAGGAAGCTGGTCTGTATATACAGCACCCTCCTCCTTCAATAGGGGGGTAGAATTTCTCACAGCCATGTTGTGCAGCATGCAGCAGGCCATCACTATTCTACACACCTTTTCAGGCCCATAGGCCAGGGAACCGCCAGAGATATGTAAGCAATTTAATCTAGCCTTCAAGAGACCTATTGTGCGCTCTATCACCCTCCTAGTACATCCATGGGCCTCATTGTAATTCCTCTCTGCATCTGTTCCAGGATTCATCACTGGTGTCAGGAGCCAACACAAGTTGGGAGAGCCGGAATCACCTAGAAAATGGTGCAAAACAGTAATGTCATTGACAACCCTCAGAGGCAGACAGCCTGGCTGTCTGCTATTTGGCAATAAGTGTCAGAAACAACTACCTATGGTCCATCCTCTGTCCTCCTGTAGTTGTTCCATCTTGTGTGGCACACTACTGTTCCTTAGCACAAAGGAATCATGGACTGATCCAGGGAACATGGCATTCACATGTGAGATGTACTGGTCTGCGGTATACACCAATTGAATGTTAATGGTATGAAAGTTCTTCCTGTTTCTGTACACCTGTTCAATGGCTCTTGGAGAGGTGATAGCTATGTGGGTGTCATTGATGGCACCTATCACATAGGGTATGTTGGCAAAGGCATAGAAGTCCGACTTGATGGCAGGGAGGTCAGCACTTTGGGGAAACCTCACATAGGACTGAAGGTGTCATACAAATGCATTCAGGAATCTGGACAGTATAATGCTAAACATTGGCTGTGAAAAACCAGCACCCATGCCCACTGTCACTTGAAATGAGCCCGTGGCCAGGAAATGGAGTGCAGAGAGCACCTGTACTTCAGTAGGGATGGCATGCTGATTACGATTAGCCGGTCTCAGTGCTGGGTCCAGTAATGCACAAAGTTCATCAATAGTAGCACGAGTGAGTCTGTAATTGATAATGATGTGACACCCACAGTGGTCTGCAAATCAACAAGTGGTCCGTACACTGATGGGGCCCTCCCTCGCCACAAGGGTCTGTACCTAGGAGGAGTTGAAAACATGTGTGAGGAACACACATACATCTGCACACATTGTTTCTCATTCAGCACTGCTGGCATGATTGTCGACAACACAAATGCTTAGTGTGTGTGACATTACAGCAACATGACCACAATGATATATCTGGACTCTTCAGGTAAGGTAATGTATATGGTTTCATGTCTATGGGTGTTTAGGAGACAATAGGGCCTGCATTGTGCTGATGAGGGTTTTACAACTGCGTAGTTAAGGCCAAAATGTCTGCCCCTGTAATCCAGAAGTGTTGTGGTGGAAGTAACCTCATACCGCTAGCGGTTGACGTAATAGCGTAGGGCGGTGTTTACCGCTGTGCACAAATTCATTGGTTAACATGGTTGTCAATGGGCATTCTTAGCGTATCATGATCGCCGCCGGGGGTGACGGTGCACACCACTGCGGTGCGTACATGAACTCATCACCCCAACTTCACTTGACTCCCTGATCTCGTACATGCAGGTACTCCACTGAGTGTACTGCTGTGTCCTGCCTCTGGTCGTGGAAATGGCACGTGTTGCAGGGGAAAGGGCCCCGGCCTTCACCAATGAGGAACCGGAGAAGCTTGTGGACGGGGTCCTGCCCCTGTACGCCAAGCTCTACGGTCGGCCAGAGGTACAGGTGAGTAGGAGGATTGGGGTGTATGGATGTGTGTAATGGTGGTTGTTGGCTGCATACATGTGTGCACTTGTGACAATGTATGGTCCATGGTTCCTGATATGCTGCGTGTGTGTGTGCTGTTAGGCTGTTTTAAATGTCCGTCCCATAGTGGACGTACAGTATAGTCAGCTGTAAATGATTGGCCATTGTCTGACCACATTGTTACTTTTCTGTGTGTCCCTAATAGGTAAGCGCCCACCAGAAGAGGGGACTATGGCATGCCATCGCCAAGGAGGTGTGGACCCTGGGGGTCTACAACCAGCAGAGCACCCACTGCAGGAAGAGGTGGGAGGGCCTGCGGCGCTGGGTGAGGAAGATCTGTGAGGCCCAGCTAGGGAAGTCCTCCCAACGAGGAAGGGGTGCCCGTCGGGAACTGACCCCCCTTATGCATCGCATCCTGGCGGTGGCGCACCCAGACCTGGATGGGCGCTTGTAGACTGCACAGCAGTCACAAGGGGTGAGTACATATACCATATTTTGGCACCTTGATGGATGTGTGTGTGGCAAGGACTCTGACGTCCATCTACATAATGGCCACTGTGGGGAGTACGGGTGTAAGGGTCAAGTCTGCAGTACGTCAGGTCCTTAATTTAGTTGGGGAATGGCTGTAGAGCAGGGTTCTGGCCACTAGTCAGGGGCATAACCATGTGTATAGGGGTAGGGGCTGCCTGGTGGAATAATTTCTGGGTGGGTGTATGTGTCTCTCCTGTTTTGTCTCTCCATCCCTGTTCTCCTGTGTTGTCTGTGTACATCAGCATCATCTGGCAAGGGAGCTGAGGCACTGGCGAGTGGGGAGGCTACCGCCCACGGATCCTTGGAGGCAGAGTCGTCCGATGCCAAGGGGACCAGTGGGTTGGAGGGCAAGGGGAGTACCACGGGGGAGGCAACTACCACTGGAAGTAGTGAATCCGATATCTCCTCCAATGGGAGCTCTCTGGCGGTGGCGGACCCTAGTGGGCCCATCCCTACTGTGTCATCTTCCGCCACCCCCCATACCATCACCACCCTCCCAGTTGCTCCCCACTGAGTTGCCCGTGCCCGCTCACCCAGAAAGGTGGGCGTCTCCTTCGCCCCAGGCACTTCCTCCCCTGCCCCAGTCAGCCCTGCTGCCCTCATGGAGGAGGCTATTGACCTCCTGAGAACCATCTCTGTGGGGCAGACAACCATTGTCAATGCCATCCAGGGGCAAGCATCAGAGGTGCAGCAGACCAATGCCTTTCTGGGTGGCATTCACGGTGCTGTGTCTGGCCTACAGAGGTCTTTTCAGGCTCTGGCCTCGTCTTTGATGGCAGCCATTGTCCCTGGTCATTCCATCCCCCCTCCAACCACCTCTACCCCTTACAGCACCCAACTCCCTTCACCCATTCAAAGCACACATTATGACACGCAGGGACACACCTCAACACACAAGAAGCACACTTCAAAACACAAGCACCACACCTCCCACACAGCCAACATACACATGCACACACACCAACATCCACTTCCCCCAGTGTGTCCACCTCTTCCGCCTCCCTGTCTGTCCCCTTTACATGCACACCTACAGGCACTGCACCCTCATTCAATGTTGATGATCCTATTCCTGCAGTCACCACAATAGCACTCATCCATTCATGCACCCCAGACACCACACCTGCACTCACCACAACGACGTTAGTTGACACATGCAGCACACTCACCAGACTTGCAGACACCCATACAACATCCATTTACACTGGCAGCCTGTCTTGTCCCACTGTGTCCACCGCCCCTCCTCCCAAGACACTCAAACGCACCAAAACACCCACCCATCACACATCCACAACACCTCAGCATACTGTCCAGTCACCTGCACCCACGTCACGCACACCTACACCTGTCATGACCACTCCCTCTACTTCCACTCCCACGCCTTCCTCCAGGTCCACCCCAATTGCACCTAAGAAACTTTTCCTATCCCGTGGTGATCTATTTGAACCCACTGGCCCACCCCTTCTTGTCTCTAAACGTGCTCACCTCCTTGCCCTGTCCACTCCTCCCACGTCACAGCCCGCCCCTGTCCGCCCTTCCCATTCCCGTGCTACCTCCCCTTTGAGGAAGAGATCCCGTGCTGGCTCAGGAACATCTGCCGCACACCAGGCCAAGTCCGCTCCACCAGCTGCTGTGACAAAACCTAAGCCCTCTCCATCTTCCAAATGGAAATCTAAGCCCCCCCCAGTCATAAATCCCCACCCCCACAACCCCCTGCCCCGTTCCCTGAGGTGCCTGGATGCCCCATTGTTACCCCTATGAGGTGGAGTACCATTGCACTTGTGGGAGTCAAGTTGGAGCCATTGTGGCCCATCGGACTTGTTTGACTATGGACTGGCCATTGG
Source organism: Pleurodeles waltl (assembly GCF_031143425.1). Taxonomy (NCBI): domain Eukaryota; kingdom Metazoa; phylum Chordata; class Amphibia; order Caudata; family Salamandridae; genus Pleurodeles; species Pleurodeles waltl. The sequence goes on along the minus strand of NC_090440.1, from coordinate 559,399,320 downwards.
CCTTCTATGCACTTCGGTTGCTCAGTGAGCACAATAAAGGTTAATGTGTGGCCTGTGTTCTCTGAGGCACACTCTGGATCCGTGGTCTTTAGTTTCATTGTTTGGGGGTGTTGGGCACATGTATGTACTTTGGGCAGGTTGGATTTGCCTTGTGTGGGGTAAGTATCTCTTGCTGTGGGGTGTATGGCTTGCGCTGCTGTGAAGAGTTGTGAGAGTGTTGCAGGGTGGGTGGAGTGGGTGCGTATGTAACTGTGCCCTTTCTTCCCTTGTTTAATACGTTGCGTTACTTACTGTCGTCGTCTTCATCGGCAGTCTCGGTCGTGGAGGTATATGGCAAAGAGAAGGTCTGGCATGATCTGCAACTCTCTCTCCATGTCTGCTTCGGCGTGTTGTGCGAGACTCCGGTGAGTGTTTCCTTATATTTGGTTCGTTTCCATCTGGCTTTGCGTGACGGTGGTTCCCGCCCCGGAACTGACAGCGGTCTAGTGCTTCATTATTTTATGGGCGGGTAGGGCCTTTCCGTCAGCCTGTGGGCGGGCTCTGCTGTCATTGTCGGCACTCCTCTGCTGACGGTGAGTGGTTTTCAGGATGCCTGTGTTTCAGTTGCTTCATTATTTGGCGGTTCGGACCGCACGACTGTTGGCGGTTGTTACCGCCGGCGGTGCAGTGTTTACCGCCGTGTTCATAATGAGGCCCTTAATGTGTAACCAAATGGGTTACACTATCATTTAATGGTGTGAGTGAAGGTGGTTCTCCTTGCCCCTCGGGACTCCTAAAAAGATTAATCTCTAAGAAGAGAGAGAAAGGACGCCACTGGATGAATGTTATGTACTATATTATATCTGTGAAATATAAATTTCTGTCAAGCCTTGGTTTCAGCGCTCTCAAGATGTGAAAATGCTCAGGCGCAAGAATGAATTAGCTTACTGGTGACATCACAGCAAGTGATGTCCCATGAGCAGACCTGTACACCATGTGCCATCGAGGGATGGTCACCCACATACAGGATTGCACATCCACATATTAAGACCAGTACACACAACTTCCATCATTCTAGAAAGAAGACACAGCAGGCTTCTGATCTTTATAACCTATTGTTAAGCCTCAGGGCTTGGCTAGCAAATCTACATACTGCACAGCCCAACCGTAGCTGCACTTGTATCCGAGTAAATGAGAAAGTGAGCATTATGAACAGCAAAGCAGCTTGTGTGGTGTCTGAGTTTCTGCATTCCCTCACTGGTACTGCCACACGTGGACTGGCCTGTAGGGGACATCAGGAAATAAGTCTCCATCTGCGTCTACATGTGAAAGGCTCCAGCAGTGTCATTGACGTATGGTTTCAGTTGTGTCAGAGCCACAGGCCTGATGGGAGCCACCTGCCTTATAGTCAGGGCCACTGGAATTATGCGACATGGGAAGACCAAACTTTGTGGCAGGGTTGACTAAATTATGCTGCAGTAAAAGGCAAATTATGTGGCTGAATGCAGTGCATTTTGTGACTGTAGTACTTCATTATTTTGTAAATTTAACACTTGTTACCACTGTGAAGGCAAAGGTTTCTGCTCGTTAGTACCAGGTTAATACCCAAATACAGCAATAAGTGACTGAAGGGTGACCAGTAAACCTTGCCGAGGCCCCTCCACTGAGCAGCGACACATGTTGCTGCATTTTAGTACCTTTAGTAACTTTTGATCCATTTGAGCTAGAAGCAACATTTTGTTTGTTAAAATCTGCAAATTATACAGTCGATGATTAATTATATGGCAAATGAAGCAAATCCATAATAATGCCGAAAATGTTGAGGCTTCTGAAACGCATAACTCTAGTGGCCATGGCTATAGTCCAGCCCTGTAGTTGCTGCAGTTGGAAACAAGCACAAAGGAAATACCTGCAGTTTATTGATTTACGCAAACTCTCCTCTGGCTAGTGATTTGAGATGAAGCCCAAATGCCTTAGTCCAGCCCTTGATAGGCACTGCCAATCTTAGTGGAAGGTGTCTATGAGCAAGGCTAGAGAGAATAAGGGTGTGGTGGAAATCAGAGGATTTCACCTGTCACACTTACGTTAGACACATTTTTATTTCTGAAACAAAGATAATCTTCAGCCCCGGTAACATAATTCACATTTCGTAGCCCCATTTGTGAGTAATTCATCCAGTACAGGATTTCTCTTAGTGTTCAGGTACTTGTAGCACTGCCTATGTATTCCATTAAAAAAACATTACAAGTATAGAATACAACTGAAAACCTGGAGTGGATCAGCACAAGGACCTGGGAAGCTTGTGAGTTGTACTGAAGTCATCTATGTTACGACACTTTGCTCAAGGATAAACATGTATACCCAGTGTAAACTAAACTTTTAACGACTGGGGGCGGAGCTAGCCTGCAGGAAAGATGGCCGTTACAGCGTGAGGCTCTGCCAGACTTAGGGCTATAATTTCTCATTTCCCCTGATTCAGCGGTGCGGGAGGTGCTTCCCCCGGCCGGAGGCCTTTGTGGATGGACAGGGCTTCCACCGGTCCGTAAATTTGCTGGCTCGCTGCCCTGGGAGCCGACGGGGTGACGGAGGCCCCGCCGGCGTCAGGCCTGAGGAGGAACGGCGCGCTCGGATCGTACGAGCTGCCTCGAGCTGCTTCCGGGGCCAAGGAGGGGGTCCCTGCGGCCCCGTCGAGGAGAGGTGAGAGGCGGTGCTGGTTGGGGGGCCTTACGCAGTCTTGCCGTGCCACGGCCCCCCTGTGAGGCTGTAGGCCAGGGCTGGGCCTGGCCTGGTGCTGCGCAGTTGCCTCGCGGTGCGCAGCTGTCTGGGGGCACGCGCCGCGGGTGCGAGGCCTTCCCGCCTTGGAGGTGGCGGACCGGCGGTGGTCTAGGCCCAATTTGGAGGAGGATGGTGGGGGCCCTCGGGCGGTGGAGCCCTTGCGGTGCAGGGGCCCACGTGCGCTGCAGGCCGGAGAGACCCCCTGTGAGGCTGGGGACCCACCTTTTATGGCCTCATGAGGGGTGGTCTCGCTTTGAAACTTCAGGTGATGGGCCCCTGCTGGAGGGGCCTGTACTCCATTGTCACCGGCTGGATCGGGCTGGGGGGGGAGCCTTGCTGGGAATAGATGCCAAGTTGGACCATTTGACAGAGCAGATGGACCGCATCTGAGCTCGGGTGGATGAGCATGATGCTTGGTTTGAGCAGCTGGAGTCACGCACCTCGGAGATGGAGGATCAGTGGCATGGGGAGAGGGAGCGCTTGTTGCAGATAGAGTGAGTGCTGGAGGTCATAAGGAACAAGAACGAAGATTTGGAGGCGGGGTCTCGGCGCAATAACGTTCGGTTGCTTGGCCTTCCTGAGACCACGGACATGGGCAGGATGGAAGATTTCGTGCAACAAATGCTCGCTGATTTGTTTCCTGGTGGGCTTTCTCGTATGCTGGTGGTAGAGAGGGCTGATAGGTCTCTGGGCCGCAGGTCCCCTCCTGGGACCCCGCCGAGACCTGTTATTTTTCGTCTTTTGAATTATCGTGACCGCGATGCTGTGCTGCGACTGGCTAGGGACCGCCGCCCGGTGGTGTACAGAAACACTGAGCTGCAATATTTTCCGGACTACACTCCAAATGTGCAGGCAGCGTGTAAGGCGTTCCTGCCAGTTAAGCGCTCTCTGAGTCTGACTGCAGCTCGTTTTTCGCTTATCTACCCGGCAAAGCTTCGGATGTAACACGGCGGAACATTGCATTTCTTTACGGATCCGAAGTTGACGGGCAAGTTCGTCAAGACGCTTCCTCGGTGCTCTTCAGCTGAACAGTCTGGAGCTTCGGGCTCGGAGCGGGCACACCTCAGTGACACTGATTGACTGCCTTGAAGTTGCGTTGATGGTTGGCCCTGAATCATGGCGGGTGCCGCTCTGGTGGTGCCTCTGACATCCTCTTTCAGCGTTGCTGAATCAGTTTATCTGTTTTTTCTAGCCCTTTGTCCTTTCTAGCCTGTCTGTTCTTCGGATGGGCTGGATGGCTAGACTTATGACCCCTGGATGAGTCCTTTTCTTATGCTGTGGGGTTCAGGTCTCCTTTGTTTGGGGATGGGGGAGAGCTTTTTGCTTTGACCTGTTTGGGGGGTCTGCGTGGGTGGGGGTGGGACTGGGTCCTGGTTTGTTGTATCTGTGATGTTAGGATTTCATTACTGTTTTGTTGTGCTGGATGGGGCTGGTTGGAGGTGGCGGGCGGATCTGTGGCAACGCCTGGAAATGTTGCTGGGATGAGGCTGGGGGCAATGACGATGGTTAGTTGCCTCACCTGGAATGTGAGTGGCCTGAATGATCAGCGTAAGGTGCGTCACATATCTGCTTACATTCAAAGGCATCGTATTGATGTGTGTCTGCTTCAGGAGACTCATCTGGAGGTGCACACGTTGAAGCGGCTGAGGGCAGGGTGGATTGGAGAGTGTCATGGAGCGGTGTTTTCGAGCGATTTTTCTGCATAAGAGGCTGCAATGGCGTATGCATCGTGTGATAGTGGATCCGAATGGGCGTTATGTGCTGCTGGGTGGGACATTGCTGGACAGGCCTTCCGGTTGGTGTCAGTGTACGGCCCTAATGTGGATGACCCTGGATTCTTTTGTGAGGTGTGGCGCTTGGTGGAATCGTTGGGCAGTGGGGCTGTGATCTGGGGGGGAGACTTCAATGTGGGCCTGGATCCGGAGAGGGACCGGGAGAGCTCGACTAGACCTCGACATTCTGCTGCTGCTGCTGCATTGAAGAATGTGATGAGTGATGGCGCTTTGGTTGATCTATGGAGAGCTAAGCATGGGGATCTGAGGGAGGGCACGTGCGTTAACTATGTTCATAATAGCTGGTCTCGCCTGGACCGATGGTTGGGGACTAGGGACGTGGAGATGTGGATGCAATCGGTAGAGCATCTGGCCCGGACCTTTTTGGACCATTCCCCGGTGAAGCTGCAGCTGTCGATACCCGGGGGTCGCGTTTGCTTGGCGCTTGCCACAGGGAGCTCTTCGAGATGTGGTGTTTCGTGAGGAGGTTTGGGAAGCCATTTTGCATTTCTTTGCTGAGAACCACGGGTCGGTGAACTCAGCTGGAACGCTCTGGGAGGCCTTCAAGGTGTTCATTCGAGGGGTGTGCCTCTCTAAGCAGCACGTCGTGCTTCATGCCTTGCGTCGTGAATTTGCTGAGCTGGAGTCTCAGATAGTGGAGTTAGAGGCGAAATTGGCGACGGACTGGGCTGGTGAGATGTTGGCGGCTTTACGGGATGCAGTCTCCCGATATGAAGAGGCCTCTGATCGCGAGGTGTGCTTCCTGGGGAAATATGCCAGGGCTCGGCGCTATGGGGAGGGCGACAGGGCGGGTCGTACATTGGCGAACATGCTGCGCAAGCCTTGGGCGAGTGGGTATGTCACTGAGATAGACGGGCAGGGGGGCCAGCGGGTGGTTGGAACGGCGGGGGTTATGCAGGTCTTTGCACGATATTTTGAGGATCTGTACTCGGCCCCTGCTGAGCCGAACCTTGATATGGCGCAGGCTTATTTTGCTGATATCAGTCTGCTCTGGTTTGATGACAAGCATAGAGCCTATTTTGATGAGCCCTTCTCGGTGGAGGAGGTCAAGGCAGTAATTAGGTGATAAGGCTCCAGGCCTCGATAGCTTGACTCCTGCCTTTTATAAGGAGTACTCCGATATCCTGGCTCCCTACCTGTTGGAGGTCTATGCTGAGTTTTTGGAAGCGGGCTCTCTCCCTGCTTCTTTGCCGGAGGTTGAATGGATGTATATTGGACCCCATCCCGGTGGCCCGGAGGATTTGTTGGGGGTGCCCTCTGTCCCCGCTCCTTTTCGCTATTGCGATGGAGCCGCTGGCGGCCTATTTGCAGCAACATCACAACCACAGGGGGCTGCAGTTTAGGCAGCGCCCGATTTTGGTCTCAATGTACGCTATGGTATTTTAGTGTATATGCGGGAGCCGGGTGGGAATTTGGATATTTTGCTCACTGAGGTTGTCCGCTTCGGTACCTTCTCTGGCATAGTGATGAACTGGTCCAAGTCGGTGGTGCTCCCTCTCACTAGTAGTATGGCGCGCTTTTCATCGCGTTATCCTGTTGAGTGGGCGGAGGGCCCAGTCCGCTATCTGGGTGTTTGGCTCAGCTATGATGTTGAGACCCTTTGGCTTGCTAATTATGGTAGGCTGGTGGCCTGGTTGGAGGACAAGCTGGAGATGTGGCGCTCCCTGCTGCTTGCGTTGATTGGGCGCCTTGGCATTGCCAAGATGGTTTTTTACCCAAAAATCTTTTTGTTAAACCTTCCGCTGGTGCTGCCCATGAGCTTCCTGCGGAGGCTTAGATCGGCTTTGGTGCGGCTGGTTTGGGCAGGCGGGCAGCCCAGGATCGCGTGGGAGAAGCTGACGCTGCCGTTTGAGCTGGGGGGGCTTGCCGCCCCTGATTTGGAATTGTATTATTACTGTGCTCAGGCCCATTTTGCGTAATTTTGGATGCGGTGATGCGGTGTGGCCAGACCGGCTGCCGCAGGTGCTTGGATGTATGACCCGGACTCGCCCTAGGGGTGTGAATACAGTTGCATGCACTTCTGGGGCTTGGGCCGCTCTGCTGCATCGGTCGGATGGATGTGAGCCTTTTGCTCCTACGATGCCGGTGTTGGATGTTGCAGATCAAAGAATGGCCAGTGATGTGCGACTGCAGGACTTTCTTTCTGCTTCCGGGTTGTCTCTGCTGGGGGACTGGTTTGTGAATGAGCGTTTGCGGTCGCCAGAGGAGGCGCTAAGTGATGGTGTTGATAATGTGTTGCATAGGTTGTATTTGTTCAGAGTGTACGCAATGCTTCGGGTGCGATTTACTGGTCTTCCGACTATTCCTCAAACGCTTGAGCTAATTTGGTGCGCGCAGTCCCTGCGTCAGCTTATTACCAAAACTGTATAGATGTATGCAGGAGTAGCGGCGGGCGGTGGTGGAGGCTGCGTGGGTTAAATGGGAGAGGGATGTTGGGGAGGAGATTACTGATGCTATGTGGAGAAGCTGCTGTGCACACATGAGAGCACTGTCGCCCAATTATAGACTGCGGCTCATACACTTTAAATTCTTACATCGCTTGTATTATACCCCCCTCAGTCTACGGGCTATGGGGTTGCGCGACGATGCGCGCTGCGAATGCTGCCTTGCCCTGGACACTGATTTTCTGCACTTGGCGTGGACTTGTGGTGAGGTGCGTGTCTTTTGGGGTGAAGTGATGCATGCGTTAACCGGCCTGACTGGCTTGAATCTGCCTTTCTCTCTGGTGGTGGCGTTGCTGGGCATGCTGGACGGGGTGCCGTTGGAGTGGAGACGTCTCGTGGGTATGTTGCTCTTGTTAGCGAAGAGAAGAGTGGCGGTGTGCTGGGGGGCGGGGCAGGGCTCCGCGGAAGGTTGATTGGCTGCGGGATGCCGCATTCTGTCAGGAGCAGCTGTCCATCTTTTGGGAGATGGCCCCGGCGCGCTCTCGCCCTAAAGACATTTGGGTGCCTTTCCGCTCCTTTTTGGAATCCACTGGTTAAATTGAGAGAGTCTTTGCGGTGGGTGCGAGGTCACGTGTATGACTGTTTGGATTGGGTATTGCTCCAACACGTGTCGGAAATGCTGTTTGGTGGATGTTTCTGCTGTGTGGGTCTGTTCGGCCGCCTCCGTCCTGCTGCTGTTGTGATTGTTGTTAGTTTCTACCCCCAGTACTTTTGTATTTAGATTTCCCCTGGGGGTGTTTTTTCATGTTGCTCCTATCGGCAGGTATACAGGATGGTATTTGAACTTTGGGCTTCGACCCCGCTGGGTTCTTTGTTTCCTTGGACTTTGCCTTTGTGATCCCGGCTCTTCTCGTGCATACACTTATGGACTCCCTGTGTTATATCTGGAGCTCTTGGGGCTGTTGTTGTTGGTTTATGCAAACTTGTATAAATAAATAAATACATTTAAAAAAAAACTTTTAACGACTGGATTTCTGTGGCAGGCAAGGATCAAATTATGCTGAAATTTTACACATTAACACTGTCTGGGCACATGTTTCACTTCAAATTCTTAAATTTGCGGAAAAACGCTGCAGCATCACATAATTCTAATGACTCTGCTTAAAACTCGTAAACAGTTCAGGCCAGTGCTAATGTATCACCATAACTATCTTGAGGAATTCACTAAATTCCTCCATAATTTGGTCTTTATTTCTGACCCGCTTGGCAAATGTCACAAACTAACGACTTTACAATGCTTCATTTAACAGAAAATGTGTGCCTCCTCTGCTCTTGTATCCCACTATACAAAGGTTTTTGCAAAGTTGTATTTCAACCTTTGGTTTTGAAAAGATGACAGGTATGCACGAGTTTCGATACTGGTGACATTACAAGACTTTATATCAGTAAAATTATACAAATTCTCACAATAAATATGTGAATAAAATAATACAACTTCATAAAACATACATATAAAATTCACACTGAATGGATGCTATGCAATCGTTTCCAGATAATATACGGAAAATTAATTGTTTAGTCCATAATTCTGTCACAGGTAGAACAGCTGCTTTAGGAGAGATCCCCTGTGGCTGGAGGACACATTTGCGTTCTGGTTCCAGTGCTCCTCACCAGGTGTGAGACTCAGCCTGCCGTGATTGAGCGCTCAATCCAACTGCTAAATGCGTGAGGCTCCCTCGTGTTGAGTGAGACCTGAAGCCTCTGTTATTTCAAGTGTGTGTTGCATTAGACCAAAGTTTTCACGTTTCCAAGGTCATCCAGTCAAGTATTACAGCTTGCATTCTGAGACATCTAGGCCCTACATCCCTGGCAGTAAATGCCACCTACCGCCGTGCTGACGGCCGGCAACATGCCGTGACCACAGGTATTATGACCCACACATAGAAATCCACCACTATACAGACAACCACACAGGTCTGCCAGACCAGAGGTCAGTGATAAACTGGCGATAGCAAAACCCACACCGTTACGCCAACAGGAATATGGCCACGGTATCACAACCCACGAATCACCGCAGCAGTCTTTCAATCGCGGTAAACCATTGGCGGTATACACCGCCATGCTCAAAATACATACACACTTACAAAACAACACCACATTGGACAATTCAAACTACACACGCCTGGCACACATACACACACCACACCCACACACTCACACCACTATAAAATACACACCCACAATACCCACAGCCCCTTCCACGAAAAAAAAGATTGCGAACAGAGAGAGACAAGCAAGGATCACCCACTCAATCAGAGGCACAGAATACCATCACCCATACACCATTCACGCACATCACAGCATACACCACAACCTATCACCCCATACATCATCCCACACATCCTCACACATATCACTTGCACCATATCCATGGCACCCCAAAGACACCCCAGGTTTTCTGAGGAGGAGCTAAGGGTAATGGTGGAGGAAATCATCTGGGTAGAGCCACAGCTATTCGGATCACAGGTGCAGCAGACGTCCATTGCAAGGAAGATGGAGCTATGGCGGAGAATAGTGGACAGGGTCAACGCCGTGGGACAGCACCCAAAAAACAGGGATGACATCAAGAAGAGGTGGAATGACCTACGGGGGAAGGTGCGTTCCGTGGTTGCAAGACACCAGATTGCTGTACAGAGGACTGGCGGTGGACCTCCACCTCCTCCCCCACAACTAACAATATGGGAGGAGCAAATCTTGGCGATCATGCATCCTGAGGGTCTCGCAGGAGTAGCAGGAGGACTGGACTCTGGTCAATCTGAACTTCTTCATCCCCCCACCCTATCTGCATGCCATCACTAACTCCTACCTTTACACTCACCCCCATCACTCCAACACTTTACATATACCCCACTATCACAACCCACCCACCCCAATACCAAGCCCTGCATGCCACACCAATGCATGGACACCCATCAAAGACCTGCATAGACACCCATCACCCCAGCATGTGCAGTAGAGAGACTCACCCAGCCCACAAAATCACCACTCACACAAGGCCAAGCCGACAGGGAAATGACAATCATAGATGGAAACACACCCATGCTTAGTATGGCCCACGCAGATACATTAACAATGCATTTGCATCCCCACAGGACCCCTACTCACTGTCACTGGAGAGGAGGTGCCAGCTACATCCAGTCCCCCTCCCCCGAAGTGGCCCACAGTGATGACAGCAGCTCTGCACGCCTGGATCAGGATGACAAACCTGGCCCATCATGGGCCTCTGGACAGTCGGTTCCCCTGCCACAGTCCCAACCCAGCACAGAGCCTCCCCCCTCAGGAAACACCAGCACAGCACCCACCCAGCAGGCCCATGCCACTGTCCCCAGGACACATCAATCAGCAGTGTGTCCACCACTACAGGGACCCCAGGCAACCCCACAAACACAGGACGATCAGGGACCTGGGGTCAGTGGCAGTGGGCACACGGTTCAGGGGACAGAGGCACAGGACAACAGGGAAGCTGGGAGGACTGCTCTGCGACAGGGGGAGGACAGGCCCAGGGAACCGACTCTACGAGGCACTCGCCAACATCCTGGAAGCATACCACCATTCCCAGGAGACCACGGGCCAGATACTGGCCAAGCTGCAGGAGACCCAGCGGCTGCAGGAGGGACAGTACCTGGGGATCAGGGAGGACCTGAGGGACATCCACACCACCCTGGTCACCACTGCAGGGGTGCAGACATGGCCAACACCATGAGGGAGGCAGTGGTACACCAACGGGCCCCTGACACTAGCCACACCGAAGAACAGCCCTCCACCTCCACCGATGCTAGTGGACAGGAGGCCCGCCACTGGAACAACAGGCCATCAGCACCCACCCCCTGCAGAAGGAGAACCACCACGCAAAAGGTCCCTGCAATCCAGGCAGAAGCCAGAGAACATTGCCAAAACCCAGCCAGGAAATAGGACTCCCCTGATTGTCACCCTTGTGTCCCACTCTGTCACCTGTCCACCTTCATCTGCCAATGCTCCACTTCTTATGTCCCCTTGGACAATGCACCTGTGATACCAATAGACTGGACTCTATCCTGGACATTTCTCCACCATCAACCCAGCCCACTGCAATATCCCCTACACATATTATCACAGAAATAAACACCATTGGAGCTAATACAAGTATGGAGTCTGACAATTGATTGAAATATGTAATTGCTTAACAAGCTGTAAACATTGCAATTCAAATGTACAGTTATATTACATAGGTATGACCTATAGTGGGCAGCAGTAAACACACCAGGAGCCAGAGTGGGGCACAGATATCTGAAAACAGAGATGCCAAAGGGTACAGTAAGTGGCCATAGGGAAATCAAGCTGCCATGTACAATGTCCAACACAAAACTGCAATTGAAGGTGAAGTTAGAGTGTCCTATCTGTGTGTCACTGGAAGTACTGTTGGATTATTGTAGTTCTGTTGTCCACATCCTCTTCCTCTGCATCCTCTTCGTCACTGTCCACAGGCTCTACCGCTGCCACACGACCATCCCCAGACTCATCCTTCTGCAGAAAAGGCACCTGGGGTCTCAAGGCCAGGTTGTGCAACATGCAACGATGATCTGGCACACCTTCTTCGGTGAGTAGTACAGGGATCCACCTGTCAGATGGAGGCACTGGAATCTGGCCTTCACGAGGCCAAAGGTGCGCTCAATGATCCTTCTTGTTCGCCCATGTTCCTCATTGTAACGTTCCTCTGCCCTTGTCCTGGCATTCCTCACTGGGGTCAGTAGCCATGAGAGGTTGGGGGTAACCAGAGTCACCTGTAAATATCGAGGTATACCTGTTGGCCACACACTCACCCTTAGGGCCAACCCCACACCCATACACCTACATCAACTGGGTGGGGACCATGGGCTCACCTATTAGCCACACCCGGTGCCTTTGGAGTTTAGACATCCATATGAGATGCTGTTATTCCTCAAGATAAAGGCATCATGCACAGAGCCAGGATACTTTGCATTGACGTGGGAGATGTACTGGTCTGCCAAACACACCATCTACACATTCAGAGAGTGAAAGCTCTTTTGATTTCTGAACACCTGTTCATTTCTCCAGTGGGGGACAAAGGCAATATGTGTACCATCAATGGCACCAATGAAGTTAGGGATATGTCCCAGTGCATTGAAGTCAGCCTTCACTGTGGCTAAATCCTCCACCTGGGGGAATACGATGTAGCTGCGCATGTGGTTCATCAGGGCAGACAACACTCTGGTCAGCACATTTGAGAACATAGGCTGGGACATCCCTGATGCCATGGCCACTGTTGCTTGGAAGGAACCACTTGCCAAGAAATGAAGCACTGACAGGACCTGCACTAGAGGGGGGATACCTGTGGGGTGGTGGATAGCTGAAATCAGATCTGGCTCCAATTGGGCACACAGCTCTTGGATTGTGGCCCCATCAAGTCTGTAGGTTAGGATAATGTGCCTGTCCTCCAGTGTTGCCAAGTCCACCAGGGGTCTGTACACAGGGGTATGTCTCCATCTCCTATTCATCCGCAGCGGTAGGTATCTAAGGGACACAAGAGTGAGGAGGCTGTCATAAACTGAACACTGGAGCCACAACAGAATTTGGCAATCTGTAAACTTGTAATGGGTCAGTGTGATTTGTCCAGTATGTGCCTATTTCTCCTGTGATGCAGCATGAATCCATAGGGCTGCCCCCTACCCCCCTGAAATGGCGTCCGCATGTCCTGTGTGGAGGGACAGGTGGGAGTGAGGTAATTCCGCTGACGTTTTGCGCCGTGGCGGTCGGGAACTGCTGTCCAACTCCTCATTGGTTAATATTGGGCCTTACGGTTACAGTGGCCAATGATGATCTACGCTGGTGGTGATGGAATGCACCGCCGCGGATGTTATCGCCATTTTCTATCTGATTCCCCACTTGCTACCTGACCTTCCATAGGAGAGGACCTACACTGCATGTGCTGCTGTGACCTGAGTCTGGAACCTACCATGGCCCGTGTGACCAGGGAAAGGGCCCTAGCCTTCACTTCAGAGGAGCTGGAGAGACTGGTGGATGGGGTCCTACCCCAATATGGACTGCTGTATGGGCCTCCAGACCAACAGGTGAGTACACTGTGGGCATGATGCATGTGGCATGGAGTGGTGTTTGTGAAGGCCTCATGTAAGATGGGTGGGTGGATGTCCTCTTTGTGGCGTACAGCTTGTGTGCTGGGCTATGTGTGTGCCAATGGTGATCAGAACGGGTATGGTGGGCCATCTGTGTAAAAGACTGGACTATTTGTCTAATGGTATTTTCCTGTGTGTATTGCCTCTGCAGGTCAGCGCCCATCAAAAGAAGGGTATATGGTGTGCCATCGCCAAGGAGGTGCGGACCCTGGGGGTCTATGGCAGGCGGAGCACCCACTGTCGCAAACGGTGGGAGGACCTGAGACGCTGGGCACAGAAGACCTCGGAGGCCCAGCTGGGATGGCCTCCCAACGAGGAAGGGGTGCCCCCGAACCCTGACCCCCCTGATGGCCTGCATACTGGCGGTGGCCTATCCAGAGCTGGAGGGGTGCTTGAGGGCATCACAGCAGCCACAAGGGGGTGAGTACAGTGCCCCTCATTACAACTTGCGGCTGGTGGGGTGGTATCTGGGTGGTGGATGTGTGTCAGTGGGTGCCAGACATAGCAGGGTGGGTAGGGTTCTGAAGGGATTGTCCTGCCTACCTAACTTGTGAGCATCCACTACTGGTCAGGGCTGCGTGGCGCCCAGGTGTGCTGCAGTTGGCGGTGTGTGCCCCTCCTCATGCCTTGGTGGATAGCGAGATCAGTGGTGGTGCACTGCATAGTGCATATGCCTGTTCCCTGTGTTTGAGGGTGCTGTGTACGCCAACGGTGGTGTTGGTGCAGCCATTGACCCAGTATATCCTTTGTCTCTCTCTCCCCTTTTTGTTTTGTCATCCTGTCCTTATGTGCATTAGCATTATCTGGGGGAGGAGCAGAGGCACCGGCAAAGGAGGGACCTGCATCCCACAGGACCCAGGAGACAGAGTCCACCGACCCACAGGGCACCAGTGGGACGGAGGGTGAGGGGAGCAACACGGCAGAGACTGGAGGGGGCAATTCAGACTCAGATACCTCTGCCGATGGAAGCTCCCTGGTGGTGGCGGACACTTCTATGACCACCCCAGTTACAGGTACAGCGGCCAACCCTGTACCAGCACTGCCCTCCCAGCAGCCCCTCAGCGAATTGCCCGTGCCCGCTCACCAAGGAGGGTGGGCACCTCCTTCGCCCCAGGCCCCTCAGGCCCTGCCCCAGTTAGCCCTGAGTGAGGAGGCTATTGACCTCCTGAGATCCATCTCTGTACGGCAGTCCACCATTGTGACTGACATCCAGGGGCTGGCAGCCCAGATGCAACAATCTAATGCATTCCTGGAGGGCATTCACACTGGATTGGCAGCCCAACAGAGATCGAGTCAGGCTCTGGCCTCCTCTGGTGGCAGCCATTATCTCTGTTTCTACTGTCCCCCCTCCAACTTCCACTTCCCAGTCCCATTCTCCTCAACCCCAACCCATCCCAGGCACACATACAGACGAGCATGCACACAAAACAACACACAAGAGTGGCACAGGCAAACACAAACACCACACTTCATCCCACATGCACTCACACATACACCATTCATTTGCAGACACTACAACATCCACTATGTCCTCTGTCTCTCCCTCCTCCCCCTCCACCACCTCCCTCCCAGCCATGTCCACACTCACACCTGCATTCACTACATTATCATTCACTACCAGCATCATCACCACACCAAGCAGAACACACACCTCACTGCAGACACTTCCACAACAGCCATGCACACGTCCCCTATGTCCTCTCCCACTGTGTCTGTCCCCCCTCCTAAAGTACACAAACGCAAGCACTCAGACACCCAACAGCCATCCACCTCACATCAGCATACAGTCCATGCACCTGCAGACACCTCCAACAACCACTCCCTCATCCTCCACTCCCCTTCCTTCTCCCTCTTCTCCCCCCAATGTCCCTAAGAAACATTTCCTATCCACCATTGACCTCTTCCCTACCCCTACCCCCCCGTCCTGCACATATGGCCAGGCTAGGAAGAACCCAGCCAAGTACCTCAGCCACACAGGCCACGAGCTCAGTTCCATTCTCACCTACTCATGGTGGAAGGGAATCCAGGCCACATTTACTGAAGGGGAAGGAGCCTGCACCGGCAGGCAAGAAGGGCAAGGAGCCTGCACCTGCACCCCGAAAGGGGAAGGAGCCTGCACTAGCAGGCAAGAAGGGCCAGGAGCCTGTACCAGCAGGCAAGAAGGGAAAGGAGCCTGCATCTGCCACCAGAAAGGCCAGGAGCCTGCACCAGCAGGCAAGAAGAGCCAGGAGGCTGCACTAGCATCTGTCACGGAGCCCCCACCACCAACCATGGTTGTGAATCCATCCGAGGGTACAGGGGATGTGCAGGAGCCTCCCACCACCACCAGCACCACCACAGTGCAGCCGTCACCGCCGGCGGACACAATGTAATCCTGCCTCCATGGGCTACTGTGCAGCCCGCACCCACCAGAAGCAGTGGGCAAGTCACCCACTCGAGAGACTGTGACCTTGCACTCCCCAGGACCAAGCACAGGGCATGTTGCCTCCTCCAGAATCAGTGGTCTTGTTTCCGCTCCCGGCTGAGGTGCCCCACCCTCCCCCTGAGGTGCCTGCCTATTTGCCAGCTGATGCCCCTGCAGTGTTCTCTCCATGTTGATGCAGGTGACAGGTGGGGCCTTGGAGTTTGGCCTGTGGCCATGTGGCCCATGCAAACTGAGGACTGGGCAGTGTCCCTTTTTCTGTACATTTGTAAATAGCTGTTACATTGGCTAACTTTTTTGTTTTGTTTATGTATTGATATTATTACAATCACTTTGGTAAATTCATTTTGTCCTTGCATTATTCAGCCAATTTATGGGGTTTAACTTGTTTTCTTGTGCAGCTGGTTGTGTGTATTATGTGTGTGTCTGGGGTGTGTATGGTGCGTGTGTGTGTGTGTCACTCTCTTTTTCCTCCCCCCTTGTGTGCTAGGCGGCTGTACTCACTGTCATCGTCTTCGCCGGCGTTGGTGTTCGTGGTGGAGCAGAACGTAGAATATCATCAGAAATACATTCAGATCTGGTTCCATGGCGGCGTGGTTCTTCCCTGTGTCTCCAATGGTGAGTCCTTTCCCTTCTGAGGTCTGTTTCCACCAGGCTTTTGATGTCATTGGTAATGCCCCGGAAAAGGTGGCAGATTGTGTTGTTGTAATATGGTGGGTGGAACTTTGACTTCCGTATGGCTGTGGGCGGCTACCACCGTGGTGGCTGTTGTTTCCGCCCTGGCGGTCAGTGTGGTACACTGGCTGCCTTTCGGAGATCTTTTCGTCATGGTCATAATTTTGCGGTAATTACCGCCGGCCTGTTGGCGGCATTACCGCCACTTTATCACCGACCGCCAGGGTCGTAATGAGGGCCTTTGGCCATTCAGTCCCACAGGACCTTTTGGTATCCCAGCCCACCGCCAGGAGGTTATGGCTTGGGTATCTATCAATTCAAAGGTAATGAATCTGCAGCTAGAAGTCTCTTTCAGATGAACAAGTTACTTACCTTTGGTAATACAGTACCTCTCTGGTAGAGACTATCTAGCTGCAGATTCCTTACACCCACCCATGCCTCCCCGCTCTGCAGATATGTCTAGGAGTGTTAGGATTTATCCCTTTCAGGGCCTTAGTTTTGCTCAGACAAAATGTTGGTTCTATCCATGACTCTGCACTTCTGACGTGGAAGTTTTGTGGGTCAAAGAACTGAGGTACGTGCGGCAGGGTGGTACCTTTATAGGCGACAGTGACATCACAGATGGCTCCAACAATGCTGACGAAGCCACACAGAGCCGAACGACGCACGCGGATCCGAACGACGCCACCCGATTGCGCACAAAGGGTATTGCTTAGTAAAAAATTCCTGAGTCGAAGCTGAGCGAGGGAATTCAAAGGTAAGGAATCGGCAGCTAGATAGAGTCTCTACCAGATAATGCGTTACCGAAGGTAAGTAACTTGTTCATTTAGGACACACTCTTTCAACAGAAGACATAAAACCGAAGGATGATTTACTTAGAGCAATTCGTGAAGCACCCAGTCCAAATGACAAGGATACATTAAAATCTTTTCTTGGGTTAAGCGAATATTACTCAAGGTTTATCATGGATTATATAAATTTAGTTGAACCACTTCGGATGTTATTGAGGAAAAAAACAATTCAATTGGGGTTCTGGACAAGAAATGGCATTTAAAGGAATAAAAGAAGCAATATTAAAGCAACTGCACTACGACCTTATGATCCAAAGCAAGAATAGAATAGGGCCCTATTACTTTTAATCTTATAATAAATAACTCTTTAGTTACTTATCACCTCAGCATAATTGTTCCAATCCACAACAATCAACATCTAAGTTATTGTTTCTCTTCTGATCTAGCATATGCAACAAGAATTTTAGATTCTATTAAAGGCACAGAGGGAAGGATTTTCTATCTTTACTACTACAAACAGCCAAATTACAGTAAATAAAAAAACACATTTGCCATGAGGCTTTGAACCACGCCTCATATAATGCACCAATCACATATGTTCTATCCTATATCAGGATCGGGGCTTCTGATTATGTTGCTTCAAAACTTACTTATCACAACAGAAGAAGCATGCACAATAAGCTTATAGTAAAATGCTTTAAATACAGACTCAGAAGACCAATCAGTGGCATGTGACATATCTTCTAATCTGGATCCTAACACAAAAGCTTTAGAGGCCATAACCTACCTGCTAAGTCTAGAGCCTTCATGTATAAGACAGAAAACGATTTACGTCCAAAGTTGAGCGTATCTAGGCTTAGGGACAGTTTGCACAGCAAAGGATGCATACCCACTGGTTTGCCATCACTATATTAATGAGCTGCTGATAAAGCTGACAGGAAATTGTTTACTGACCTGTAACACAATCAAGAATCCGCACATTTGCAAAGAAAGTTCAGACTATTTTTCAGGGCTGACCCCATGGGACCCACATTCTGTTGATCGCACCAACCCACCCACTTCCTCCCAGCCAAAGAGTATCGCTTGTGGGTGGGTGGAGCCCAAGGTTGAAGTACAAAAGCTGCAGCTGTGAGTGAAATGCCTTTCATCTGTCCATGTTTCCATATACTCCAAGCCATGAGAACTAACTGGCATTGAAGAAGTAGAGGGTGTAGTGATCCAACTGGATCTGCCAGGAGGTTCCGAAAAATGGGAAGAAGAGGAGAGGCAGACAACTCCAGAAGGGTTGGGAACTAAGGCTGAGTCTTCCAAACAGGAGTTAGAAGAACCACTGTTGCCAATTGTCTCCGGACTTGCACCACAACTCTGGGGATTATTGCAAAAGAAGAGAAGGCATAATTCATTTGCTTGGACCAGTCCTGTAGGAAAGCATCCAGCGCCCCTGGGTCCGGTCTCCAGCTGTAAATCTTAATCAACTGACAATTCAGTCGAGATGCAAATAAATCCAATTGACACAGGCCGAAAGATAGCAGGATTAACTGAAAAACGAGAGGCTAGAGCTTTCAGTTTCTGTAATAACCAGAAATCTGGAGTTGCAATCCACCACAATGTTGTCCTTGCCCAGAAGATACTCCACTATGACTGTAATCTTTTGCCAAAGACAGAAATGCCAAAACTCCTTGGCGATGTTTGCCAGGAGACGTGACCTGGTTTCTCCCAGACAGTTGATGATCTGACCACGAAGACATTGTCCATCTGAAGGAGGATGCACCAGTTGCTTTTCTTGGGAGAGTGGGACTTTATTGCAAAGGACCCCCGAGAAGCGAGAAGCAATTTATGTGCATACCGAGTTCATCTGAGGACCATTGACCTTCGGTAGAAAAGTGCCCATACTTTGCTTCCCAGCCCCACCGGCTGGCATCGGATTCTATAGCACATCCGAGATGGTTCCGAAAATAGCTCAGCCATTCCACGTTTCCATGTGTTGAAGCCACCACTGGAGTTCCACTTGAGCCTCAGGGGATAATGGAACTAGATAATCATACATCAAGCCTTTCTGAAGATAATGGATCTTCAATCTCTGCAGTGCCCTGTAGTGCAGCGGGCCCAGAAAGATCGTCTGAATGGAAGAGGCTAGCAGACCACAATCCGAGCTAAGGATCTCAAAGACACCGTCTGATTGCACAAGGCCCTCTTCAAATCCCATTTGATGGATTTCACTTTTAAAGTCAGGAAAAGCAATTGTGTCTTGACTGAATCGACTTGAAACCCTAGGAATTCCACTTGTTGGGATGGAATAATCCTTGACATTTTGGTATTGATCAAAAAGGCTAGCTGTTGCAGTAAATTTGTTGCTCAAGATAAATGCGTGAGAAGCATATCTTTCTCCTGTGCCATCATAATCATGTTGTCTACATAGATGATCATCTGAACACCCATCACCTTGAGATGTTCGACTACTGGTTTGAGCAGCTTCGTGAACACCCAAGGAGCTGAATAAAGACTGAAGGGAAGACACAGATAGTCAAATCATTTGTTCCGCCATTGGATCTGAAGAAATCTCCGATGGGGGGAGAATGGGGAATGTGAAATAGGCATCTTTAAGATCTAGGTGCACCATTCAGCAATTTTCTTGCAGTAGATCTCGAAGAAGGTGAATACTGTGGCTCGCCCATCCAAAAAGGGGGTTAAAGATCTTCTTCAAAGAAGTCTGGGCTTTATCCAAAGAGAGGAAAGCATTCATAAACTTGGCAGCGTCCTTCACAAAATTATCATCAAATAACTTTCTATCAGCCAGTGGCCCTGCCTCTGAAGTGACTAATTCTACAAGTTTCAGACCAATTCTCGTGTACTGACTTGCCACGTTCAGAAGGCACAGTTAGCTTTGCCAAGAAGACAAACCGCCTGTTGGGTCTACCCCACCAAGATCTCAGTATTAATAGAGGTGCCCGTATCTTGAGCATTAAGGCCCAGATTTATCTTTTTTTGACCGCAAAACTGTGTGTTTGTGCAATTTTGCATCAAAAAGTATAGTGCCGGCTTGCGCCATTCCATGATGCCAGCCGGGCGCCAAATTAATGGAATGGAGCAATCCAGCGCAAAGGGTGGGCTAGCGTAAAAAAACAAATGACAGACGGGTGGAGTTGGCGGTATGGGAGAAGGGGGTTTTGCACCAAAAAATGAGGTTAGGCTGGTTAGAGTAAAAAGATTACTCTAACCAGCCTAGCGTAATTTCTTGATGCAAAACCATCCATACCACAGGACTCCTATCTTATAAAAGACAGGAGTCATGCCCACCACCCCAATGGCCAGCACAAGGGGCAAGGGTTCCCTGGGCATGGCCATTGCACCCAGTGCCATGTAGGGGGGCCCATTTCATGGCCCCCAATGGCACTTAAAAATTTTTTAAAACACTTATCTCTACGTACCTGGGATGGGGTCCCCCATCCTGTGGTGTGCTTCTGGTGTGGGTGTTCCTGGGGCTTGGGGAAGGCACCTGTGGGCTCTTTCCATGGTGTTTCACCATGGAAATGGATCCACGGGTCCCCTAACGCCTGCCATGACCTAGGCGTTAAATAATGGCGCTAAGCAGGCTTAGCGCCATTATTTAGGCTCGCCTCCCTCCCGTGCACCATTTTTGCACGGGAGGATAAATAAGGCGCTAGGGCATTAGAGTCATTTTTTGGACGGGAATGCCTACCTTGCATCTCATGGATGCAAGGTAGGTTTACGCATCCAAATAATTACTTTAGCTCCAATATTTTGCCTATAGACTTGTCTAGTGCCAAAATATAAATATGAAGTTAAGTTTCCGCTGAATTAGCATTAAGAAAATAACACTAATTCAGCGCAAAGCAAGTATAAATCTGGGCCTAAGTGCCAATTCTAGGATTTTCGCTAAGGGTCCCGCTATGTCTAATAATATGTCCTGACATGCCCTAAGGGCCATGTCAATGC
Organism: Pleurodeles waltl; assembly: GCF_031143425.1. Lineage (NCBI taxonomy): Eukaryota > Metazoa > Chordata > Amphibia > Caudata > Salamandridae > Pleurodeles > Pleurodeles waltl. Next base: position 559,378,353 of record NC_090440.1, on the reverse strand, counting down.
CTTTCTTTGTATCTTTAGCATATTTGTTTGAAATGGTCAGCATACTTGGATCAATGTCTGAGGTCTGTGCCCTTTTATTTGGAAGGTCTGGCCTTGGGGCATTCCGCTCTCAATGTGGAGTGAATTTCCTTTTCATAGCCCCTTTGAAGATGTGTCTGCATATACTCCGCCACTGCAGGGGCTGGGACTCAATCAGAAGACCTGGAATGGACGATATCATCAGGCTCAAAAGTGAAAGGAATCTGAGTCCCCCCATCAAGTCTCCCCTATCCTCACCTGTAGACTTGACAGGGCCACTATCCCAGACCTATGTGACCAATTGGAGCCTGACCTGATATCTGCTATCCGTTCCCCCACTGGGATCCTTCCTCTTGTGCAAGTGCTATCTGTACTCCATTTCCTGGCAACTGGTTCTTTCCAAATGACAGTGGGCTTGGCAGCAGGAATGTCACAGCCAATGTATTCAAACGTGCTGACAAGAGTGTTGTCTGCACTGATAAAACTCATGTGCAGCTACATTGTTTTCCCCCATGTTGAGGATTTGGCCACAGTGTAGGCCGAGTTTTATGCAATGAGACATATCCCCAACATAATTGGGGCAATTGGGACGATTGACGGCACTCATATTGCCTTTGTCACCCCCCCCCCCCCACCAGAATGAACAGGTGTTCAGGAATCATAAGAGTTTCCAGCCCATGAATGTTCAGATGGTGTGCTTGGCGGACCAGTACATCTCCCACGTCAATGGTACGTATCCTGGGGTGATGCATGATGCCTTTGTCCTGAGGAATAGCACAGGTGCATTGTCCAAGGGAACATAGGAAGGGGAGCAATGGCAGTTCAAGGTGGACAGGGTAACTGAGTGGGACACAAGGGGGACAATCAGGAGAGTCTTGTTTCCTGGCGGGGGTCTTGGCAAGTGTCTCTGGCTTCTGTCTGGATCGCAGGGAACGTTTGTGGGGTGGTTCACCTTCTGCAGGGGGAGGGGTGCTGGTGGCCTGTGAGTCCTGTGGTGGGGCCTCCTGGCCACTAGCAGCAGCGGAGGTGGAAGGCTGTTCAGTCTGGCTAGTGGCAGGGGCCCGCTGGTGTGAGACTGCCTCCCTCATAATGTTGGCTATGTCTGCCACCATCCCTGCTATGGAGATTAGGGTGTTGTTGATGGCCTGCATGTCCTCCTTGATCCTCTGGTACTGTCCCTCCTGCAGCCGCCTGTTCTCTTGCACGTTGTCCAGGATCTTACCCATCGTGTCCTGGGAATGTTGGTAGGCTCCTAGGATCTCAGAGAGTCCCTCCTGGAGAGTTGGTTCCCTAGGCCTGTCCTCCCCCTGGCGCACAGCAGTCCTCCCAGTTTCCCTTTTGCCCTGTGCCTCTGTCCCCTGAACCATGTGCCCATTGCCACTGACCCCAGGTCCCTGATTGTCCTGGGATGAGGTGTGGCCTGGGGTCCCTGTAGAGGTAGACACACTGCTGATTGACATGTCCTGTGGACAGAGGTGTGGGTACTCTGGATGGGTGCTGTGGTGGTGTTTCCAGATGGGGGAGGCTCAGCAGTAGTGTGTGACTGGGCCTGGGTAAAAGGCTGCCAAGTGGTCCCTGATGGGCCAGGTAGGTCATCCAGATCCTGAAGACCAGAGTTGCTGTCATCACTGTGGGCCTCTTCAGTTGGGGGACTGGATACTGCTGGCACCTCTTCTCCGCTGATTGGCTGGGGTACCTGTGGGAATGTGAATGATGTGTTATGGTTTATGTGTCTGACATATTGTACATCTGTGGCTTCCCCTCTATGGTTGGATTTGCCTTGCCAGCTTTCACTTGTGTATGTTAGTGTATGGTGGGATTGTTAGTTCTCTCTGCTGTGCATGTTTTAGTGATGAGTGTCCATGCATTGGTAGAACATGCAGGGCTTGGCATTGGGATGAGTGAGATGTGATGGTGGGGTGTGTGAGATGTAGTGGAGTGATGGGAGTGAGGGTGAGGGTTTGTGATGGCATGCAGGTGGGGGGGTGAAAATAGTTGAGAGTTGACTTTCCAGAGTCCAGTCCTCCTCCGACAGAGGCCAGGCCCTCAGGATGCAGTATTGCCAAGACTTGCTCCTCCTATGCTGTGAGTTGTGGGGTAGGAGGTGAGGGTCCACCGCCAGTCCTCTGTACAGCGAGTTGGTGTCTTGCTGCTATGGAACGTACCTTCCCCCGTAGGTCATTCCACCTCTTCCTAATGTCATCCCTAGTTCTTGGGTGCTGTCCCACGGCGTTGACCCTGTCCACGATTCTCCGCCATAGCTCCATCTTCCTGGCTATTGATATTTGCTGTACCTGTGCTCCAAATAGCTGAGGCTCTACCCTGACAATTTCCTCCACCATGACCCTTAGCTCCTCCTCTGTGAAACAAGGGTCTCTTTGTGGTGCCATGGGTGTTATGGGAGGTGTGTTGGTGAGGGTGTGTTGGGTAATGTGTTGGGGTGTGTGATGTGGAGTGCGTGAGTGCTGTATAGGTGCGAGTAGTGTGTGACTCTGCTTGTGTCAGAGGCCTTGGTGTCTGTCTGGTGGCAATGCTTTGTAGTCATAAAGGGTTGTGGGTGGGTGTTTTATAGTGGTGTGGGTGTGTGGGTGTGGTGTGTGTATGGGTGTCAGATGTGTGTTGTTTGAATTGTCCAATGTGGTGTTGTTTTGTATGTGCGTGTTCATTGTGAGCGCGGCGGAATGTACTGCCAATGGTTTACAGGCGTTGAATGTTCGCTGTGGTGATTTGTGGGTCATAATGTGGTGGGTGTTGTTCTGTTGACGTAATAGTTTGGGTTTTGATACCCCCAGTTTATCACTGACCTTTGGTCTGGCAGATTTGTGTATGTGGCTGAATTCTGTTGGATTGGTGTGTGTGTATCAAAATATGGTGAACGGATATCTGCCGCCGCCGCAGTAAGTAGGCGGCCGTCAGCGTGGGGGGGGAGTGGGATTTACCGCCAATGTCATAATGAGGGCCAAAGTGTCCATCCCTCCCTACCTGACTGTCCAGGCAGTAATGTTTTGCAAACGTGTGCAAAGATGCCCACGTTCCTGTCTGACAAATCTCCCTGAGCTAGTGCAGTGGTAGCAGCTTTGCCCCTGGTAGAATGAGCACTCAAGCCTTCAGGAGGCTGCTTCCTGGCCAATGCGTAGCAGATCTTGATGCAGAGAACGACCCAGCACGAATTGGTTCTCTTCTGCACTGCCCGACCCTTCTTTGCACCAACGTACCCCACAAAGAGTTGGTCCTCCACCCGGAACTGTTTTTTGAGGTCAAGGTAGAACGACAACATTCTTTTTGAGTCCAGTCAGTGAAGTTGCTCCTCTTCCTTAGAGGGATGCGGTGCAGCAAAGAAGGTGGGCAGGGTGATGTTCTGATCAGGTGGGGTCACCACCTTGGGGAGGAAAGAGGCACACGTTCTGATAACCACCTTGTCTGGATAGATAGTGAGATACGGTGGCTTTGATGACAGAGCTTGCATCTCACTCACCCTCCTGGCAGATGTTATTGCCACTAAGAAGGTTGTCTTGATGGTGAGCAGCCGGTGGGGGCAGTCGTGCAAAGGCTTGAAGGGAGCACACATCAGAAATGTGAGGACCAGAAGTCTCGTTGGGGCATAGCAAAGGGCGTAGGGGGAAACATATGTACGAGCCCTTTGAGGAATCTATGTACAATCGGGTATTTGAACAAAGAAGGCTGATCAGGCAGCTGAAGAAATGCTGAAAAGGCAGAATGATAGCCCTTGAGGTCCCCAAGACAGAACCCTGCTGGGCAAGGGAAAGTATGAAGAGAAGGATATCCGAAAGAGAAGCACAAAGAGGATCAATAGATCTTTCTCTACAATAATATACAAAGCGTTTCTAACGGCAGGCGTATACCATTTTAGTGGAGGGACGCCTGGCTGCCAAAATAACTTTACAGACTTCGGGAGGAAGGTCAAAAGCCATCAACTGCCACGGCTCAATCTCCATGCATGAAGACGCAAAGTTGGCAGGTTCGGGTGGAGAACCCTCCCTTGCTGCTGAGACAGAAGATCCTCCAAAGGGGGCAGCCTGATCGGAGGATTGATAATCCTTTTGAAAACCTCGGGATACCAAACTTTCCGTGCCCAACCCAGAGCCACTAGAATGACTTGGGCTGGCTGTTCTTGATCTTCTTGAGAACAGGAGTGGTATGTGCAGAAAAGCGTACAGGAGGCCTGAACTCCATTTGCAACGAAAAGTATCGCCGAGTGATTGCCGCCTTGGAAACTCCAACGTGCAAGACTGCTGACATTGCGTGTTCTTTGGGGAGGTGAACAGGTCTCACCAAGGCTCTCCCCACTGCTAAAAGAGTCCTTGCGCCAACTCCGGATGGAGATACCATTTGTGATCCGCTAGGCATCGATGGCTGAGTTCATCCGCCCTGGCGTTCAGAGAACCTGGCAGGTGTTGAACCACCAGGGTTATGCCCTGCTGTTCCAGCCATTTCCAGAGACACAGAGCCTCTTGACAATGGGCCCATGGCCCCACACTGCCCTGCTTGTTGCAGTACCACATCGCAATGGTGTTGTCTGTGAACACCTGCACTATCTTCTCTTTCACAACGGAAAGAAATGCTTTCAATGCCAGTCGGATCGCCCAGAGCTCCAGCAAGTTGATATGGAGTCCGAATTCCGCTGGAGACCAGAGGCCTCTGATCTCTGCCTCTCCCAGATGGCTGCCCCATCCCAGAAGTGACGCATCTGTCACTACTGTGAGATCTGGCTGGGGAAGGGAGAGGAGTCTGCCTCTGACCCAATCGCAGTTCACTAACCACCACTGCAGGTCTTCTGCAGTTCCCTCCGAGATCTGAACTGTGTTGGTAAGATTTCCCTGATGATGTGCCCACTGGAACTTCAGGTCCCATAACAGAGCCCTCATATGCCATCTGGCATGTTTCACTAACAGGATGCAGGAAGCCATGAGTCACAACAGCCTCCGAGTCTGTCTCACCTAAATCCAGGATAGAGGTTGAAACATCGGTATCATAACCTGAAAATCCTGGACTCGCTGCTCAAGACGATAAAGCCGAAACTGCACTGTGTCCAGAACAGCCCCAATAAAAGGGAGCTTCTGAGGGGGAGTCATGTGCGACTTCGGCAACCCCAGCTAATGCAGGAGGTCCACTGTTGTCTGAAGGTGGGTGACAAGAGTCTGGGGCGTAGGAGCCTTTAACAGCCAGTTGTTGAGGTAGGGGAAGACTGAAATCCCTAACCTGCGCAGATGAGCTGCTTCTGCCACTATCACCTTGGTGAACACCCGAGGGGGCCCGAAGACACACCCGCGGGGGCAGCCCACTCAAAAACAAAGCACATGGCTTCCTAAAAGTCCTTAATTTGAGTGGGGGTTGCTTCGGCTACCAGATAAGGGGGGAGACGCGAAGTCAGCCCTGGCATCGGCTCCGCAGAACTGTGCTCGGAACTTCGGCCTGCCTGTGACGCCTCGTCGGCCGACCGGCATGGTGAAGTCGAAGTCTGCCTGGACTTCTTCTTCTTGTGCGACTTCCCTGAGTGCCCTGAGGACCTCAAGTGCAAAGAGGATGACTTGGGGCTCCTTAGGGGTCCCACAACCTCCTCCTTGAGTGGGACCATGACCTCCTAGGATTCACGCCAACCGAAGTCGACTGCTGGGCCACCATGAGCATCAAAGACCGCTCTCTCAAAACTTTTGGGGCCATGGCCCGGCAGTAGGCGCACGACTTTGCGTCATGGTCTCTGTCGAGGCACCAGAGACATACCTGGTGGGGGTCTGTCACTGACATGGCGGCATGGCAAGTGCCATACGGCCTGATATCCTCGCACACACATGAAAAAAATTAGACAAAATGGTTGAAAAAAAGCCTTCCAAAAACGGCAGAGGGTAACTCGATCTCTAACGTGTGCTTAACCGGTGCGGAAGGAAATCAACTGATGTACGCACGCCGGGGTGGTGCCTTTATAGGCGACCATGACGTCACAGATGTCTCCAATGATGCTGACGAAGCCACGCAGAGCCGAACGACGCAGACAGATCCAAACGACGCCACCCAACGGCGAGCAGAGGGTATTGCTCAGCAAAAAATTCCGGATTTGAAGCTGACACCAGGGAATTCAAAGGTAAGGAATCTGCAGCTAGAAGTCTATATCAGATATTCAATTTCTGTGGATAAGAATTTACATTTTGATCTACTCACAGTCATGCCTTCTTTGTAAAATTTCTAAAACCTTTTTCAAAATAGAATTGTGTTCTAAAATAGTTTCCGCATGCATTAAAATATCATCCTGAACTTTTTTGCACACCCTCCAAATATTTAAATAGAACATCCATTCAAATCTGAAATACACTTGCAGCAGATGCAAGTCTGAATGGTAAATGTACATATCTGTAAGCACTGAATGGTGTTACAAATGTAGTGTAATCTTTGGAAGAATCGGATAGCTTCACTTGATGAAATGCTGATTTAAAATCTATTAGAGAAAAATACTTCAACTCATTAGTGGCTGCCAACATTTTAGGTAACAGGTGACAATCCACCACTATATTTTTGTTTAAAGATCTTAAATCAGCGCATAATTGTATATCCCCAGTCTGTTTTTAGTAATAACAATGGCTGGAACCCACTCTGAGGAGTTGGCAGGTTCAATTATGCCTTCTTCACATAATTTACTCAGCAACTGAAAGAGGCACCAGTCGATAATTATGTACAATTGGTACCGCCTTATCTTTTAATTTGATAGTGTGTTCAAAACCTTTCACACATCCTATGTGATTGGCGAACACCTTTTGGTTGTTCTCTAATATGTGTTCTATTGGTAATTCTGCACCTTCACTATTGATGCTACTAACCTCTGGACAAGGAAAACCCACAATATAATCGGATCTGACGAACCTGGCTTCAATATAATACCTAACTTGCCCAAATCATGCCATCCAATATATTTCTACCATTTTCAGCTACACAAATTTTAGTATTAATAGTGCGACCTCTGAATTCTAAATTGTCACATAAGTACATTTTAATGTCAAATTCTCCAAAATGCCTTTGGATTTACATCACTCCTCACTAACTTTACATTTTCCACAACTTGTAAAATATATTATAAGCCAAAATACCAATGGGGGAACCTGAATCCGCCATAACATTGAGTTCCACGTAACCAATATGGACTACTCCGAGTGGTGCTTTAAATCTGCTTGTTATAGTTTTGCTAGAATTATCCTCAACAATCAAAACTATGTTTGCACACATTTCTTCATCAAAGTCTTCGTTTCTTCCTTTCATACTTCTACACACTGCAGGAAAAATTAACAACTTTTTCACAATTGGCACATCTTTTCTCTACTGCTGGACACTGCATAGTTACTTACGTGTGTTTTAGAACCACATCTATAGCACTGTGCAATCTTTTTTACTATTAAACCTATTATCTTTGTTCTTCTCCCAAAAATTATTACTTTCATTGCTTTTCTTTCGGTCATTTTTTTTTATCTTAAACCATGTTCACATTTGTTTTTGTCGTATCATCAGACATTAAAGTTTTTGCAAAAATAATTGCCCTCTCGATTCCCTTAGAGATGTCAATCACCTCTTGTAATGTTGGATTTCTACAAGCAAGTAGTCTCTCTTGCACCTTTTTGAATAACATTAGAAAACAAATTGGTTTTATATGTAAATGTCTCTCGCCTCATTAAATTTGCATGAAGACGCTAGTACCCTTAAAGCAGCTATATAGTCTTCCATGTTTTCTTTTTCTAACTGTTGCGTCTTAAAAAAACTTTGTCCCTCCACATTAGGTACTTTTGTATATTGTTTTTCCATCCTTCTCATTGCTTCTTCGTACTCATCATATGGAATAAATTGACCAGGAGGGGGTTCATAATCTGGTAATTTATCAAAAATCTCCTGTCCAGCATTTCCCAGTAGCCCAAACATCAAAGATTTATTTTCTTTCTGGTTTAAATTGTTTTCCATCAATTGCCACTAAATAGTTTTCAAACTCCCTATGCCCATTTTTTCATTTCATAACTGGTTTACCAGGATTGTTTAAGAATAATTCATGTTGATTTATAATGTTACCTTGAGCCATATTATTATTTTTGTTATATATATTGTGTTATCAGTAGTGTGCATGTCACTGTAATTTGTTATACGCACAAACTCTGACAGTAAACCTTTGTTGAATGTATAGTTCTTAATGGTGTGCGTTATCACCATAATATTTGTGATGTGCACAATTTTTAATGGAGTGCATACCACTGTACCTTGTAATGACTGGATAATCGGTTTATTACGAATGTGCTCATCACTGCAAACTGTTACATGTGATACGCTTATTTCTGATTGTGTGTGTTTCACTGCAAATATTTAAATGTGACTCATACAATTAATGATGGTGTGTATCACCTTTACATGTGATGCTCACTTTGTACTCCTCTGAAAATAATTTATTATTCACACAATCAACAACGGTGTGCATATCACTGTTACGTGTGATGTGCACTTTGTTCTCCTTTTAAGATGGCCACAAGCGTAATCGGCTTGAATTATTAATGTCACACGCCACATACGTCAGAATACGTGCATTTGCTTCTTTAGGAAATACCCCACAACTATTTTTCAAGTGAGGGCAAGCACCGCTACTTGCAGGATTCCAATGTCTTTGCTGAACGCCTGGCTGTGTGCGGCTTCAACTGTAAGTTTTCTTGTATTTTGCTAATTTCAAAATAAATATTGAAAGAGAATATTTGCAGGAGCGTAGAGGATATGTTCCTCATATATGTTACTGCGAACGATATTCTGCCAATTCCGTCAGTTGGTACGCTGAATCTTCTACGCTTGAGTTTTGATGAGCCCCTTTCAATATATTTTCCATTTGTCACCAATTTGTTGCAGATTGGAAAGATGACGCTGAGGTTTCAATTAACTAAAGACTTATTTATTAAAACATGTAAAAGTAATAGGGCCCAGCTAAAACACGGCTCATACGGCTCCTAACTCTCCCTTCTTCATGAGCCATCTGTCACCAACATTCCATTACATTATTATTTATCCTGCCCCAACATACTACATTCTACCCGCATTTCCTAACATTTAATTAATAATAATATGTACAACATCAATTACCTTTTTCAGCGCTAACATCTACTCAAAGAAAGAGGACTATTGGCTAAGAGGAATGCCCTTATATACTATATCATAGATGTTCATTGGTTATTTTATTAAAAGCGCGGAGGCTCATATTATGCCAAACTTTTCTTACTTTATTAAATAGCAGCCAAAAACTACAAATCTCAGAAACCCTGGGAAGAAAACTACAAAACAACATCACAATGGGACTGACCAATCGCATGACGAGCCCCCTCATAACAATCTTGACTGAAAGCACCAAGTCCTCTTTTCTTGCTGCTCGCAGTCAAGATCAGTACTCTGCTCGCTGTTTTCTGTAAATTTTATTCTGTTTTATTGATTAACTTTTATTGTATACTTGTTAATGTGTTGGTTGTTTGCGCTCTATTATCGCACTTTTGTCTGCTTTATGCACGTCTACCGTTATAATGCGTTTGGTTGTGCGTGCGTGCGGCCCTTATTGAACGTTTGTTTTTTGCTTTTATGAGGTATTCTTACCTTGCATCGTTCCTTGCTCCTCCATTTCCTCTCAGGAGTGCCACGGAGCAGAACGGTGTTGCCTACCGGCTCCCTTCTTCGTTTGCACCGCTACTATTGGTAAGGGCTTTCCTGTCTGCCCTTCTTTGCTCTGGGTCCCGCCCATATCAATCCCCCAGCCAGCCCCTCTCTCAGTTAGACCCTCCCTTCCCTTTTTAACCCTTCAGGTCTGGGCTTTTTTGCACGTTTGACAGGTTTTCCCTGTCTTTTGTTATTTCAAGTTTATTTTTCAATTTTCAATTTCCATTTTTTCACCTTTTGCCCTGTAATTATGTCTGGGGATGAACAGACTAAGTCCATGAAGGACAATTTAAAATCTTTCATCAAGGATTCTGTCCAACATGCTTTCTCCGTATCTATGTTAGAAATCTCAAAAAACTTAGAAGCCTCCATATCCAGAATGCTGTAGAACCCAAAGGATAATCCTCCTAAGAGAGGAAAGAAACGTGCAGCACCCCCACACGTGTGCCTCCCAAAGGTGTTTCTGTCAAGTTTGGGCCTCCGCCCCGAGAAGCACATTCTTTCGGGCTCCCTTCCTCCCCCCTTAACATCTTACACATAAGAGACACTGACAGTGATGGGGATGATGTCTTACAAGACACTATGAATGACGATGTATATGATGATGGGCCTTTGGAGAAAAGGCCTAAAATTTCTCCTTCTGTGAGTTCCCCTCATTTAGTGTCTGATGATCTAGTGGATCATGATGGTGAGCCCATGTTCGACCCTATGTCAATTCACCATCCTAATTCATCTGAAGTGTTTCCTTCCGATCATGTTTCGGACTACGTCTCCTTTTACCTGAGGCATGCGCTAGATAAGACATCTAGAAGCAAATTGAAGTCAGAATGTCCTAGACCTTCCCTTCCCTTTATGGTGGCTGATACCCCCTCTATTGATCTCAATATGTTGCTATTTTTTTTACCAAATTTGGGAAGGATCCCAAAAAAGGGGTTGAACGTGCCTGGTCGAACTGACCTAGTTGGAGAGGAGGCAAAAATGGAGGGCACTCATGTGGACTCGGAGATACTTTCAAACCGGGCTCAACAAGCGATATGCATGTTAGGTAATGCCAACGCCTATATTTCACAGGAATGGCGCAAAAGCCTTCTGCTCAGGATTGACCCCAAACTCGGCTCCTTGGCTTCCAAAGAGGAAGGTCTCAATGCAGATGGCCTTCTCTTTGGTGATTTCTTTATCAAGAAAATGAACAGATATGTCTCGGCATTTCCCTTCCCAACGTCTCAAGTTTCTGGGTTTCTTAGTCAACACAGTGGAGTCTGTATTTCAACTTCCCCAACACAAAGGGGGTCATTCTGACCGCCAGGGGCCAGGGTCGGCGGGCGCACCGCCGACAGGCCGGCGGTGCCCTGCAGGGCATTCTGACCGCGGCGGTTCAGCCGCAGTCAGAAGAGGCAAACCGGCGGTCTCCCGCCGGTTTACCGCTGCCCTTAGAATCCCCATGGCGGCGCAGCTTGCTGCGCTGCCATGGGGGATTCTGACACCCCCTACCGCCATCCTGTTCCTGGCGGTTCGCCCGCCAGGAACAGGATGGCGGTAGGGGGTGCCGCGGGGCCCCTGGGGGCCCCTGCCGTGCCCATGCCAATGGCATGGGCACGGCAGGGGCCCCCGTAAGAGGGCCCCGCAAAGTATTTCAGTGTCTGCTAAGCCGACACTGAAATACGCTACGGGTGCAAACTGCACCCGTCGCACCCCTGCAACTACGCCGGCTCAATTCTGAGCCGGCGTCCTCGTTGCAGGGGCATTTCCTCTGGGCCGGCGGGCGCTCTTTTGGAGAGCGCCCGCCGGCCCAGAGGAAATGTCTAAATGGCCGCCGCGGTCTTTTGACCGCGGTGCGGTCATTCAGCGGCGGTACCTTGGCGGACGGCCTCCGCCGTCCGCCAGGGTCAAAATCAGGCCCAAAGTGTCTTTGATAAAGAAAGAGATTTGTCACGCCTTATCTCTCCTTTGCTGTTCCCTCAGATCCCTAGCTCGTTTGGTAGGCGTTCTTTCTTCCTCCATTCAGGCCATCTTTCCCGGTCCTCTTCATTACAGGGCTCTCCAGAGGTTGAAAATCCATCACCTTCGCAAAGGCCTGGCCTACTTGAATCCGGTCATCCTAGATTTAGAGTCCAGGGAAGAGCTTTCATGGTGGATGAGTCATTTAGACGCCTGGAACGGGAGAACAATTTTCTCTGCCGCCCCAGATCTTTTCTTAGAATCAGATGCAAGTCTGACAAGTTGGGGCACAAGATGTGGTCTACTCTCGACTGGGGATCCATGGTCCGTTCAGGAGTCCTCAGTGCACATCAACTGTTTAGAGATGCTTTCAGGTTCCTTTGCCATCCAGTCCTTTACATTCGGATTGGCGAATACACCAGGTCTTCTACAGGTCCTAGATACTCCCAGTTAAGGGCGACCCCTTCTAGTAGCCACGGTGCCGCTTTACAGGCTACGCCAAAGCAGACCGTACCCTCCAGAAGGAGTCCCAGAGGGAAAAAACCCCAACAATGGGGAAAAAACCTCTAACAGGAACTCCTGAAGGAAAACAAGAAAAAAACAGGACTTGACAACAGGAAACAAAAATAGGCAATATCCAGGGTAAAAGGCAGGAAAAAAGGAACAGACAAAAATCTCCCAAGGCAAAGGCAGGAACAAAGAATAGGCAAAAATCTCCCAATGCAAAAGCAGGAACAAAGAACAGGCAAAAAAATCTCCCAAGGCAAAAAGCAGGAACAAAGAACAGGAGCAAACAGCACAACCAGAAGGAACTGTTTGCAACTCAAGGAGGAACAAGACTGACTGACTTATATACTGAGAAAAGGGAAGTGACATCACAGGAAAGGGAAGTAACACCATCTTGGATTGGGAAAAGCCCATAGACCAGACTAGGAAAAAGGAAGTAGTATAAAAGAAAAACAGAGCATGCTGGGACAAAAACACGAAGAAGACAAGATGGACACAACATGGATAGAGACAGGCAAAAGGACCAACAAAAAACCCACCACCAACAACAAAAGAAGAAAAAAGGCTACAAGTAAGTGTAGCGCGACCGGGAGCGAAATATAGGCTTCTCAGAAAGCATAGTCAAAAACCCGTGGAACGGCGCTCCGAATATCGGTAGCGCGTTCCACCCGTGAGGACAGAAAGAGACGCTGCGTCAGAGCGCGGCGTTACAGTAGGTCTGTCAGGATGATTGTCAAAAAACAGGCGAACCAAACGGGGAGCATGGACGGAGGAAGCATCCTCGCAAGAACAGTCACTGAGGGGGTATCCTTTCCAATGGACCAAAAACTGTAGTTTGAGTCGAAAAATTCTGGAATCACAGATCTCCTGGACTTCATACTCAGGCTGTCTGTTGATAGCAAGAGGAGGTGGATGTTGGAACTGGCGATGGTAGGGATCAGGAACAAAGGGTTTTCACTGGGACACATGGAAAACAGGATAAACCCTCCAGGTATGAGGTAAGCGGAGACGCACAACTACAGGATTCAGGATGTGCGAAATTCAAAAGGGTCCATAAAAACGTGGTTTGAACTTATTGGTGGAAAACCGGGATGGTAGAAATCTGGAAGAAAGCCATACCTTGTGGCCCACTTGATACAAAGGTGCGGCTTGCCGATAACGATCCGCCTTTTGCTTCATAGCTTGTTTCGAAGCTAGGAGAGTTGTGTGAAGTAGGCCCTGGATTTGACGGATCTGTCGTGAAAAAGAAGTGACTGCAGGCACAGAAGAGGATGTTCGAGAAACAGTAGTGAAAGTCCTTGGATGAAATCCATAAGTACAATAAAAGGGTGTGGTCTTGGTCGCACTATGTATTGTGTTGTTATAGGAGAACATGGCAAGAGCAAGATATTCCGACCAATTGCTTTGTGTGGCATTACAGTAACATCTCAGATACTGCTGAAGTTCTTGATTCACTCCTTCAGTTTGCCCATTCGTTTGTGGATGGAAACCTGAGGATAAAGAAATCTCAATGTTAAAGAAGGCACAAAAGGCTCTCCAGAAACGTGATACGTATTGAGGCTCTCTGTCCGAAATGACCTCTTGAGGAAGACCATGGAGGCGAAAAATATCCCGTAGAAAAATGCGACTCATTTCTGGGGCCGTTGGTAGTTTCTTCAAGGCTGAAAAATGGGCCATCTTGGTGAATGAATCTACGGTTACCATGATTATGTGGTTACCAGAGGAGGTAGGTAGAGAGCATATGAATCCGTGGATAGAGTACACCAAGGAGCGGAAGGAACCGGTAAAGGTCTTAATAAACCTGCCACCTTAGTTCGGGGTGTCTTAGTCTGGGCACAGACTGGGCATGCTGACACATAGGTTTCAGTGTCTGTCTTTAGCGAAGGCCACCAAAAAGATCGCTGAAGCAGCTCCTGGGTCTTCCTGATACCTCGATGACCGGCTATAGGAGAATCATGGCACATTTGCAGGGCTTCTGTCTGCACTTTCTTGGTAGGTACGAAAAGAGCATGTTGATGATAGAAGTAGCTGTCCTTCTGCAAAAAAGGAGTCACTCTATCCCATTCTGAAGCAGACAGAAACTGGTACTCGGATTGAATGCGTTCTTGAAAAGATTGAGTAGCTCCGATGATCCTGCTAGACTCAATAAGATGTGGAGAGGAGTTCTGGGCTATGTCAGGATATCTGCGGGATAAGGCATCTGCCACTAAATTCTGGGAACCAGGTATGTACGTGATCACGAAATCGTACTGGCTAAAGAAGAAAGCCCATCGAGCCTGACGACTGTTGCGACACTGAAAGCTCCGAAGACACTGGAGATTACAGTGATCAGTCCTAGCTTCAAAAGGCTCTCTGGAACCCATCAGGAAATGCCTCCATTCCTTACAAGCTACTTTGAGAGCGAGTAGTTCTCGTTCCAGTACAGAATAGTTTTGTTCAGCCTCTGATAGAATATGAGACAGATAAAAGATAGGATGTTCGAATCCATCATTGTCTTGCTTCTGCAGCAGAACTGCTCCAATAGCTCTGTCTGAGGCATCAGTCACGACAATAAATTTCTTGGTATTGTCAGGATGACGCAACACGGGTGCTTGGGTAAAGGCTGTCTTTAATTCTTGAAACGCGCGTTCAGCCTCCTTGGTCCAAATGAAACCCTTCTTCAGGTTCTCTTTCTTAATTGTTTGTGTTATGAAACTTTGTAGGTGGGCAAAGTTCTGAATAAACTGATGATAAAAGTTTGATAAACCAAGAAAACATTGCTTTTCTTTAATGGACGTTGGAGAAGGCCAATCTAATATGGCACTGACCTTGTCAGGATCCATGGATATTCCGTGTTGATTAATACAAAACCCGAGATACCTTACTTCAGATTTATGGAACTCACACTTCTCAGGTTTACAAAACAATTGTTTTTTCTTGAGTCTTTCCAGGACTTGCAGGACATGATCTACATGGTGCTCAGGATCACGGGAATATATCAAGATATCATCCAAATAAATGACTACATATTGATTGAGTACATCAGAGAACATTGAATCCATAAATTGTTCAAAAAACAGAAGGGGCGTTGGTCAGTCCAAAGGGCATAACACGATACTCATAGTGCCCAAAAGGGGTACGGAAAGCAGTCTTCCATTCATCTCCTTCCTTGATCCGAAGGAGATGATAGGCACCCCTTAAGTCTAATTTAGTAACTATCTTGGCTCTGTGAATGGCATCCAATATATCTCTGATTAAAGGCAGTGGATATCGATCCTTAATCGTTATTCTGTTGAGTTCACGAAAGTCCACACAAGGACGCAGATCCTTAGTCTTCTTTGGGACGAAGAAGAGAGGAGCCCCAGCGGGGGACGTGGAAGGAGCAATAAAACAGTTGTGTAGGTTGTCGTCTAAATATTCCCTTAGCACCTTCTTTTTTTGGTCTGTCAGAGAATACATTCGACCGAAGGGGACGACTTCATCAGGAATTAAAGGAATAGCACAGTCATAACTGCGATGAGGTGGCAAAATAGGATTACTAGGTTTCTGAAAAATCCTGATATAGTCCTGATAACAATCTGGAACCCGCTGGATAATATTGATAGAGTTAGTGTTATCCTTAGTTGACTGACAGGACCTTTTTGGAGTCCAATAAGAAGTAGTGGAATAACAATTCTGTTGACAAAATGAAGACGTTAGGGATATAGTTTGTGTTTCCCAATTGATATAGGGGTTGTGTCGGGCTAACCAGGGAATTCCCAAAATCATGATGTGATTTGGAGAGGCTATGAGATCAAAGGCAACATGTTCTTGATGCCCCCCCAAATGTCAAACAAAGAGTAGGAGTTGAGGCCACCACAGGTCCTGAGGTTAACGGGGAGCCATCCACTGTGTGAACCTGCTCTGGAGTTTCTTCAGGAATGCGGGGAATTCCTTTACTCGTAGCCCAGGTCTCATCCAGATAGAGTCCACTGGCTCCACAATCAAGGAGAGCCAGAAGATGTTCTTCTTGATCTTGTGAACTTTGTAACTTGACCGAGAGGATAAACAGGGTGGACATGCTTTCTTTGGAGGAACATATTGATGGTACTTCAGCTCCTCCCGTCTCCTTCCTCCTTACAGGGGACGGGAGCTGGCGTTTCCCGCAGGCCTTGAGGGATGTTCCGGACAACTACGGATCAGGTGGCCAGCCTTACGACAGTATAGGCAAAGTCCCCTTCGTCGTCGTTCCTCCCTTTCTGACTCCGTCAATGGCCCACAAACCAGATCTATCTGCATGGGCTCTTCATGGGGAGGTGGTCAGGCTTCAGATGGAATAACTTCCATTTGCCGACTGCTAGCTCTGTGGTACTGAAAATTCTGGACCCGTGTTATAAACATCGTCGTATCACAACGATTTTGGTATCAGCAGACCGAGAATGATTAGAATAGTATGCACAAGCATTGTATTCATATTCGGGTGATGAAATCACCCGAATATCAGAGTTTCCGTCCTGAACCCTCGGGTTCCATTTAAACGACAGCCATTTTGTGATTACTCTCACATAGGCCAATGACTAATGCCGAAAACGAGTCTGAAGGACACGTACATCTTTGCTGACTCCTCTGTGACCTGGGCAAGCTGACTCCACTGCCTGAAGCCAAACCAGTTGACGTTAGCCGGCGTTAGCCGCCGGCGCTGCCTGGTGTGCGTGGAAAAAAACGATGTACACCAGGCAGCGCCGGCGTAGGGGGATATGGGGTTTGGGCGTCAAGAAATGGGGCAAGTCAGGTTGAGGCAATTTTTTCACCTCAACCCGATTTGCGCCATTTTTTTTCACTCCCAACCCCCATAGAAATGACTCCTGTCTTAGCAAAGACAGGAGTCATACCCCCTTGCCCAATGGCCATGCCCGGGGGACTTCTGTCCCCTCGGCATGGTCATTGGGCATAGTGGCATGTAGGGGGGCACAAATCAGGCCCCCCTATGCCACAAAAAAAATAAAAAAAAATACTTACCTGAACTTACCTTAATGTCCCTGGGGTGGGTCCCTCCATCCTTGGGCGTCCTCCTGGGGTGGGCAAGGGTGGCAGGGGGTGTCCCTGGGGGCATGGGAGGGCACCTCTGGGCTCCTTCCGAGCCCACAGGTCCCTTAACGCCTGCCCTGACCCAGGCGTTAAAAAACGGCGCTAACGCGGGTACACGTCATTTTTTTTGACCCGCCCACTCCCGGGCGTCATTTTTGCCCGGGAGTATAAATACGACGCATATGCATCGGAGTCATTTTTTTTTTACGGGAACGCCTTATTTGCATATCATAAACGCAAGGAAGGTGTTCACGCTAAAAAATGACGCAAACTCCATGAACTTTGACGCTAGACGCGTCTAACGGCAAAGTATAAATATGGAGTTAGTTTTGCGGCGAATTTGCGTCGAAAAAACGACGCAAATTCGGCGCAAACGGAGTATAAATATGCCCCTATATGTGAAACATGGCATAGGCCCCATCATATATAATGAAGAATGGATCCGATACACCAGGAAAGATGGTGTTTTAAAATGGCCACAATATGGTAGTTTTGACACAGAGATTCTGGATAATCTGGAGGTTAAACTTTTTAAGAAGAAAGCCCGGCCGGCGATGTTTGACTCTTTCCGCCTATGGCGTAAGGAAGCCAAACAGAAGGAAATTAAATTAGCAAAGAGAAATAAGAGGGAAGAGGGTATCTCGATAATGCAAGCTGCCATACTGTTTAAAGATGATGAAGAAGAACAGATAAATGAGCAGTTGCACAGGCAACGTAAAATGGTGACCGATAAATGTTATCCAGTTTTTCCACTTCTTCAGCAAGATGCAGCAAAAGAACTTGAGAAAGATCCTTTAATGTCACACTTGTTGAGGTCGCCACCCCCTTATGCGCAGAATGCTACAGCACCTCCGCAACCTTTAGCTGTGCAACCTCCGGTTATTGTGCCTCAGGTTCTTCCACAGCTGCCAGCTCCTCTTCAGTTGGCTCCTACTACTATGGCGCAGCCCCTTCAAGGGCCGCCGACTTCGCTACCTGCTCCATCTGTACCTCCTACGACTTTATGTACTACATCGACTGCCTCTTCTGGTGTTCTTCCTGATACTGCCTCTGCGTCTGCCTTGCCTCCCTCTGTTTTTCCTCCTGTTTTTTCATCAACTTCTCCTTCTGTCCGACAGAGAATGACCAATACTGTTGCCAGCCTTATATTTCCTCTCTTTGGGTCGTCTGGTGTGACCCCAGATTCGGAGCATAAGCAGTCGCGTAGTCAACTGCCTAATTCTCGAGAGAGAGAAATGTTTGACCGTATGGCGCGTAAATGGGTTGTTTACCCTTCAAGATACGATGTAGAGTCTGTTATGGATGTCTTCCGTCAATGGGAAGCACTGAAACAAAGATACGTTTTTGAGAAAATGTGTGCTTTCCTTTGTGAGGAATTGGAGGATAATGATTTGGAAACAAATCCGCCTGATTTGTGCCGTGTACGGTTTGAGTTTGAAAAGGGCACGATTGTGGGTTCCGATGTTGAGAAAGCAGTTGCGACGTTGTTGTCCTTTAGGAATAAGGATCCTTCTCAGTCATTGTTCGAACATGACTCCTCTGTTAAAAAAAAGGTGCGACAGTACCCAATGAGAGAAGTCCCTCCGGTATGGAAGGACGCCGTTGCGGCTGATGTTGCTAATCAAATTGATGCTGTCCCAGCTCATTTTCAGCGTGTTTGGGTACATGTTCCGTGGAAGCGAGCTGAAGTTTTAGCCCTTAAGCAGACTTTGCCTGATCCCCGTAAAAACCCTGCAGGGTATTATAAGGAATTATCACAGACTGCAGACTCATGCATTATGAATTTAGCCGACATAGACATGTTATTTGGGAATGTTGTTCCACAGCCTTTGTGGGGATTGATTCGCCATACAGATCATGCGCAAGAGTTAGGTGACTCATGGGCTAATATTAGTGCTGCAAATGATAGACAAGTTGGTGGTGCCAAGCCTGAGCCTTTGGTAGCAGAACTGCCTGCTAGGATCATTACTTACATGAAGACTTTAATGCCTGCGATGCGTGTGAATTGGGATAAATTGTCTGCGTGTAAGCAGAAGAAAGATGAAACAGTGTCTGATTTCTTCACCAGGTTTGAGGAAACGTTTATCGACCACAGTGGTCAAGATATGAGTACAGAAGGTGGTCAACGGTTGTTCGTCGACAAGTTTGTGCACAATTTGCTTTACGAGCTGTGTAAGAAATTGAAGGATTCAGAGAGTTCTTGGGCTGTTTCCTCTTCAGCACAAATATTGGCTACTGCACAGTACTACGAAAATAGGGATAAAGATGAGAAGGATAGAGCAGACAAGAAAACTAAAGAATTAAAGACAAAGGTTCTTTTACAACAGGCGTATCCGCCACGTGGTGGTCAGAGTAACTATCAGCAACCTCAACAGTTCCAGAGAAACTCTCAAAGGTTCGAGTTTTCTCAACCACGTGTTCCTGTAGGTCCCAATCAGTGTTCATATTGTAAAGAAGGGGGTCATTTCAAGTATAGTTGTCCTATTTTGTTACAGCGTACGAATGATGCTTCTGCCGCAAGAGGTCGAGGTGTTCAACAAGCTCCTAGAGGTAGAGGACGTGGAAGTTTCCCCAAGAACACACGTTCCTTTCCGTCTCAAAACTCAATGAATAGTTTTGACCAGCAACATAACGCGTCTGGTAGGACGGCTCAGTACTATGCTGACGACTACTATGCAGACGATGAGAATCTGGAAGGTAATAATTGCTAGGATAGCCCTAGACGGAGAGAGGGATTTTTTTTAGTTCCAGTAGATCAGAATGGACCTTATGTTAAGGTGATTACATCAGGTGTGTCGGAGCCTTTTCTGTTGGATACTGGTGCTACAAAGAGTTCTATTATGCACTCAAAACTCCCTGGCGCACCTTTGTCTGGCGAGATGAATGTTTCAGTAGGTTTTTCCGGCGCCCCGGTTAGGAACCCGATTTCTAGTCCTATGTCCCTTTCTGTTGGACCTTGTGAATTGGAAGCACCCCTTATTCTGTCTACAGGTTGTGGTGAAAACTTGTTAGGATTGGATTTGTTGAAAAGATTGTATGCGACATTATATTGTTCTCCTTCGGGAGTACAACTTACACTGGGTAGGAAAATGGTCTCTCCAATGTATTTGTCGAAGGATAAACTACCGACCGAATTGTCGTTTCTTCCTGATATCATTTGGGCTACTGGTCCTAATGATGTGGGTCTTTTGGAAATACCGCCTTATGTTGTGACATTGAAAGCCAATGTTAAATTACCACGCATTCAACAATACAAGATCTCTAGTGAAGGTGAAAAGGCGTTGCTAGCGATCATTTATGATTTAATTGAAAAAGATGTAATTGAAGAGACAAGAGGCAACGTTTGTAATAGTCCTGTTCTGCCTGTTTTGAAACGTACTGACCCCTCTAAGCCACCTGTTTACAGGTTCGTGATTGATCTTAGAGAGGTAAATAAAATAGTTGTGCCACAGTTTCCAGTTGTTCCTGATATCACTGCCATATTAACTATGGTTCCAGCTTCCGCCACCTGGTTCTCGGTGATTGACTTTAAGAATGCTTTCTTCAGCATCCCGATTGCCGAGGAGAGCAGGGATATTTTTGGCTTCAGTTTAGGAGGCCGAAGTTTCCGCTTCAAACGCGCTCCTCAAGGCTACTGTGAAAGTCCACCAATATATAGTCAGGCTTTAAAAACACAGCTTGATGCAATTGTTTTACCTGACGGCGCTACCCTTATTCAGTACATCAATGATTTGCTAGTCGCTACAGATACTGAAGAGATTTGTGAAGAAGCCACCTTGTTGTTGTTGCGTCATTTGTCTGATTTACATCACAAAGTGTCCCTTTCAAAACTGCAATATTGTCGACAAGAAGTGACCTACTTAGGTCATCTCTTATCGAAGGAGGGAAGGAAACTGACCTCAGAAAGAATTCAGGCAATTGCAAAATTGAGTGTGCCAAGGACACAGAGAGAAATACGTGCTTTCTTGGGCATTACATCATACTGCAGACAATGGATACCAAATTTTTCTTTGCTGGCCAAACCTTTGGTAACATTGACCTATAAAGATACACCGAACCCCGTTCCGCGGTCTGAAGATTGTCAGAAAAGTTTTTCCGAATTGCGTAATGCATTGTGTTCGGCTCCTGTGTTGGGTACCCCCGACTACAGTAAGCCCTTTACACTGTATGTCCATGAGAAAGAGGGTTGTGCATTGTCAGTGCTGACACAGTCTTTTGGAGACAAGCAGCGCCCATGCGCATATTTTTCGTCGACTTTGGATCCGGTAGCTAAAGCATTGCCGAGTTGCTTGAGAACCACAGCGTCAGCAGCTGTTTCTATTCGACAGTCTGCTGGGTTAGTGATGAATAATATGTTGATTGTGATGGTTCCACATGCAGTGGACACGTTGTTAAACAGGACCAAGACACAGCATTTAACTAGTGCTTGATTGTCAGGTTACGAGTTGACACTGTTAGCGAGTCATGTGCACATAAAGAGGTGCAATACGTTGAATCCAGCCACGTTATTGCCGATTTCAGTAGAGACAGATGATGTTGAACAACATGATTGTTTTCTTAGGACAGAAGAAGAAACGAAAGGAAGAGTAGATCTTAAAGATACTCCTCTTGTAAAGTGTGATGGTGCCTTATGGGTGGATGGTTCATGCTTCAAGCTTCCGAATGGTGATACGACTGCAGCATACGCTGTCACAACTTTGCATACGATTGTTGAAGCTGCACGTATACCACATAATTCAGCTCAAGCAGCAGAGCTGATTGCACTTACGAGAGCGTGTGCGTTATCGAAAGGAATGAAAGTGACCATATATACCGACAGCCAGTATGCGTTTGGTGTGGCCCATAGTTTTGGACGATTGTGGAAAGAACGTGGGTTCCTGACTTCGCATGGAACTAAAATTCAGCATGGTCAGTTGGTGAATGAGCTTCTTGAGTCACTGACCTTGCCATTACAAGTTGCGATTGTGAAATGCAGTGCACACAAGAAGGTTACTGATGATGTCGGTCGTGGCAATGCATTTGCTGACGAAATCGCAAAAGAAACAGCAAAAGATGTGATGAATCGAATGTATGTTGCAGGCCCCACAAGATGGGTTGGTGACGTTGGAATGTGTGAAGATACGATAGAGGGTGTGAAGTCTCTTCAAGCTGAAGCTTCAGAGAAAGAGTTGAATGTGTGGAAAGAAAGTACGGGTAAATTGGATGAAAATGGTTGTTGGGTTGACTTGTCAGAACATCAGCGACGGTTGTTACCCGATGCGTATGTGCTTGCAGTGGTGACAATGGCTCATGGAATGGCCCATATCAGTGTGAAAGGGATTTGTAAGTTGTTGGCTCCAGTATGGCAAAATGCTGGAATTCCTAAATGTGCAGAGAATGTGGTCAAGAATTGCATGGTGTGTCTGAAATACAATCCTGGTAGGGGAACCCCAACTCCAGCTTGTCATTTTGCGCCTCCAACGTATCCGTTCGAGGTTTTGCAGCTAGATTTCATCCACATGGAAGGTGCAACAATCTGAAATACGTACTCGTTGTTGTTTGTGCCTTTTCAAGATGGGTAGAAGCATATCCCTTAAAAGACAACACTGCCTTATCCACAGCTAAAGCCCTTGCCAAAGAATTCTTCCCTAGGTTTGGAATGCCGAGAATGGTCTGGAGTGATAATGGGAGTGAATTTGTGGGTCGAGTGATGAAAAAAGTATGTGAGGGACTAGGTATCCAGCAAAAATTCCACGCTGCAAATCACCCCCAATCAGCTGGACTAGTAGAGTGCTATAGTGGCACGCTAAAACTGAAGTTGGCAAAGATACAAGCGAGCTCAGGTCTTAAATGGCCTGACGCTCTGCCTTTAGCACTCCTATCAACAAGAATGACTGTGCATTCGCGAGTGGGACTTAGGTGGTCATTCTGACCCTGGCGGTCTTTGACCGCCAGGGCGGAGGACCGCGGGAGCACCGCCGACAGGCCGGCGGTGCTCCAATGGGGATTCCGACCGCGGCGGTAAAGCCGCGGTCGGACCGGCACCACTGGCGGGGTCCCGCCAGTGTACCGCGGCCCCATTGAATCCTCCGCGGCGGCGCAGCTTGCTGCACCGCCGCGGGGATTCCGACCCCCCCTACCGCCATCCAGATCCCGGCGGTCGGACCGCCGAGATCCGGATGGCGGTAGGGGGGGGTCGCGGGGCCCCTGGGGGCCCCTGCAGTGCCCATGCCACTGGCATGGGCATTGCAGGGGCCCCCGTAAGAGGGCCCCTACATGTATTTCACTGTCTGCTGCGCAGACAGTGAAATACGCGACGGGTGCAACTGCACCCGTCGCACAGCTTCCACTCCGCCGGCTCGATTCCGAGCCGGCTTCATCGTGGAAGCCTCTTTCCCGCTGGGCTGGCTGGCGGTCTGAAGGCGACCGCCCGCCAGCCCAGCGGGAAAGTCAGAATTACCGCCGCGGTCTTTCGACCGCGGAACGGTAACCTGACGGCGGGACTTTGGCGGGCAGCCTCCGCCGCCCGCCAAGGTCAGAATGAGGGCCTTAGTCCCTATGAAATTGTGTTCGGCCGCCCGGCCAACATATGGGGAGTGCCAAGACCAACAAAATTCAGTGAGATCGAACACCCTGTACTGCTTGATTATTTGTATGAATTGACGGCTAAATTGCGTGTTCTACACCAACAGGTTCACGATACTCTGCCTCAGGTCTCTGAAGCTCCAGGACATCTTATTGATCCTGGATCATGGGTGCTGGTCAAGAACTTCCAGCGGACAAAGAATGACCAGCCCCGTTGGACCGGCCCCCACCTCGTCCTTCTCTCAACAAGATCAGCTGTTCGAGTGGAAGGGAAAAAGAACTGGATCCACGGCGTACACTGCAAGAGGGTCCCCTTTCCTCTACCGTACGACCGGTGGGTCCAGGAGGGGATCGCTGACTCTGAGACTGAGACTGTGCCTCGTTTGTTGCCATTTAGCAATGCACGTGTAAAAGGAACAATTTCTGAACGAGAAAGTGACAATAATTTGCAAGAAGCTGTGCCACCGTCAATTCGATTGAACACTACAGAGCCTGAACTCTTGTTCCAGAACCAGACAGTACCTGGAAAAAGCCGTTATAATTTGAGACCAAGCACTAAGGACAAATAATTTTTTTCCCGTTCCTTTGCTATTTTTTTAAAAAGTGCGGCTCTCTCATCTGAGAAACTTTCTTATTTTTCTTTTTTTTTCTTTTCGAACCGCCATCCGGGTTCAGCTGTAGGGTCGTGGTTGCCCAAGTCTTTGGAGTGCAGCTGAAGACGTTAGGTCGACAGTTCTGGTCGGTCTAAGGGAGTTGCCCTGGACTGACAGAAGCATTCCCTAGCATAGAACACCCTACCACCGCGAGCAGCAATTAAAGAGGATGGAGTTTTTCACGAATGAGACCTGCCAAACAGATGGACTTTAAAGCCAGAATGTGTATAATAATGACAAAGAAACGATTTTTGATATTATGTATTTTCATGTTGCTTAGTGTAATGACGTTTGTAATAGGATATGTTTTATTCTCTTTTCAAGTGACATTTGCACCCATTACACAGCCCATACCTCCTTCTACTGTTTCCTCGCATTCTTTTCACCCCCTGCCTGAACACGAGTCTGCCAGAAGATTAGAATTTGTCAACAATTCATTCATTCAGCTTCTACACCAACACCAATTAGTAGTGAACACAACTAACTGTTGGGTGTGTGGTCTTATGCCTCATACTACTGATAAAGGTATCCCTTATCTGGTCCTGCCTTTCAGCCATAATGGTTCTGTGTGGGCATATAGAACGGTGTTCATATACGCGTATGAAGCCAACCCCCTACGTTCTGTGAAAGATAATCCTAAGAATAGTGCTCTAGCTAAGGGTATAGTAGATATGATTAGGGAAGATATTTCCTATGAGACTATCCCGAGAGAGGAGACACTAGCATATATTGGATGGAACATAACAGGATATGGAGTTACTCTGAGTGGGAACCAGCGAGCAAAGAGATCCTCCCCGATTTGGATTGTACCCCATCAGGGTCACCTATGTCTGCAAGGTAATGGCAAGAATCCCAGAGCTCAGTTAGGGAAAAGTATCTGCACTGAAACATATGTTTTTGCGTCTCAGACTTCTCCTTCGTTCTTAGCAGCTAAGGGTACCTATTTCATCTGCCATAATAGAGCCTATACATGGTTGCCCCCTGACTTCTCAGGCACATGTTTTGTTTCGTTCCTGTTACCTCCCACCTACACGGCCGCGGCAGATTACCATAAGACAAGGATAGTTAGAGGTGTCATAAGCAAAGAAGACACTACAGGACAAGAATTTGGAGATTTCGTAGAGAGTTTTCTGCCGTTTTGGGGTCCTATGGTTAACAGCAGGAACATAAGGCAATTGACAAGGGTGGTTGAATCCACGGTAGTTGAAACCGCCGGTGCCCTTAGTAATTTGACTAAGCTCCAGTCGGATCGCCTTATGACTCTTCAGAACAGGGTCGCATTAGACGTCATAACTGCAGACCGAGGTGGGGTATGTAAAGTGATCCAATCAAGTTGCTGTGTTTTCATCCCAGATAACGCTCCGACAGTCTACCAGGCCATTTCCAAACTGCATAAGATCTCCGAATCTATTCACGTGGATAAAGGAGATTGGTCATTGATGGGGTGGTTCTGGGAGCTGATATCCGCCTGGGGATGGAAGACTCTGGTAGGACATTCTTTTCCTGTCCTGTCTGTGTGTACAGTGTGCTCCTGCAATATGTGGCCTCTGTGCTACATCGTGTAAGGAAACCTGTATCAAAAGACGAGCTAAGTAATAGGATGATGCTACAGCAACATCTCAACGACTTTATGAATATAGACCTGGACTCATTAGCGTGAGTATGGGTTATTGCCTATGTAAGGGCAAAAGGAGGGTCTGTGGTACTGAAAATTCTGGACCCGTGTTAGAAAAATCGTCGTATCACAACGATTTTGGTATCAGCAGACCGAGAATGATTAGAATAGTATGCACAAGCATTGTATTCATATTCGGGTGACTAAATCACCCGAATATCAGAGTTTCCGTCCTGAACCCTTGGGTTCCATTTAAACGACAGCCATTTTGTGATTGCCCTCACATAGGCCAATGACTAATGCCTAAAACGAGTCTGAAGGACACGTACATCTTTGCTGACTCCTCTGTGACCTGGGCAAGCTGCCTCCACTGCCTGAAGCCAAACCTGTTCGGCCAGTTTCTTTCCCAGTGGCCGAATGAGATTAGTATCAAGGCACAACATATCATAAAACCTTTCATCACACACAAACCATGCCTAATCTTACACGCACCTGTCTCTGTTTCTTTCTTTATGACTTGCTTTACAAGGAGGAGGTGTCTGTTTATATTGGGGGTCCGTCGATATCTGATGAAAGTACTGAGCCTTGCCGGGTAATTGATTGAGGGCTGGACAAACTGAAATATGGGCTTGTCATCATAAACCTGCTATTTTTTTGTAGTGAAAATATGTGAATGGTCAACTGTAAAATAAGAAATGTTTGCCTAAAGCATAATATTTTGTATAAAAAGAGAAGGTTAGCTTTGCAAAGAGAGCAGTCTCCTGAGAATATACACTGTGTTGTATTTCTAGGATACCTGTTACTGGCTGCAGCCAATAAACAAGATCTTTTACTTCACCAAGAAGACTCTGTGTTTCTGTAGTCTGAAACAGGAAGGACTCGAAGTCTTAGGGTGTGTTCCCTGGCACCACTGGGTTCTGAAAAACCCAGTACTTCAGCACGGAAGGTACCGGACTGGTTTGGAGCTCTAGTTCTACGTCTTTCCATCTTGCACTCTCGAAGTCTATACTTGATGTTCATAGATTTATCCATTAATTCTTTCAAAGAACAAGCTGGAGAAGAGTGTACAAGCTCATCTTTAATTTCTTCACGCAGGCCTCGGCAGAAAAGGGTTACGAAGGTGCGTTCTACCCAGGAGGTTTCAGCTTCCAGCTGTTTGAAGCGGGTTATATACTGCAGTACATCCTGATTACCCTGCTGAATGTCTCATAAGGCTTCCTCAGCTGCTGCTTCTACCCCAGCTCTCTCAAACATTTGTTTGAAAACAGTCAGGAAAGCGGAATAGTTAGCCAAGACTGGGTCATCTGCAGAAACAAGAGGAGTCGCCCAAGCAAGCGCTGGACCAGTCAAGGCGCTGATCAGATAGCCCACCTTAGCCTTATCCGAAGAAAACTGGAGTGGACGAAAAGCAAAGAAAACCGTCAGGACATCCAAAAATTCCTTCATCTTAAAAGGATCTCCGGAATATCGAGGAATAGTAGCAGATACGGGTGGTATGTCCATTGATCTGGAATACAAGACCTGTCATAGCGCAGTGTTCTCTGCCCGTAACTGTTGTAACTCTTGGGCTTGTTGTTGGACAGTCTGTAACATATCTTGAGCATTTTCTGACGCCTCTCCCTGTGGATCTTCCATGGCGCTCTCGCAACGCAGAATCTTTTGGCGTTGCAATCTGTCACGTACTGCCCTGGACTTCTCACCTCTGGATTTCGGATTGGTGAATACACCAGGTCTTCTACAGGTCCTGGATACTCCCAGATAAGGGCGAACCCTTGTAGTAGCCACGATGCGATGCCGCTTGACAGGCTACGCCAAAGCAGACCGTACCCTTCAGAAGGAGTCCCAGAGGGAAAAAACCCCAACACTGGGGAAAAACCTCTAACAGGAACTCCTGAAGGAAAACAAGAAAAAACAGGACTTGACAACAGGAAACAAAAATAGGCAATATCCAGGGTAAAAGGCAGGAAAAAAGGAACAGGCAAAAATATCCCAAGGCAAAAGCAGGAACAAAGAATAGGCAAAAATCTCCCAAGGCAAAAAGCAGGAACAAAGAACAGGAGCGAACAGCACAACCAGAAGGAACTGTTTGCAACGCAAGGAGGAACAAGACTGACTGACTTATATACTGAGAAAAGGGAAGTGACATCACAGGAAAGGGAAGTAACACCATCTTGCATTGGGAAAAGCCCATAGACCAGACTAGGAAAAATGAAGTAGTATAAAAGAAAAACAGAGCATGCTGGGACAAAAACACGAAGAAGACAAGATGGACACAACATGGATAGAGACAGGGAAAAGGACCAACAAAAAACCCACCACCAACAGCAAAAGAAGAAAAAAGGCTACAAGTAAGTGTAGCGCGACCAGGAGCGAAATATATACTTCCCAGAAAGCATAGTCAAAAAACGCGGGGAACGGCGCTCCGAATATCGGTAGCGCGTTCCACCCGTGAGGACAGAAAGAGACGCCGCGTCAGAGCACGGCGTTACACATGTGGGACGTTGACTCCATTCTTCGTCTACTTCTCTCATGGCCGGAGAATGCTGATTTATCCTTGAAACATTTGTCTACTAAATTGACTATGCTCCTCTGTTTAGTTTCTATCAAACGTGTTTCAGATGTCAAAGCTCTGGATGTTTCCTCTTTTCAATTTTCTGCTTTAGGTGTTTATTTCCAAGTGTTTAGACGTACCAAGACCAATTTGTCTTCTGTCCTTTATTCTTTTTTTTCCTTCTCAACCTAAATTGTGCGTAGGTAATTGTCTGAAAACATACGTTTCTCGAACTGCAGATCTCAGGGTTCCCTCCTTGACTCAATTGCTTATCTCCTTTCAAAGCCTCACAAGCCTGTCTCAGCCCCCCCCCTCCCTTGGCTCGTTCGGTGAAATGGCTAATATCCTTGGCTGGTGTTCCTACCCTCACTTATGGTGCCCACTCAGTAAGAGGAGCTACTGCTTCTTGTGCCTTTTGGGCAGGGGCTAGTTTCAGGATATCCTCAGATCTGCACATTGGTCAAACGTTAGTACATTTAGAACCTTCTCTTGTAAACCTATTGATCATCCATTGGACACTTATCTCATTGCTTTAAACAAGCATAATATAAGCCTCTGGGCTTGTAATAAAATTGAGAGTTTCCTAGCCTTGGTGTCAGAAAAGCTAGATTTTATTAAAGACATGGAGGAGAGTATTATCCCACCACATTTCTTTAACCCTCTGTAGTACATAGAGGCAGAAATAAAAGCAAGAGATTCCACGCACACTCCTGTGTAAGTTATTTATTTGTAGTTTATTTGTTGAATCCACGACAGACATTGACACCCTCACAGGTCCAGAGCCAACCTCCAACTGCCTTCACACCAGGCTCCAGAACCCGAGGGCACCGTTGTCACATGGAACTTTGAATGCATGAATATTAAAGTTCTAAAGCAGAAAGCAATGAGAAGCCATGCAGGGAATGCGTGTGTCATTGAACAAATCCCAGACCTGATAAATACACAATTAAGCAATAAATACAAAGTAGACACATATTACATCATCTTCCCCCTTCACAACAAAAACACAGTAAAGAAATAAATTAAAAAAATTATTCCAAAACAAAATCGTTAAATTTGGAAGGCTTCTTAGTCATCCATTTACTCCGTGTACTTTCCAAACCTGAAGAGCTAAGAACATCCCTGCTACAATTATCGTTGATAATTTGAGGAAACACCTCACTCTCACCAGAGACATTCGGAGCATTAGCTTCTGATCTGTCTTCACTACCTGACTTGGTCAAATTTGTATATGGAAGCTAATGAAACAAAGCACGACTAGAGATGTCTATCTCCCTATTAGCATAAACCTCTTTGAAGATGTCAGCTTGTGTAGCAGAAATAGGAATGACACTGTTTCTGTTCCACCACCCTCTGCCTTCCAATAGGACCAAAGCCTTGGTTACTTTCAGAATCCTGACAGAAAGAGAGTATTTAGATTCTCCTTTAGAGACTTTCTGAGGTTTTTTAATTAACACCCAATCATGAATATTTAACTCAGTTTCTTTAACTTTGTTCCTGGAATCATAATTCTCCTTTTACTTAATTTGTTTTTTTAATACTTGCTTTCTCAAATCATCCAATGTCACATCCGATTTTCCCAATTTGTTAGTTAAGTAGTCGGACAACCATGCTGGCACAAGTTTAGACCTCGACTCCCTCCCTCTAAGAAGAGCAAAAGGGGAGACCCCTGTGGTGGAGTGAGGAGTATTGGAGTAAGCCCAAACCTTCTCTTTGAGAAAATCATGAACACTGTAATTATTGGCTAAAGCTGTTTGGATGCCTTCTTTTAAAATTCTATTGGCCCTTTCTACTAGGCCATTAGAAGCTGGACTATAAAGAGCTACCTATAAATGATGAACATTGAATTTCTCCAAGAAAGTTCTCATTTCCTTTGAAGTGAAATGTACCCCATTATCAGTAACAATTACCAACGGGGCTCCCTCCAGCATAAACAAATTTGACAAAAATTGTATTGCAGTGTCCGTATCAGTATTTTCAACAAAGGCAAAATAAATCCACTTTGAAAAGTAGTCAATTACAACAATTAGATATCTCATATCCCTAGACAGCATATTGAAAGGGCCAGAAAAATCCATGGCAATTTTTTCCCATTGTTTACATGGCAAAGGAACACTGTATAAAGGTTTGACATTGCTTTTCCAATGTTTATCTGACACTACACATGTTGGGCATTTATCAATAAAGTCTGCCACTTGTTTATCAATGTTAGGCCACCAGTATTTTTCTTTTAAAGTCTTACAAGTGGCAGAAATACCCAAGTGACCCTCATGTGCAATTTTAATCAATTTCGATCTCAACACACTAGGTGGAACACAGACAGAACCTCTCATACAAAATCCATTTTCACAAGATAAATCCATGGCTATCTGTTTGTACGTGTTCATTTCACCACAGTATTTTTTATTATTAGGCCAACCATGTCTAATGTAATGTAAAACCTGAGATAGTAAGGTGTCATTAGACATGGCCAATTTCCATTCTTCCTGTGTAAACAAACCATCAGATGCAGAGACAAGATCTAAAGCACCCACTACACATTCTGTGTCTTGGTCGTCATTAGAATCAGTAGAGTGTGGTAGTGGTAGTCTGGATAAACAATCTGCTCTAATATTTTTCCCACCTTGCACATACTTCACCTCAAGATTATACTCTTGTAATTTGGATAGTAATCTGACAAGTCGGGCAGAGGCTTTACCAAGACCATTACCACTCATTAAATACACTAGTGGTTTGTGATCGGGGTAAATCTCAAAATGGGTTCCCCATATGTATGTTCTAAACTTTTGGACAGCCCAGACACAAGCCAGAGCTTCCCTCTCAATAGTGCTGTAGTTACTTTCAGCATGTGAAAGTGTCCTGGAAGCGAATGCAACTGTGTGTTCTTGGCGTTAAGCCATTGTCCAAACACCGCTCCTAGTCCTTTGAGACTAGCAGCCACTGTGATAAATGACGTGGCAGTGGGGATGAAAGATTTCAATGTGGGTGCAGACAACACCACTTGTTTGATGTGCTCAAAGGAATCATTTAACTGTTTATCCCAAACATATTTACTACCCTTCTTTAACAGTGGTCTAAGGGGTTGTACTAATAAGGCAAAACCAGACGCGAACCTCGAATAATACTCGCAGAGTCCAAGAAAGGAACGTAGTTCATCTTTGTTGGACGGAGGAGGAGCCTTCTTTATGGCTTCCAAATTACACATTTTGGGTTTGATGCCCTCAGCTGAAATAGAACGTCCAAGATATTCCACACTGTCAACCAAGAATTTACATTTCTCAGTTTTGATAGTCAGACCACAACTTTGAAGGATGCTAAACACTTTATCTAAAACTTCTTCGTGCTTTTCAATGGTTTCAGTATGTATTAAAATATCATCCTGGAATGCACAAACATCTCTGATTTGACCAAGCAATGTATCCATCATTTTCTGAAATACGCTAGCAGCTGAAGCTAGGCCAAAAGGTAATTCAAATTTTCCTAGCTTTAGTGAAGGAAAGTCTAGATTTTATTAAAGACATGGAGGCGAGTATTATGCTTCCTTTTCTTGCTTTATTTGAATAGCAGCCAAGATAACATAAATAACGAGAACTACATATCCCATGAAACATAGAGAAGAGATGTCATTGATGAAGTCACAAACAAGAACCAATAGAAAATGCCCAATCTCAATAACTATCTTAACTGCGATCAACAAGCCCTCTTTTCTTACAGGAGCAGATCAAAGCGGACGGAACAACGGAATAATAACCAAAATAATGGAAAATGACATTAATAACGTGGAAAAGTCTTTTGCAAAGTCCAGGGAAGACGGAGGAAACGGCTTCAGGTGGTCATCACAACATCCGGAAAGCGTAAACCGATGATCATGGGAAAAGCCAGAAGAAAGAACATCCTGAGGAAGGGTCTTAGACACAGAACCAGCATCTTCAAGATGAAGCGAGTGGTGCAGGGGGAGTCGGCACTGAAAAAGAAATGGGTGGGTTAATAAAAGCGGTGGTATAATACTCGCCTCTGTGTCTTTAATAATATCTAGACTTTCCTTCACTAAAGCTAGGAAAATCAGAATTTTATTACAAGAACGGAGGCTCCTATTATGCTTGTTTAAAGCATACTAACAACAGAATCAGCCACAGAAGAAATAGGTTTGCAATAAAAAGTTCTAAAAGTGGTAACATTAGACCAATCTCCTGATCTAAGAATGTCCTCCAAGCGAGCTCCAGCCCAAAGAGCCTTAGAAGCCATAGCACCTCTGGTAGAATGTGCTCCAAAAGAAGTAGTGTCGATACCCGCAAGGGTCATAACCCATTTAACCCATCGAGCAAGGGTAGGGGAGGGGACTGGTTTATGAGGTTTAGAAAAAGAAATCAACAACTGGGGAGAGGAGGACGTTCTTAAATCTGCAGTTCTAGCAATGTAAACTTTTAAACATTTACCAACACGGAGTTTAGGATGCAAAGGAAAGTACGGGTACTGAATCACAGAAATGTTAGTCTTAGTTCTTCTATGAACCCTAAAAGACACATTAGAAGGAGAAAACTGGACACATACAAAGCTCTAACATCAGAAACATGTTTCAAAGAAACTAAGCATAACAACATAGTTAACTTTGCCGAAAGACACTTCAAAGAGAGCAATTCATTATCGAGCCAAGAGTTGAATAAATTCAAAACCAAATTCACACCCCATAAATGCGTATATCTAGATGCAGGGGGATTGGAAAATCTTACTCCCTTCAAAAGACGGCACACCAAAGGATGTTCCCCAACAGGTTTTCCATCAATTCGAACATGTTCAGCAGAAATGGCAGATCTATAATTATTCACTGTTCTGTATGCCTTCCCCTGGGAGGCTAGAGACGCTAAAAAATTAACGATTAAAGTCACATCGGCTGAAAAGGGATCTGAATTCCTATCCAAATACCAGCCACACCAGACCAACCAGGCAGACTTGTAAACCTTAGTCGTTCCTGGGACCCAAGAGTGGCGGATATACTGGGCAGCTTCCTCTGAAATTCCGGGGGTTCTCCAGGTTGACCCGAAATCTTCCATGCTACCAGAGTTAAAGTGTGGTCGAGAACCATATCGTGAGGACGACCCTCTGGATCGAGAAGGAGCTCTGGAAAAGAGGGAATCAGGACCGGAAAATCTATTGACAATTCCAGAACCGAAGGGAACCAAGGCTGGGTTTACCAAAAGGGGGTCACTAATACTAGGGAGGCTCGTTGACGACGAACCTGGGCCAGGACTCTGGCTATCATCATAAGAGGAGGAAAGGCATAATTGAGATGGGGAGACCAGTCCTGGAGAAAAGCGTCCGTAGCGAGAGCTTGAGGATCCGGTCTCCAGCTGTAAAACTTTGGAAGGTGAGAATTTTATCGTGAAGCAAATAGATCTATCGACATGACACCGAATTTCGAAGAAAGCTTGTTGAACACTAAAGGGTGAAGCCGCCAATCGCTGGAATCTTTTAAGTAGCGTGAGCACCAATCTGGTATTGTATTCATTTTCCCTGGTAGATATTGTGCCGTGACCGACAATTTTCGAAGAAGGCAAAATTCCCAAAAGCTTTTGGCTAGATCCGCAAGGGGCTTGGATCTCGTTCTTCCCAGATGATTGATATACTTTACTGCAGAAATGTTGTCCATCTTTAAAAGAATAGAACAACTTACCTTGTCCTTTGCGAAGGTCTTTAGGCCAAAGGAGCCTGCAAGCATCTCTAAACAATTGATGTGCAAGGCAGACTCCCTCTCTGACCATACGCCCCCAGTCGAGATGTTGCCACACCTTGCGCCCCAACCTGTCCGACTTGCATCGGATTCTAATACTAGATCTGGGGCCGAAGAGAAAATAGCTCTTCCGTTCCAGGCTTCCAAATGATCAAGCCACCATTGTATCTCTGCACGAGAGTCCTGATCCAACCAAATTACATCCGAACAATGAAGACCCCTGCAGAGATGGCGAATCTTTAGCCTTTAAAGAGCCCTGTAATGTAACGGACCTGGAAATATAGCCTGAATGGATGAGGCCAAGAGGCCTACAATTCTTGCTAGAGATCGAAGAGAAAGATGGGAGAGACTGAGGATCTGCCGTAGCTCGTGTTTTATTCGACTTACCTTCTGATGGGGAAGAGACAGAGATGTAGCTTTGGAATCTATGAGGAACCCGAGAAATTCCACTTGAGTCGAGGGAACCAGAGAAGATTTTTACATGTTTACCAGAAAACCAAGGGACTGCAACAGATGAAGGCAAATATGCAAATGCTGCAACAGGGTGTCCTTGTTCTGAGCCATTATGAGAAAATCGTCTAGATAGATGATCAATCTTATTCCCTGAGCTCTTAAAAAAGCTACCACTGGCTTCATCACCTTTGTGAAGCACCAAGGAGCCGAAGCGAGTCTAAAAGGAAGAGCCTTGAACTGGAAAATCGAACCTTCCCATTGAAACTGTAGGAATTTTCTGTAAAAGGGATGGATAGGAATCACAAAATAAGCATCCTGGAGATCCAGCCGAACAAACCAATCGCCCTCCAACAAAATGTCTCTGAGATGGAGAATTGTTTCCATCTTGAAATGGTTGTAAACAACATAGTTGTTGAACAATTTTAGGTTTATCACTGGCTGAAATTTTTTGTTCTTCTTTTGGACCGGAAAAATGGTACTGAGAAAACCCGAGGGATGAAAGCATGTTTCTTCTATCACATTTTTTTAAATCAAAGATAAAATCTCTAATTTTATCAAACGAGATTGTTCCTGAGAAAACGTTAGAGAGGGAGGTGGGGAAGTTTGACTGGGAACCTGATAAAGATCTATGCAATACCCTTGAATGGTTTGAAGAACCCAAGGGTCCGCGGTAATTCGATACCAATTTGAAAGAAAATGGGCTAATCGACCTCCCACAGGAAGAGGGCCAAAATTTAAATCTCTTACCTGAGACTTGTCCACCTCTCTGACGGTAACCTCCGTTACTGAAATCCCTCCCTCTTTTGAGGATAAAACTAAGGTCTGAATTCAGGGGAGTAGAAGGAGGAGCCTCGGAAACTGCCACAACGGGAGGCGAAGCGGGCGGTAAAGCGGCTCCTTCCTTTACCAGCCCTGCCAAAAACCCTGGAATTGAAGATCTTCTTCATCGAAACCTGAGCCTTATCCAGTGTTGCAAAGGTAGAAACATATGTACTGAGTTCTTTAATAAACGAGTCCCCAAAAAGAAGACCGTTAGCCTGCTGTCCTTCTTCTCTGGCCACCAAGCTGCCCAATTTAGGTTGTATTTTGAGCAAAAGACTCTTTCGTCTCTTCTGGGAAATAGCTGTGCTTGCATTTCCCAATAAACAAATTGCCCGCTTGGACAGGGAATCAGGATCAATCTGTGAGCCTTCCAACCTGGCATCCTCAGCTAAATCAAGAATCCTGGTTAGGGGACCAACCAAATCTAATAGTCTGTCCTGGCAAACAGACCATGCACGGTCGACCCCTTTCTTCGGATCCTTACCAAACTTAGAGAAAAATAAAACCATATTAGGATCTATAACAGGCGTGGAAGTGATGCTGTGCGGAAGGGAGGGACGGGGACATTCAGAGCGCAATTTATTTCTCATGGCTTTGTCCAAGGAATGTCTTAAATGACACGAAACATATTCCGCCACGTGATCAGACGAGAACCATTCAGTGGAGTTTGGATGGTGTATCAAAGTGGGATCAAACATTGGTTCCCCCAAAGCATCAAGAACAGTAAAATCATTAATATGTGAAGAAGGACTTGAATCAGAAAGAGAAATTTTCTGCCTTTCCTCCAAAGGCCCTTGCCAGAGGTCGTCAGAACCCTGTATATCATCATCCTCCCCATCATCATATTCCATGTCATCATCAGTATCCCTCAACTGAGTTATATCAAGAGGAGAGGGACTCTTTTCCACTGTATTAAGCTCCTTACGGGGGGGAGGGGGAAGGACCAGCAATCTGGGGAGACTTATCAGCGCTCAACTTTGCTTGCACTTTAGAAAAAGTGCGCTTTTTATTTTTGACTGGCTCAGAAACATTGGTATTCTGAGAGGACAATTTTTTAAAAGATAATTCACGTTTTTTTGACATTTGTAACATAGACGTTGATACAGCCTGCTGCACAGTATTTTGAATAAAAGAATTTAAATCAGCACGAAAATTATCCATATCAACCTCACTGGAATGATCATCCACTTTTTTAGACATTATCAAATAAGAAAAATAAGAAATAAATTAAGAAAGCCAGGCAGAAAGCTCACAAATTGAAAAAAGAAGGAAAAAATATGCTCAAAAATAAATCAGTGAACAAAGGGTTAAAATATTCTGGGCTGTGGGCGTGTGGAAAAAGGGGTGTGAAGAGGAACACACTCCCCAACCACCAAAAAAGGCGTGGCACGCCCCTCGTTAATGCAAAGCCGGAGCAGATGTTCTTATAGCGTCGTTGACGCGCTCAGCGATCAGCTGAGGAGCCACGGACTCTCCGATTGAAAGGAGAAGTTTCCGTGGAGACGCGTCCCAGCAGGAAACCGAGCTCTTCTGAGGTAAGCGCTGAAATGAAACGCGTACCTCAGGAGAGCGAGGCGGGAGAGCCGAACGTTCTGAAGAACGTTCGGCTCAGCCTGTGAAGCGCGAAACAAGCGATCGTATAGAAAGCCGACCAAAAATTTGAAACGCGATATGGATCAACTCCAAGAAAACGATTTAAACAAATAAAATAAGTAAAACATTAATAATGAGAATAAATATGAAAATACTAATATTATAAATAACACACAACGACAGAAAAATATAAGATGAGATAATAGAACTTATCTTGACTGCGAGCAGCAAGAAAAGAGGGCTTGTTGTTCGCAGTTAAGATAGTTATTGAGATTGGGCGTTTTCTATTGGTTATTGTTTGTGACTTCATCAATGACATCTCTTCTCTATGTTTCATGGGATATGTAGTTCTCGTTATTTATGTTATATTGGCTGCTATTCAAATAAAGCAAGAAAAGGAAGCATAATAGGAGCCTCCGTTCTTGTAATAAAATCTAAGGAACTTAAAAGCTCCGTAAGGGGTAATGAACGTAGTCAATTCTTGAGAATCTTCACTAAGAGGAATTTGATGGTAAGCTGAATGCAAATCAATGGTAGAAAAGAATTTAGAATTTCCCAAAGTGGTTATAAGTTCTTGTATGTGGGGTAGTGGATGGCAATCTACCAGAATGTTCTTATTAAGTGATCTCAAATCAACACATAGCCTAAGGGCACCATTTTTTTTCTTCGTAACCACAATAGGAGAAACCCACTCAGAGGCATTAGTAGGGGCAATTATATTGTCAGAAACTAATTTATCAAGCAATGCTTTAAGTTGATCTCTGATAGATAAAGGATCAGGTCTAACTTTATGTGAAACTGGAATAGCTCCATCTTTGAGTCTAATGGTGTGTTCAAACCCCTTAACTGTACCCACTTTATTAGCAAAGATATCCGGAAATTTTAAAGTAAAGTGTTCAGAAACTCCTTTGTTGGGTGTGATATGTAAAACCGAATTACCATCACTGAGGAGAGGCATCTGACTTAAAATAATGGGATTCTCCCGACCAGGACATAATATAATTCCCAACAGTCCTAGGTCTTTCCACCCCACAGTGTTTCTTCCTTTTACAGCTACATACATTTTTGTATACACCGTCCTTCCTAAAATCTCCAAAGAAGCATGGAAAAATCCTAACAAATCAATGTCTTGATCTCCAAACGCTTTAGGTGCAATGTCCGCAGTTTCCAACTTTTGTTTACCTTCCCACAAATGAAAGAAAGTTTTATCGCCTAAAATAGTAACTGGTGCTCCAGAATCAGCCCTAACCAGGACTGCCTTGGAGTCTATCAAAGCTTCACAAAATGGGCCCTTGAAATGTCCCATGTCACAATTTTTAATATTATCGCTTGGAAAATTGACTGTGAGAATCATGTTGGATAGACTGCTAGAACAATGGACTAAATCGTCAGAGTCAGGTGTGTACACATTACTGATTCTCACCCTGTTCCCGGGATTAACATTATGGTTCGCTTGTCTACAGACTGCCTGAAAGTGACCTATTTTGTGACACTTCCAACATTTTTTCCCAGTCACAGGACAGGTAGGATTGTTACCAATGTGATTGTGGGAACCACAATGGTAACAAAACTTAACTGTTTGAGAGAGAACTTTCTTTTGTTTAAACGATCTTTCTTTAACATAATTAACTCCTAGTTCTTCAATTATCTGTCCAACATTCATTTGGCACACACAATGCTCCCTGTCCACTCACAACTCTAGAAGTAAGAATAGATCTCTCGATGGCCTTCGCTAAATCCACCACTTCATCTAAAGATGGGTTGCGACAAGCCAAAAGACGTTCTGGTGTCTTCTTTGAATTGCAATGAAAAACAAATTGGTCTCTCAAATATGTATCTACTATGTTGCCAAAATCACACCTTGCTGCAAGCACCCGTAAATTAGCCAAGTATTCATCAACCGACTCATCAGCAGATTGTCTGCACATAGCAAAATTAAACCTCTCAAGCAGAACATTTGAGTCATCTGAATATTGTTTTCTGAGTCTCTCCTTTCCTTCAATGTAGACGTCCCAAATAATGTCCTCGTCCACGGGTGGCGGAATAGTTGGCAAGTTATCAAACACACGTTGACCAGCAGTTCCAAGATGGTTAAAAAGAAGAGCCAGTTTTCTAACAGGTGGATATCTCATAGCATCTATCGCCAATAGATAATTTTCAAAAATTCTAAAATTCTAAGCCACTCATTCCATTTTGCAGCTTACCAGCTTTTTTGCAGGAACGGAGGCGGTTGCACTACTAGTTGGCTCGTTGACATGTTTTTTTTTTTAATTTTTTTTTTAAATAAGGACGCTTAATTTGCAGCAATAAAATGTACGAACCTTCAAATGTATTTCATTCACATAAAAATGTACATAAAATGTTTTTCTTTCTTTTTTTTATACTTTTTATATCATTATATATAATGTTCCATCTTGTTGTAAATGTTCCACTTAAATGTTCCACTCTCAATGTAAGTGACACTTCCTGGTGTTAATCTGTTTAATCTCTAACCAAATTTGCCCAAAAAATAAAATAAACACGAAGTTGTCAGCCAAAGGGACGTTGTTTAAAGACAAGAGGTTGCTAGGAAGTTGGTAAGAACAAAGTGTCTCCGGAGAATAACATGACTCCAAGGTCGCTGGGTAACGCAAGCGGCATAAACTGGGCGTGACACGCTCACACAGCTCGCACGCGTCTCACATTGAGAGAGTGCGCACGAGTGCACGCCGTCGTTGCTGAGCAACGCGCCTCAAACGCGCTCGCACACTTCCTGTTTCTGATTTCTTTTGAAGTGCGCTAATCTTGCGCACAGAATGTCACGCGCGCCGAGAACAAAAAACACTCGAGCGCTATGCCGTTTTCTCTTTCCCAAAAAGAAGGCTCACCTTGTCAAAACATGAAATGGAAACGGAAAAGGAGAATAAGACACCGTCGATGTAAACATTTTTGCCTCTGAGTCAGGAACACAGGAAATCGCTGATGGGTATGCATACGGTAGGTCGGTGGATCCAAACAAAGTCTACCCCACTCCTGGTACCAAAATGTAGTACACAGAGGCAGAAATAAAAGCAAGAGATTCCACTCACACTCCTGTGTAAGTTATTTAGTTGTAGTTTATTTGTTGACTCCACGACAGACATCGACACACTCACAGGTCCAGAGCCAACCTTCAACTGCCTTCACACCAGGCTCCAGAACCCGAGGGCACCGATGTCAAATGGAACTTAGAATGCATGAATATTAAAGTTCTAAAGCAGAAAACAACGAGAAGCCATGCAGGGAATGTGTGTCATTGAACAAATCCCAGACCTAATAAATACACAATTAAGCAATAAATACAAAGTAGACACATATTACACCCCCCCTCTTCTTTTTCGCAGTGGCCACGTCTTCAACCAATAGCAATCGTCTTCCAGTTGCTCCTGGCCTGGAATCTTCATTTGGAATTTCCTGCTCATCCGTTGGTTCCTCTCAGCTCTTCATGGATTTCGGCAAGGATTTCCTCTCTGCTATCATGACTCTATATGTTGTTTTGTGGTTACTCTCGGATTCTATATCAGGACCGGAGGCGAGGATTATGCAGTTCTTTCTTCACTTTTTATTATACAGCAGATTCAAAGTACAACAAAAAAATATAACAAACTACAACTCCCCATGAATCCGTAGTCATGGAAACCGTGAACCAATGAACAGCTACAACATTGACAGCATAAATGCCACCGAGTAACGTCATCCACCCTCTTTCTTCACTGCTTAGTGACAGATAAGTGCCTTTTCTGCCTCTCGCTAGTTGTCTAAACTGGTCTTGACGTGTACTTGACAATTTGGCTTGTGCGCGTCAAGCGGAATTGTTTTTTTCTTGCTTTGCATGTTTTTCTTGTTGTAGCAACGCTGTTGCTACGCGCGCACAGTAGGCATTGGTGCCCGAGCGCGTTTATTAGTGCGGTGACGCGTCGAGCCCTCTAGAGGGCGCGCGTCCCGTTTTTGGCATCGCGATCAAAGCGTGCGCGTTTTTCAACGTGCGGTGCTGCGTTTTTTATCGCTTTGGGCTCGCTTCTTCTGCCCGGTGCCGGACTCCCTCCTGTGACACAGTTTTGGCGGTTGACTGCCTTGCAGCATTGTGCCTTGCAGAGTTTTGTGGTGAAAGACAGGAGTAGGAGGGGGTTGTTCCCCCACAAGATTTGGGGCGCAAAATTTCAGTTGGTTCCTTTCTACCCCGCTATGCAACCTGCCCAGGACCAGGAGTCCTTTCCCCTCACGCCCTCTGAGGCCCCTTCCCTCCGCGCTCTCCCTTCGGGGGTGGAGGTGGTTTTATCGCAAGCCATTGCGCAGGCTTTGGCTCCTTTCAAGGAAAGCATGACGCAACTGGCCGCGCAGGTTTCTAGGGGCCCTGGCGTGACGGGGGTGACGGGGTTGCCCATGGGGCTTCCCCCAGGAAACCACGCAAGCGTAATGCGGGGCACCTTGGGGAATTGGAGGTTCCTCCTTCCCTTTCAGATAAGGGTGCGCCCTTGCAGCTGCGATTACCCTCCCAGGAGGGCTCTTTGCCCGGGGTTATTGGTGACAAAGGTCACCCCAAATCCGATCTCTTCATGGGATCTTCATTGGGCATGGTTGACAATTCGGAAGGAGATTCTTCCTCGGCAGAGGATCTGGAAACGGGGCGACCGTGGCGCCCAGGTGCCTCTCTCCCAGATGCCCAGGATCCG
This sequence comes from Pleurodeles waltl, assembly GCF_031143425.1. Taxonomy (NCBI): domain Eukaryota; kingdom Metazoa; phylum Chordata; class Amphibia; order Caudata; family Salamandridae; genus Pleurodeles; species Pleurodeles waltl. The sequence goes on along the minus strand of NC_090440.1, from coordinate 559,336,505 downwards.
GGGGAGTCGTATTCCGACATGTTTGAGCCAGAAGGCATTTATCACCCCCGCTCTTCCGAATGGCACCCGGACCCTAAGGTGGCAGATTACGTGGCGGGTAAACTCCGTCAACCGCTGGACAAAGAGGTGCAGGCACGACTCAGGGCAGAGTGTCCCCCGCCCCACTCTTCCAGATAGAGTGGCCGCCACTCTGGAGTTGGACCCGAAGCTTTGTACTTTCTTTGGGAAGTATGTTAAAAACCCAAAGAAGGGGATTGATAGGTCTTGGCGGGCGTGCCAAGATAAACTCCTGGATGTCGTGGGACCCCTCACGCAAATCATCCAATTGGCTGAGCGGGCCAAATTGTCGGGTACACCGCTTCAGACTGAAGTCGTGGTGGGTTGGGCCCAGCGGGCTTTATGCCTTCTGGGGAATGCCAACTGCGCTATTTCGGCGGAGAGGCGCCGTTCCCTGCTGCTTAAGATTGACCCCAAGCTGGGGGAACTGTCAACCTCAGAGGCAGGAGCGGTGGCGCAGGGGAATCTTTTCGGTGACCCCTTCGTCAAGGAGCTGGGGAAGTTTATGGCCACTTTTTCGGCCCTGGACAAGGCACAGTCCTCCATAAAGAATTTTGTTCCGGGAAAGGTTTTTGGAGGGGCCGGACGAGGTAGGGGTCGCTCTTCCGGCCGCCAGTTCCAGCAAGGCCCTGGTACTTCTCGTAAATTCAGCTGGCAAGACGGTCGTCAGGGAACCTTCTTCCCCAACAGGGGGAAAGGTCGGAGACGAGCGGGTAGAGGAGCTCGTGGTGCAGACAATGCTCCGGGAGGACCCTCTGGTAAGGATTACCCCTTCTTTCCCTCAAAATCTGGGGGGGCGGCTCCGCTGGTTCAAACACAACTGGGAGTGCATCACTTCGGATGCATGGGTGCTTCAAACGGTGTCAGGTTTTCACATAGAGTTTTGGGGCACCCCAGTTCAAGAGTCGATCCCCAAACCCATGATTTTTTCGGATGCGAACTCGCACCTCGTAGATTCGGAAGTACAGGAGCTACTGTGCAAAGGCGCTATTTGCCCCACGTCGCTTCACCCAAGAGGGTTCATCAGCAACCTCTTCCTGGTAGAGAAGAAGGACAAAGGTTTTCGCCCGGTTATCAATTTGCGGGCCTTCAACGAGTGGGTGGTGTATCGCCACTTCAAAATGGAGGGGATTCATCTCCTGAGGGATATGTTACTCCGAGGGGACTGGATAGTCCGTCTGGACCTCAAGGACGCATACCTCACGGTCCCCATTTTTCCTCCACATCGCAGGTTTCTGCAATTCCGGTGGCGACAGCAGGTATTCGAGTTCACCTCTCTCCCTTTTGGCCTGTCATCTGCCCCATGGTGCTTCACCAAGCTCCTCAAGCCGGTGGTGGAGTTCCTTCGTTCGAGGGGAATCCGCCTCATTATTTACCTGGACGATATCCTCCTGATGAATCAGTCCAAGAACTTTCTTATCTCCAATCTGAACACGACTATTGCGCTGTTGCAGGATCTGGGGTTTGTTATCAACTTCCAGAAATCCGACCTGACCCCATCGCAGTCGATGACGTTCTTGGGGTTCCTGATAGATTCCCAGGCGGCTTCCCTAAGTCTCCCGCTCCAAAAAATTGCAAAGATCAAGAAGGTGCTGAGGATCGTGCTGAGACGGGACAAGATCTTGCTTCGCCAGTTAGCCAGAGTGGTGGGTTTACTATCCTCATCGATGCAGGCTATTTTTCCAGGCCCTCTTCATTACAGGGCTCTCCAACACCTCAAGGCACATCACTTACGAAGGGGGCTGACCTACTCCGAATGGATTGCTCTCAATTCGGAAGCCAGAATGGAGTTGATGTGGTGGTTGGACCACATGGAAGCATGGAACGAGAGGGCCATCTTCGGCTCTGCACCCGATCTGATCATAGAGTCGGATGCCAGTCAACATGGCTGGGGAGCTCGTTGCGGGGATTTGTCCTTCGGGGGTCGTTGGACGACTCAGGAACTCGACCTCCATATCAATTGTCTGGAACTTCTGGCGGGTTCGTTCGCGATCAGATCCATGACCCGGGACAGGGTTTCCTGTGTGGTCCTTCTCCGGATGGACAATGTTTCGGTGGTTCAGTACATCAACCGCCTGGGGGGCACCCGATCCAGAGCACTAGCCGAACTAGTGAAGGATTTTTGGCATTTTTGCCTCGCGCACCAGGTTTCTGTCACAGTGGAATACCTACCGGGCATCCACAATGCTACGGCGGACTGGTACTCCAGGTATCTGACGGATTCCAGCGACTGGCAGCTGGATCCAGCAATTTTCCGGGCGATTATGGCCCATTGGGGTCCTTGCACGGTGGACCTGTTTGCCTCGAGGTGGAACGCGCAGATTCCCTGCTATTTCAGTTGGCGCCCCGATCCAGGGGCAGAGGCGGTGGATGCGTTGCAGTAGACCTGGACCTCCTTTCTAGGGTACGCATTTCCCCCCTTCTTGTTGATTCCGAGAGTCCTGTCTCTTGTACGTCATCAACAGACCACGATTATTCTGGTGACTCCGTTGTGGCGCTCCCAGGCGTGGTTCCCAACCCTGTTAGAGCTGTCATGCGACTTTCCTCTTTGCCTTCCTCTGCACCCCTCAATCCTTCGGGATGCATCGGGCCAGTGCCATCCGTTGGTCCTCCAGGGTCACCTGAAGTTGGCAACCTGGAAGAATTCCGGAGCCACTGGCACGATTGCCGACTTTCGCAAGAAGGTCAAACCCTCATTTCTCAAGCCTGGGCCCCTGGGACTGGAAAGAGGTACAAGTCAGCCTGGTCTAGATGGGCTAGCTGGTGTCTGGACAGACATACAGATCCCTTGGAGGCCCACGTTACAGATGTGCTGAATTTCTTGGCGGAATTGGCAGCTTCAGGGTTGTCATATTGCACTGTGAACTCCTTCCGGTCCGCAATTTCGGCTGGATATCCGCCTTTGGAGGGCTACCCAGTGGGATCCCATCCTTGGGTTTGCAGGCTACTCAAGGGGGTACGCCTGTCCCGTCCTCCCCACCCTAGATATTCTGAATTATGGGATGTTAACCTGGTCCTAAGGCTACTATCATCTTGGCAGGATAATTCTTTCCTTTCCAGGAAACAGTTGTCAGCGAAGTTGGCAATGTTATTGTGTCTTATATCTTGCAAGAGAGTCTCGGACGTTCGGGCTCTTGATGTGACGGCCAGGGTCTTCTCTCCTGAAGGCGTTACCTTCATGATTTCTCGTAGGACAAAATGTGGTACTAGATCAGTATCTTATCCGGCGTTTCCCTTTGCCCCAAAGTTGTGCGTGGTTCGTTGTCTGAAAGCGTATGAAGAAGTCACGGCTGCTCTTCGCCCCTCTGGGGAGAACCAGTTATTGATTTCATTAAAGAAGCCGTTCAAAGCGATCTCTTCACCTACAATTGCTAGATGGGTCAGATGGATCCTTTCCGAAGCGGGGGTAGACATTCAGGTCTTCGGCTCCCATTCAACTCGAGGTGCCATGGCCTCTAAAGCCGTCCAGGTAGGTGGTAGACTAGAGGACATCATGAACGCAGCTGATTGGTCCTCAGAGTCGGTTTTCAAGAAGTTTTATTTTAAACTGATCCATGAGGCAGCCTCTCTGGTGGTAAGTAAGCTTTGAACTTGCATAATCCTCGCCTCCGGTCCTGATATAGAATGTAAAATTTCCTAGCTATCGTGAAGGAAAGTTTCAATTCTATTAAGGACACGGAGGCGAGGATTATCCCTCCCGTCACATGTTAGGTTCCGCCCCGCCCGGAAAAGACATGTGGACCAAGTTCAAGGTGGTATACTTCAGGTATTTTGGAGTGCAGGCTCTGTTGTATGATGTGTTTCTCCTGTATAGTTTCTGCTTACAGGGATATAGGATTTGGGTATAATTACCAGATGGTTGATTTCTTTATTCCTGATTGCTTTGTATGCCTAATGTTTTTCTTAGGTTTCAGCTGTTATGTGTTGCGTTCAATTATCAGGGGGCTGATGCTGTGTTACATTTTCTCTTAGGTGCTGAGTCAACGACTACTTGAGGTTCTGCTGTCCCTTCGCAGTGAAGTTGAGGGTGGATGACGTTACTCTGTGGCATTTATACTGTCAATGTTGTAGCTGTTTATTGGTTCACAGTTTCCATGACTACGGATTCATGGGAGTTGTAGTTTGTTATTTTTTTTGTTGTACTTTGAATCTGCTGTATAATAAAAAGTGAAGAAAGAACTGCATAATCCTCGCCTCTGTGTCCTTAATACAGTGGTTCCCAATCTGTGCGCCGCGGCTCGCTGGTGCGCCATCAAAACTAGCCAGGGGCGCCGCACACAGTTTGGGAACCACTGAGCTATTTATAGCCCTTGGGCCAGTTCGTACAAAATAAAACTACTCAGTTGTAGCAGCTCTTTTTTAATTTTGTCCTTGAGCGCCCTCTGTTGGTTAAACACAACTAAAGGGATTCTACATTTCACAATATTTAAACAGTTATGTTATAACTACATAAAAATGAGACCTGCCCATTTTACTAGGGTTACCGTCAACCAATATTTTCCCCTTACTAAAAAACCCTATGCATGCTGTAATTAAACAACTGTTACATTTTTATTTTTTACAGTTATATATAGAATTACAATACCTTCATTGGCGTCATCCCAATTCTTTTCAGGGAGAAAAATGGATGTACTCCCTAGGCCAGGCTTACATCCCCCACCCGCCAACAAAAAGTAACATAATGGGGAGCCGCAGCCAGTGGCCAATAGATCAAGGGAGCCGTGGGTCGAAAATGTTTGGGAACCACTGCCTTAATAGAATTGAAACTTTCCTTCACCATAGCTAGGAAATTTTACATTCCTCTTTCGACTGACTTTCACAAGAAAAGAGGACTTGGTGCTCTCAGTCAAGATTGTTATGAGGGGGCTTGTCATGCGATTGGTCAGCCCATTGTGATGTTATTTTGTAGTTTTCTTCCCTGGGTTTCGGGGATTTGTAGTTCTTGGCTGCTGGTTAATAAAGTATGAAAAGCTTGGCATAATACTCGCCTCCGTGTCTTTAATAAAATCTAGCCTTTCTGACACCAAGGCTAGGAAAAACTCAATTTTCATGCGGTTTCTTATTGTAATCACACTATAATGTTGGATATTGTAGTTTTTGCTTGGCTGCCGTTAATTCCAGTAAAGAACGTTTAGCATAATCTTCGCCTCACTGTCCTTAAAAGAATTGAACCTTTCCTTCGTGAACGCGGACAAAATGTCAATGTTTCCTCTCGTTTTTCAAGCGCATGTTTCAAGCCTACAATAACAAAAACGCAATTAAACGACACGTTTTGCCATCTGTTCCAGCAGCATGGCGCCCGAAACACACTCACTGTTGCTCAAAAAACAAGTTAGCACACTAGTTCTTTATTGGAATTCTGTGATTATTGGGCGTGAGAACTGTAACTTTTTTCTGAATTTCCAAAGAGGCAAGAGTTCTGTTCCGCCTTCCACGGGTGATGCTGGGAGCTCCGGTATCCCTGCATTCTTCGCTGACTCCAGAAATAAGGAGGCGCATTCGAATAATACTAGGATTCTAGAGATCATGCATTCGCAATATACTAGAACTCAGAACAGTCTTGCGTTATAGGGCGTGTCATCGAGTTCCAATCGGTGAGTGACAAGTGCACTTACCAATCAGAAAAAAATGACTGTGCGCTTGCGTGGTACGCAGAGCGTCAGACTGACTCACACACCGCGCGGCCAGGAGCAAGCGGCAAGAAAGATGGCGGAGCCTGACACCTGGGGTAAGGCGGACTCGCGACCCTCGACCTCGGCTTCTTCTGTTAACCTCATTGACTCTTTCGGCATGTGCTTCCTTACTCCATTATACCCATCTAATGGCCCCCTGCGTCCTACTTTCTGTCCACCAGTGGTTGTGTTTCCCCGACCTTCTCATTTTATGCCTCCTCCCGCCTCAAACTTACACATTTGCTCTTTCTGTATCCGTTGAACTGCTTCTGCCTTTTCGATTCTGCTGCTCAAAATACCTATAGATGGGCCTTGTCCCTGGCCCTAACTTAATCTGGCTTGCCGCTACTTGTGTTATTTCTTCCATACCAGTCTTTCCCACGTTTCTTTTTTTCCTGGTCTCGACCATATATTAATTTACTTGCCGTTCATTTCTATTACTGACATCTCTCTCTTTTTATTCTGTAGACGCTGACGAATTTGAACCGGTGCCGGAGGTCTCGGGAGTGGCAACTGGTCCGGTGGTGGCAGATCGATGGGCCGGTGAGGACGAGGAGGAGGAAGTGAAGGTAATTCGGGGGGCCTGTGACATTGACAGCATGATGGGGTGGTTTAGTGAAGTAAAATCTGACAGTTGACATCTGCTGCGTCCTGCAAGTCATGGACTCCAATGCCACTCAAGTCTGTGTTCGCCTTTCCGAGGTCAGAAAGTTGAGTACTATTGATTTGGGTAAGAACAGCTGTTAAACAAGACAGAAAAACAGAATGTAGTAGTATGTGCGCTAGTTAAACTCCAGTGATGATTTCAGATTACAAAAGTATGCAGTCTTCAAACGCTTTTTCCGAGACTTGTATTTGCAAGGCGTTTGGGGCGCATATGGCTAAAATGAGCTCCGGTCATCCAGGCGAAGTTAAAGAGAATTTCACCATAAGCCTGTTTGTATGGTTGAGCAAACACCTTATGTTCTAAGGTTTTTGCATACAGTGTCTATCGCTTCTTAAATCTTGCTGTTCTAGCAACCATTTCTGTACCACGTTTTGTGATGGCACGTAGCTGCTGTGTTTTCTAAGTGCATGTTGTTAGAAGGTTCTGGTTTGCGTAGGTGCGTGGCACATTATCTTTGGAGCGATGCTTTGAGTGAATATTTCCTTTTACCAGAAATGTGATTACCTTCTTAATGTTATTAGTTCCATTAATGTTTTGTGGGTGTGACACATTTGCATTGTATCGGCAAAGTTTGTTACCACAGTTCACTTGCAGCTACATTTACCACGGAATATTTTTTTCAGCAGTCAACTTGTGTGTGAGAATCTTTCAAAAGGTGATGCTTTTTGCTCCTCGAACAATAATTTCTGTGAAACTCTTCACCAGCTATTGTAACACGTTCCCAACTTCACACGGCCATAAAGAGAACTTTCGGGGTGGTACAATCGCATCATAGGAGCGGGTATTTCAAGATGGAAGAAGGGAATGTACCGCTGTCTCTGACCCCTCAAGCAACAGCAACGGGGCTGATTGCATATAATAACCATAACGTCTGCTTCTGGAGCCGATCGTTTTAACCGCAAACTGTTTTACGAAAACCTCACTAAAGCCCTAGGCTTGCGTCACAGAGGCTGATATGCGTGTTGGCTGTATCATTCCAAACTGACTGGCTTCTGAAAACAGCAGTTTAACACTGTACTACTGTCCCCATGTCATCGTCCCAGTCCTTACTTTTGAGGGGGATTCCACCTCAAAAGTAATGACTGTGAGGAGGGCATCAGGTACTAAGCATAATGAGATTTACAGGCTAAGTAACCAGGCATTCTGTGCCTGCACCACTATGAGTACTTTCTTGAAGAAAATAAATGAATACTGAAGTATCCTAGCCATAAATTCTTGTGTTGTATTTTGTCCCGAAAACTTATGTTGTTTTCATTGGACATAATATCGGTATTTGAGATCCCATGTAAGTCTTAATTCGATATGGGTAGTGGGCCAAATCATATTTTTAGATCTCTTATTTACCAAGTCTTAACTCCGTCAGACGCTTTGTCATGAGTACCCTGATCACCTTAAAAGTGATTATTTGTGAATAACTTTTAAGCAACGGATACATCAGGCTATCGACTTCCTGCAAGTAATGTAAATCTTGGTGATTTATTCAAGAAATTGGTGTTAGTCTTGATATAATATGTGCTGCAGTGTCTTGATTTGTGTATTGAGTGCTTAGCAGCATATGTTGGTTTATAAGCCTACTGGAGTACATTCAAAAAGCCTTCAGCAATATAGTGTCATTCTCTCGCACCTCCTTTTTAGGTTTCGCCTGCACAGCTCTTGCGCTGTGCTTGCGAAATCTTATGTTACATACACACACACTTTTTTTTTTTTTATGGGTGTGTGTATGTATGTATATATATTTTTTTTTGTGACTCACCCCTACTTTGCCCCTTACTTACCGTTTGTTCATTCAAATGTTGATTGTAATTACTTGCATTTTTTATTGGCAAGCTGATCACTTCCTGCTGTACTGCTTTCTGTTCTGCTTTTTCAGTCACATTTCCGAAGTACACCTTCGGCTTCTGGTGATTGGTTACTTGGTAGTGTTTATATGCGAAAAGATGAACTAAACGCAAGTCAGTTCACGTTGAAATGTGTGTAAACATGTCGGCCATCTTACAATGGAGTATCGAGTGCAGATGTAAAGCAAGTAGCGAGTGAGCTCGTTATGTTGTTTTATTACTTGATAATTACACTTCTGATGAATAACAGTTGTGAGCATTGAAATTATTTGTGTTCATTTCTTAAATTATCACTCATTTTTTAAAGAAAAAACAATTTGTATAAATGGGTGACGTTCTATTTTGAATTATTCTCTCAGTGACTTATTAACCCTTTATGAGCTGAGGACGGCTCCTGGCCATCCTTGCACACTAGTCAGGAAATCCCTCTGATGCGGGCACTGGGGGGTGGATTTCCTTTCTGTAAAAACAGCCTCAGGAGGCTGTTTTTGGTTTTCATTGTAATGACCATCCGTTCACCCGGTGCGCTGATGCTTTTCAGTGAAAACAAAAGTGAAATGTGCCAATCGTCTCATTTCTCTTTCCCTGCCTCAGTGCTCAGGGGGCTGAAATAGCACCGTGGCAGGTGGGAGGTATGTTTCGAAAGGGGAGAATCTCAGAAAGCCTACTAGCACACCAATGATTTTTTTTTCTTTAGTGTCGGGGTGAAGGTGGACCATGATAGCCCTATCAATGCCCCCACCCCAAAAATAGCGGGCAGGGTCTTTTTGTTCCCCCACCCTCTTGGTGGGCAGATGGGGGCTGTAGCTCCTGCTCTGCAGCCCACTAAGACACCAGAGATGAGGCCCATATTGGCCTTGTCAATGCTCCCCACTCCAAAAATTGGGCAGTCTTTCCGCCCCTCTTGGGGAGGTCAGATGGGGGCAATAGCCCCCCTGATCACAGGGGTGGGATTGGGGGCAGAAAGCCCACTAGCACACCAGGGATTTTTATTTTTTATTTTAAGTGTGGGGTGGGGACTGCCCTGAAAGACTCCAGCTTTGCCTGAAGTCACTCATTTCCCTACATTTCTATGATAACGTCCGGAATCTGCAGGAGTTCACACAATTCCTTCCACCCAGCATTGCCCTACCTGTGCCAGTTTAAAAACTCTGCCCCACTTGTGTGGTTGGGCCTAGTGCCGCAACAGCACTAGGCCCTCCCATACAGGTGGGGCAGCGTTTTTATTGGCACAGGTAGGGCAATGCTGGGTGGTAGGAATTGTGTGAATTCCTGCAGAGTCCAGAAGTCTCCATCACAAATGTTAGAAAAATGGGTGATTTCAGGAAAAGTGAGGTTTTTAGGGCATTGTGGGTAAAAAAAAAAAAAAAAAACCTAATGGGATCAACGCAAGTTAGCCCACCCTGGATACCCCTACGTTTCTAGTTCTCAAAAATGTATACGTTAGCTAGGTTTCCCTAGGTGCCGGCAGAGCTAGCTCGCAAAATCCACAGCTAGGCACTTTGCAAAAACCAAGTCAGTTTTCAGTGGTAAAATGTGTCCACGTTGTGTTTTGGGGTGCTTCCTGTTGTGGGCAGTAAGCTTAGCCACACAAGCGAGGCACAGTTTTTTTCAATTTTTTTAAAATCTTTTTATTGTGAGACTTGGGGGAAACCACAGAATATCAGAAGAGGTATTAACCATTTTCTTTCTTTGCATTTGCACTGTAGAACTGTAAGTGCATAACAGAGAATTTTGAGAGATGCCTTGTAGTTCACATGCGATTATGGGTACCCCCAAATTCAGAGATGTGCACATAACTGCTGCTTCTAAACCCCATATCTTGTGCCCATTTTCGAAATGTATAGGTTTCCTTGATAACCTATTTTTCACTATTTATATTTTACCAAATGAATTGCTGTAAGCCTGGTACACAATGGAAAAAACATTGCAAGGTGCAGCTCAGTTATTGGCTCTGGGAACATAGGGTTCTTGGTGAACCTACAAGCCCCATACATCCCGCAACTAGAAGGGTCCAGCGGATTCAACAGCATACTGCTTTTTAAAATCTGCCATAGTTTGAAGATACAGATGAAAACGTAGACACAAAGCTGTTTTTAGGGTCGAGCCTGCGTTGCATGCGCACGCGTATCGCAGCGAGACTCTTGTATTTAGAAAAGGGCTCGGAGCCCTGTCAACATCACGTCAGTGTTTTGTATTGGTTCGTTGGCTTCCCTAATAAAATCTGCTTGCTTTCATTAGTCGAAGGTACACATATGTCATGCCTTTTCCGGTGGCTAGCCCTCCTCCAGCGCAGCGACCAAGTACAGAAAACATGCGAGGCTCGCTGTTTTCCATCGGGCTCGTGGACTTTTTTTCTTTTCTCTAATTTACCAACGCGATCTCGCTTGGCAGAAGTCGAGCGCTTTACATACTTGATTTAACTTTTTCGGGTTATGTACAGAAATGCACTTTTGCCCGATAGGTGAAAAGTCGGGTTAAGAGTTTACAACGCGATCAGCTCTAACATGAGCAAACACGAGACCCGTTGCATTGTAAATGCTTGTTTAAACTCCGTTTCAGTACTTCTTGTATTTCAACTGTTTCCTTCTATAGGAAAACCTTGAAGGATCTACACAAATGACCGCTTGTTGAATTAAGAATTTTGTCTGCTTTTGAGAAATGTATAGGTTTCTGGGATTCACCATTGGTTTCGCACCCATTTCTACCACTAACTGGAGGGAGGTTGAAAACACAGAAAATAGAAAAAATGGGCTATGTCCAAATAAAATGCCAAAATTGTGTTGAAAAATGTGTTTTTCTGATTTGTCACCCTGTTCCTGAAAGCTGGGAAGATGGTTATTTTAGCACCTCAACCCCTTTGTTGATGCCATTTACGGGGGGAAAAACAGATGGTTTCTTCTGCTGCACTTTTTTTTCCCTAAAACCCAAATTTTAGCTGTATTTTGGCTAATTTTTCAGTTCCCTCCAGGGGAATTCGCAATCTTTGGGTACCCTAAGAATCCCGAGGATGCTGGAGAAAAATAATGCAAATTTGGCAATGATAGCTTGTGTGGACAAAATGTTATGGGGATCTAAACGTGAACTACACCAACTAGCTAAAAAAAAGACTTCGCACAGGAGGGGGAAAATGCTTAGCAGCAAAGAGGTTCACAGGCAGTCACAAGTGCAGTTATCTTGCAGGCATTAGGGTCACAATTTGGTGTAGTGGCACCGGGGCCAAAGTCGTCAGAACTCCTCAACAACAGATATTTCTATATTTGACTACTATACAGCAGTCATGGGCAGTTACCTTGCAGGCATCAGGGTCATGATTTAATTGTTGGTGCATGTGCAATGGCACTAGGGCCAGAGGGTGTCGGAACCCCTCTAAGTACACATTACTAAATGTTACTACTAAACATGCTGACACAAGTGCAGTTATCTAGCAGGCACTAGGATCATGATTTAAAGCATGCAGCAGTTGCAGTGACGCCAGTGCCAAAAGCTCTAGGAACCCCTCTGAACACAAAATATTGCTATATTTTACTACTTAACAGGCAGTCATAGTTGTGGTTACCTTGCAATTAAGAGGAACATGATTTCAATGGTTAAGCAGGTGCAGTGGCGCTTTACTGACTACACATCACTATACTCTAATACAATACCTTACAAAGTAAGGAACAAAGAATGAGTTCGGAACCCTGGGATATTAATTCAGCATACATCACAACATAAGCAATTATTATCAGTTTATCAAATTTAAAACAAACTTTATAACCTTTTCAAATATTTATAATCTAGTTAGTAAGATAGAATACTAAAGAAAACACAAAGGTGTGCTCTCATGTGAGTGTCTCACCTTTGTGATCAGAAATATTTTTGGGGGGGGGGGGGATGAAACGGCTGGATACAGTACCATTCCTCAGTTTAAATAAGACACACTTTGTACATGTTTACAGATGTATCAAAGGAATACACAAGCTGAAGTGGGAGGGTGAATATTTTTTTTAGAAAGGGATCTTCACAGTTAAATATTTACATGACCATCTCTTATTTTCTGTGACTAATTTGTACCACTTACTGCTCCTTTCTACTCCTGTCCTACCTACCTTACTGGTGATATGGCTTGCACCAACTTCTCTAACCTTTTTTTTTTTTTTTTTTTTTTTTTCTCCCGTTCGCTTTTGCCACAGTTTTCACCTTTAAAAGCACATGCTGTAAAGAATACTGTAAAGGAAAACGTACATTTGCACACCCATTAGATGCACAGCAGTTAAACTACTGATGCTTTTGAATATACACTTGGCGGGTAATCGTACTAAGAATTCGTGCAGTACAGCAAGGCAAATTGCTGCATTGCGTGAATGGCAGAGACAGCTGCAGTGTGCCATATTTACAAAGATTTGGCGCTCTTCAGCTCTCTCCCAGTGATGGCACACATGGATGCGCAGGGCCAGCGACGGCACCCATGTGCAATGCTGCAAAGGTGCCTGCGCTAAAAGCAGGAGATAGATATATAACTTTTTTTTTTTTTCTCTTTCAGGAAGGCAAATCTTACTAAACAATCTAAAGAGGCATTTTCCTCGTTGTGTGTTGCAGAATGTATCGCATGTAGAAGGCGTAAGTTACAGGGAGAAATACACCTATTTCTCCTCCATTTATGCCTCTTTGGTCGTCATACTGATTTCACACAATTCCAGCATTGCAAACCTTAGTAAATGTAGAATTGTGTGAAATCCATGCCAGTAATGCCCATGCTACACCATTTTTGTAGATGAAAGCATAGCTCATATTGACATTGCTTAAGCTTTTAAGTGAGCAGGGGAGACATCAGGAATGGGAGCCCCTACACATCTGATCACTTTCCTCATTCACTGATTCTCCCTGCGCCTTAAAGAGTTCCAGCATAGTATCCCACATCATAGCCATCGGTCGTTTACATAGTCTTCTGAATTCTTCTCTACGCTGCGAGGAGCTCTCGACGGAACCCCTTTTCCAGACTTCTTCACTCCAGATAGTCACAAAAGGCACGGTGAAGGACTTCCAGCGGCGTGTTACCTGTTTGGCTAGCAGAAGTGCTAGGCCCACAAAACATTTTGCTGTTCTTAATGTTTTAGGTCTAGGGTAGCTTCCTAATATGCAGTGTTATACCGTGTCCCATTGCTGTCGTCCTGTTAGGTATACTTGAGTTTCCCTAATTTCTGCCCAGTAATTGTGTAGTGTGGGGCATGACCATAACACATGCAGTAAATCCACATCTTCTGTGCGGCAGTGCAGTCAGGAGGGATTGAGTTGTGGGAGGACCCTGTGTAATTTTGAGGGTGTGGTAAGCTCTGTGGAATAACGAAAACTGAATGAATCTGAACTGTGTATTACAGGGTATTAAGCTGGGATACTCCAGCAGAAAACTCCATTCTTTGTCATGGAGTACACGGTCAAGGTCCGTTCCCCCATTGGGCCCTCAAAGATGTAAGTGGGAGCGTAGTCCTTTATAACTTGACATTTGACTAAGTGTCTGCCAGTCCTCAGTTCGTGAACTGCCTGAACAAAGGTATGTGTGCTTGGTTCAGAACCCGTTGGTGACCAGTGTGTACGAATAAAGAGTAGAATGTGGGCATGTGTAATAAAGATTCAGCTAAGCCATCTACTAGTGTGAAGTCTTGATGGGGCAAGAACAATCCATCCTCAAACAGATCACCAACTGTGGCTACTCCCACCGCCTCCCAAGGCACCAATTTCAGCGGGGTAGGAAGACCGCACAGAGGGATATTCGGGCATAAGGTAAGATATGTGGTACAGAGCAGCTCTCAATATAGAAGAGCATTGTGGAGGAGTAGAGGAGGCGTAGGAGGGCGTGCAACCCACTCCACCGCCCCCCCAAAGCAGCAGCAGATTATGTAATCAACCAGCATTCAACATAGTTTGAGAGTAGCATGTTTCCTGTAAGTGTATCCCAGCAAGCCAGTAGGAGAGCCACTGTAGCTGAGCCGCAAATCAATACGATTGGAAATTATCGGCTCCCAGTCCTCCATTGTCTGTTGGTAGATGCAACTTTTGGAGACTTGCCTGACCTCTACCAGTCCCCCATATTACCTCAAGTAAGAGGGAGTCAAGGGTTTTAAAAACCCTCCATTTGATGAGTACTGGTAGATTGACAAAACAGTAAAGTAGTTTTGGCACCATGACTATCTTGGAATGGGCTAGTCAGACTGTTACTGATAGAGGTAATGTGACCCAAAACTTCACTTGTGATCTCTGTGGGGATACGGCCTTAATTAGGCTCCCCCCTAACAGGTCCTTAGGAGACCTATAGACTTGGATGTCTAAATAGCGGAATGTGTGTTGTGCGTCAAGTAGAGTCCGTGTACCCATGTGAACTGTCTCTTACCGGATGTTCTCCCGCAAGTAGAAGGCACAGAACCTTGCATGGTTTATCTGGACACCGGATAAGGTCGCAAATTATTGCAGGAGAGTGGCGATTGGCGCAAAATCCATACTGAGGTTATGGGTTTAGACAAGCATGTCATCTGCATATAAGGAGATCCTAGGCCTGTGGGCCTCGTGGGATACACCAATGCGTCGCTTCTTGCCAAAGTTTTTGTGCCAGAGGAGACTACATGGCCAGAACGAGTAACAAGGGAGACAGTGGACATCCCTGTCTTGTACCCCTACCTATAGTATAATCCATGAAAATGTGTGCACCCATTTTAGCCCATGCCGTAGATGAGCATATAATAATTTAACACACTTAATAAAGGCGGGAGTATATTAAAGAGCTGCAGAACTGTGAACATATAGTCCCAATCTAGGGATTCAAAGCCTGCTGGAGGTGCAGTGAAGTCACGTTATGGTATCCATACCACTACCCTTAAATAATTATACTAGATTTACCATGCCTAGAGATTGTGGATATTCAATCCGAGTTTGAAAATTCTAGAAGTAGCTTTTCCATGGGATTCCTGTGGTGCCTATACAGGAGGGATCTTTGAAATATACCCTACTCCTGACAGCAGGTTGACCCCATAAGCAATGGTCAAATGTCTTATTTTTGTATTAGCAGATTTTTCTTTTGTTGTTACTTTGTGACACTTGAGGTTACGTTGGACTTGGTATTTGTGGTATTTTACCTTAGGATGAGTTCTAGATATCCTACTTGCCATGCATGTAATCTCATCATGGGGGATCCTGCCAACCTGACCGGCACCAATGTATTCCATGTCGACTACATTACAACACTATAATATAATCACTTAGAATGTAAGAGGGTTTTGGGATCAATACACAAAAGGCATAGAATCCTGGTGGAGATACATTTCCAAAAGACGAATATAGTTCATTTGCAAGAACCTCGCCTCACTGCCCCCTGAAGTCATGAAGCTGCATAGCAAATGGATGGGACATATATTCGTTACGAAATATTATGGGTTCGCCCGCAGGGCAGCTGTGTGGTTGCGTGTCGGGGGGGTCCCTGTTAGGCACAGGGTGCTAGGACTGATGGGTGTGCATGGGCAATATATCTTTATCTGGGGGGGTCCTTGGATGGCGAAATGCTAGTTCTAGGCAGCATATACACACATCGAACGCTGATCAAGACCTTTTCCTCCAACGCAGAGCCTCCATTTTTGCGGAATGGTCACATCTTCCATGGTTTTATAGGAGGTGATTTTAATGCGGTCTTGGATGTTGACCTTGACCCATCTCACCACCCTTTGCCACACACAGGAGCCATCAAACAAGCTAAAGCCCTTGGAAATTGGATGTCCAGTTTGTCCTTACTTCATGTTTGGACAACACAATAGGGGCATGCGTGAACATTATCCCCTTCCTCCCCCAACATTGCCTACATAAACGATTAGATCTTATGTACATTACACATGGCTGGGAAATTCACTGGGTCAACCTATCTGGGAAAGACCTTTCCTGACCATAATCCAGTGGAGGTCGTATTGACATGAGGTAGGATCCCAACGCCTATTCCAGCATGGCAAATGCAGCCCACCTGATTTGAAGATTCTGCATTCCACGACACCCTTGGTACTGCCATCAATACATACTTTGTAGACAATGAAAGGACAGCTTTCACGCTACTTGTTGAGTGGGTAGCTTTTAAAGCAGTGATAAGGGAAGTATCCATGCAAAGTATGAAAACATGGTTGGGGCATCTTGAACATGAGACAGCACATGGCCCTGCATGACTGGAAGATCTCTGGAAGAGAGAAGGCAGATTGAGAGCCAATGATCATTTAGTTGTATTTACAGAGGATGCACTCTGATGGCGACAGGGCAGGGACATTACTAGCTAACCTGATACATCCACCAATGTCTCTCACGCTGATACTGAACATTTCTCACCTTTGGAACTCTATACCCCACTAAAGTAGATATCAATGAGTCTTTCACTCCTACTACACTGAGCTATATAAAGCCCGACCCACCCTATCAGTTGCGGATAGCGACACCTTTCTGCATAACCTGAGACTTCCACAGATTACACCAAATGAGCGAGAACCATTAGGAGCCCCCTGTCTCCAGGTGAAATACGTACTGTCATAAAGGAGTTGGTGCGCACTAAAATCCTTCATTTTCCGATTGTTCAGTTTTGCCTTGCATTCAAACATATTCCCTGTATCTGCCTTGTTAATTCTCACTGACCGTGTAAACTAGGGCAGTGGCTTCCAACCTTTTGAAAACTGTGGACCCCCACTTCACCAAGCAGTCTCAGACCCCCGGAGGAGCCTTCTCGGACCCCCAGGGGTCCCCAGACCACAGGTTGGGAACCACTGAACTAGGGTATTTGTGTATCGGCTATCAACATGCAGTAGGATGTTCAGGCTAGTTAAATGTATTCTCTGCTACAACATAATTCTTTTTCTTTGCAAGTTGATGAGTCTCATTTTGTTATCAGAGAAACAGAATTTACAGACATGTAAGCCTTTCTATTGTTTTAGGGAAAACACCCGGTGAGCTGCTGTTCTCATACTCATCAAATTCAGATCAGGTTTCGATAACTGTGCAGCTGTTAATTGATTCTCATATGGACTGTTTTTTTAGGTTGAGCCTAGGCAGTACGCATGCTGTACAGCCCGCCCATTGGCTTTTTATTGGACATATTGCTTGTCCTTTAAACATCCTTGCTTGCCAGTGACCAATCCTTATTCTTTGTCCCTCCTCATTGTCATTTGTATATTCCCAAGGAGCACCGCCTAACTGCAGTATGTTTATGCTTTTGTCGTTATCTGTTGTTTTTGTTGAACTTTTTTTTATTTTTTTATTTTTCTTTTCATTGGCTTGCTCAGAGCTCCATTATATTGTTCCTGCCCCAGTACGGCACCATCTCTACTACAGCAGTGCAGGGTTCTGGTTTTATTCGTAATGTTCCTAATGATTACACAGGCAGCATGTGTGCCGCCTCAATCACAACAGCACGCTCCAAGTTCCGTTATATTGTTCCTGCCCCAGCGGAGCACTCTGTACTGCAGCCCGCAGGGCTCTGGTTTTACTCGTAATGTTATTATTAATGATTACATGGGCAGCATCTGTGCCACCTCAATTGCCACAGCACCAGTAGAGATTATTAGCAGGGCCTCTCACCAAGTCATCCTGATGGAGGCAAATGGTGATGCTGTCTTACACGTATATTTGTTCTACTGCTTAAAAGCAGGCGTTAAATCCAAACTGCAGTGAGAAAATCTCACCTGTAAACAACCACCGAAAGATCGGTTATGCATAAATGCTTTCCTAATCCATGCATCTTCATCAGGCTGGAAGCTTTCAAGGCTAGAAATCTATCTTTATTTTAATCACCCACATTTCCCAGAACATCTGCCATGGGCCCCTTTGTCTTTCCTGTGGAAAACAAGTAACTGCAAGGCTCTCGACCTGTTTAAACTGTGTGACCCTGGGCAAATCAGTTTACAAACCTGTACCTGGTTTTCACTATGCGGGGGAAAAACGGATATAAGAGCTGCTTCTTTGAAAGCTAGTTAGTTGCACAGTGTGTGTAAGAAGCTGGCTAAGTATATACTATTTCAAAGTGAGATGTGCACAGAGTCCAGGGATTCCCCAAGAGTATTGACAGAGGCAATAATAGATAATCTTAATGCTCTGTTTTGTGGTAGTGTGTTCGAGTAGTTAGGCTTATCAGAGGGTAGTGTTAAGCATTTGTTGTACACACACAGGCAATAAATGAGAAGACACACTCAATGAATTCACTCCAGGCCAAAAGGTTTTTATATAGAAAAATATTATTTTCTTAATTTATTTTAGAACCACAAGATAGAAATTGCAGGTAAGTACATTCATTGTAAGGTACTGTGCTTCGGTAAAGATAGGACTTTGAATCAAAACGGTAATGTACATAGTTTGGCATAAAATGGCAAAAAGCTATTTTAAAAGTGGACACTGCAAAATTCAACAGTTCCGGGGGGGGGGGGGGGGGGGGGGGGTGTAAGTATAGGTTAGTTTTTGAGGTAAGTAAAGCACTTACAAGTTCAGTCTCTGGGGCATAGGCAGACCATTGTTGGGGGTTCAAGTTAATCCCTAACACCCAGCAACACATGGCTGGTCAGGTGCAGAGGTCAAAGAGAGGCCCAAATAACATAGGTGTCTATGGAGACTAGGGGTGCTCCGGTTCCAGTCTGCTAGCAGGTAAGTACCTGCATCCTCTGGGAGCAGACCATGGGGGTTTTGTAGAGCACTGGGGGCGGGGAAGGTCCCAAGCGGGCACACAAAATACACCCTCGGCGGCACATGGGCGGCCGAGTGCAGTGTGCAAACAAGGCGACTGGTTTTGTATAGAAATCAATAGAGGGACCCGGGGGTCACTCTGATGATGCAGGCAGGGCACGGGGGGGCTTCTCGGGCCAGCTGGGCAAAGGTGAGGGCTGCCTGCTGGTCACTGCTGCGCTGGTGGTTGGTTCTTCATGAGTTTGGGGGCTGCCTGTGCAGTGCATCTTCCAGGGGTCAGGTTTCTTCTTTGTTACCGGGCAGGCACGGTCAGGTGGGTCCGCTGGATTTTCTTTGCGGGCGTCGCCGGGGGGTATGCAGGGAGGCCGTCTCAGGGTGGACACGTCGTGGGAGTCGCCTGAGGGTCCTCGCTGCAGTGTTGGTTTCTCTGGACACGGGCTGAGGGTGTTGGGTGCAGCGTGTTGGGGACTCGCGCTTCAGGAGTGAGGTGGGAGTCCCTTTAAAAATGGTTTCTTCTTGTCTGCTTTGGACAGATCCGCTGTCCACAGGTGTTTCTTGGTCCTTTAGGTTTGCAGGGCAGTCCTCTGAGTCGGCAGAGGTTGCTGGGCCCGCTGGATGCGTTGTTGCAGATTCTTTGAATCTGGAGACAGTCCGGTAGGGCTGGGGCCAAAGCAGTTGTCGTCTCCTTCTCTGCGAGGTTTTCAGGTCAGCAGTCCTTGTTAGGTTTTCAGGAATCTGATTTTTCTGGGTCACCCCTAAATACTAGATTTTAGGGGTGTGTTTAGGGCTGGAGGGCAACAGCCAACGGCTACTGTCATTGAGAGTGGCTACACCTTCCTTGTGCCTCCTCTCTTTGGGGAGGGTCGCACATCCCTATTCATATTGGGCTAAATCCTCCTAAACAAGATGGAGGATTTTCCTAGGAAGGGGGTCACTTCAGCTCTGGTCACCTTAGGGGTGGACCTAGCTGAGTGGGTGATTCCTCCTTGTTGTTCTCATTATGTATCCGGACTTGCCACCAAACCAAAAGTGGGGGCTGTGTCCTGGGGTGGGGTCGGGCATTGTAACACAAAGCCTGAGCCTTTGCGGCTCACTGCTAGGTGTTACAATTCCTGCAGGGGCGAGGTGTGAAGCACCTCCACCCAGTGCAGGCTTTGTTTCTGGCCCCAGAGAGCACAAAGGCTCTCACCCCAGGGGGTCAGAAACTTGTCTCTCAGTGGCAGACTGGCACAGACCAATCAGTCCTGCACTGAAGGATTGGGTAAAATACAGGGGGCATCTCTAAGATGCCCTCTGTGTGCATTTGTTTAATAAATCCAACATTGGCATCAGTGTGGGTTTATTATTCTGAGAAGTTTGATACCAAACTTCCCAGTGTTCAGTGTAGCCATTATGGCACTGTGGAGTTCGTTTTGACAAACTCCCAGACCATATCCTTAATATGGCCACACTGCACTTACATGGACTTACACACTGTAAATGGGCATATTGCTCATGCAGCTATGCCCTCACCTGTGGTATAGTTCACCCTGCCTTAGGGCTTTAAGGCCTGCTAGAGGGGTGACTTACCTATGCCACAGGCAGTGCTTTGTGGGCATGGCACCCTGAGGGGGATGCCATGTCGACTTTGCCTTTTTCTCCCCACCAACACACACAATCTGAAACAGCAGTGTGCATCTGTTAGGTGAGGGGTCCCTTAGGGTGGCACAACACATGCTGCATCCCTTAGGGACCTTCCCTGGTCACCGGGCCCTTGGTACCACTGGTACCTTTTACAAGGGACTTATCTGTGTGCCAGGGGTGTGCAAATTGTGTAAACAATATTACATTTTTAGTGTAAGAACACTGCTGCTGGGGCCTGGTTAGCAGGGTCCCTGCACACTTCTCAGGCAAGTCAGCATCAATATCAGGCAAAAAGTGTGTGGGGGGGGGGGGGGGACTGCAACAAGGAGCTGTTTTCCTACAGACTGAGCCTTGACTGAGTCCTTGCAACAACTTCAGCCCATCACCTGCCACCCGTTGTTTACTGTTGCTTCTCCTCAACTCGCTCTCCATCTTCCCACCCCTTCTCCATTCCCACCCATGTCCCTTTACACTCTGTCCTCACCTGAGCACCGCTCAGGGAGTTCCAATCTGGCGTTTACCGCCAACGCTGCAGCCCTGGAAGCTGACTAGGGGTTGGAGCAGGTTGCAGGTGCACAAGGGTTGTGTTCAGAAGCCCACACCGAATCAGTGGCCCTCCTCATGCTCCTTGTAAGTGCATAGTTGTGTGCTCTGGAGTGACAGTGCGGGTGCTGCAGACAAATGCAATCTAGAGCCTAAGAAATGACCGTCGGCTTGAGTGCACTGTATTTTAACAGCTTGTGCCTCTTATTGTGTTGCGCTTTGCCCGGTCTTGGATGCTAGCGGTGCCTTTGGTTGTCAACAGGAAGGTTGCCGTGCCAATGTTATGACCATGGCTGCTGTTTGGGAGGAGGGCAGTTGTGGTTGCAGTTCCAGTGTGGTGTTACTCCTGCTACTATGCAAACATTGTGTCTGAATAATCGAGGTGTAATACTGCGTTGTGGTGTCCTGTAGTGCTGTGTGTGCAAACTTACTGCAGTGCTAGTGGCAGTATGGTCTTTGTGTAGGTACACACATCCTGACTGCAGTACTAGTAGGGTGTACCTACTCTTATTATAACAGCAGGATGTGCATGTTCTGTGTCTGTCTGCAATGATGGCAGCATGCCTGTGGCCCCGCTGTTTGCGCTGCTGCTTTTCTTGTTCGGTCTTGATGACTTTAATGAGGTAACCCCAAGGGGAATTTATTTGCTTTCTGAAAAAGATTATCTTTTGGTCATAACAGTTATCCTAGCAAATCAGTTACAGCGTTTGCTTGTTTCTGGTTCAGGGAGGACCTGGCTAGGCAGTTTGGGATGGACTGTTCCCATGAGGAACAGGGTCAAGATTCATTTGCATATGGCTGGGTCCAAACTGGGGTGGCATTGTGAGCAAAAGTAAGATGGATTAAACCCAGATCTGTGACTGAGGGTGAGTGTTTGCATTGTTCAGCACTCCATCCATTTGTGTCCATATGTTGATTCTGTTTGAACTTGTTTCTTAGACTCATTAATGAAAAGCCTTTTATTATTAGGTTGAGCGCTGTAAATAAACATTTAAAGGTCACACTGCACTTCTACCAGTGGTTCCAGTAAAAAAATAAAATAATTACACGTGTGACATGTTTATATGAGATAAAGTATAATGCTCCCAGAATGCTCTCTGATTAGATGCAACTGTTTGCAGACGCTTGTAAGCAAGAGTAATGATTCTTTGCTTCTTTGCTTTCAAAGTAAAATGTTTACGAAAAAAAAGTTTCACTACT
Source organism: Pleurodeles waltl (assembly GCF_031143425.1). Lineage (NCBI taxonomy): Eukaryota > Metazoa > Chordata > Amphibia > Caudata > Salamandridae > Pleurodeles > Pleurodeles waltl. Next base: position 559,314,237 of record NC_090440.1, on the reverse strand, counting down.
AATGATTTTCTTTTTGTAAGCGTCATTTAGTAAAATGAGTTTATGCATGCTAGTATTTCCCAAAAATATTCCTAATGGAAAATCAGTGTAACCATTTTCAACAAGATTATGGAAAGCATGAAAATAAACAACACTGGCAAAGCCAACCGATCCGACTTTTGTTGTGAGTCTTTTGGTTTTGTCAACGCGTGTCTTGTTTTGACATGGCTTTTGTAACACTTTATTGTTGTGGGAGCTGCCAGACCCTCACCATTGTAACAAACACTGGCAAAAAAACGGATTTTTTTTTGGAGGGGGAGGGCTCAAAAAGCACACATTGCCACCAGTGGTGTAACAAAGACCCCACAGCTCCTGCATTGTGGGACTCCTCGATTTGAGGGGGAGGGGGTGTTTGGGGGGATCCTTTAGCACAGACCCTGCCCTGAGTGAGTCTGGAGAGGAGGCCCTCCATGTTTTTTGCAGGGGGCTCCCTCCAGTTTCGTTACACCACTGATTGCCACAGTAGTTCCTGGCACTGACCAAAACTACTTTGTGTGCCAATATGATCCTCGTGGAACAGCAGAGTGCGATCACTCACATTAAAGCCAACGATAGAGAGAAATAGAAGTTTATTAAAAACAAAATGTTTTTGTGAACACCAGCCCTAAATATGGGCCCCGTTCTTAGTCTCACAAAAGTGCTCCCATTGTTTCCGTCTTCAGGCCTAAAAAACAATCATAAACCTGTTACTAGACCTGCAGGTCGATTAGTTTGAATAATCTACTTGACCTAACTGTAATGTACTTGAAACGGGTCTCAAATTGTGTGATCCTAGGTGAATATTGTATGTTACAGTTGCCTTTTTTTCCATTCTCACATGAGTGCATCTTCAGATATGAGTTCAGCATTTCTGCTGTGTAAAAAACAAAAAAATAATAATTCTCTTTTGTTTAAATACACTGAACGTTTGCTCCACGTATAATCTAGCCCACTTACACGGTATACATAATCCATGCATGTCTTGCCTCTTAGTTTACTAATAGCTTTGCCATCAGGGCCAGGAGTGTTCCTCGGTTTGTTTAAACACTCACTTATAATAAATATATTACTTAAGCTTGATGTGGTAGCGCACTGTCATTTACAGAGTAAGTTTCCAAGAAATGTCCAAAAACCTTCCCACTAACTTGCAACTTTACTGATAAAACTATATAGTGTATTAACAATCTATGAAAATTGGGTTTCAGAAAACATTTATCATTTGCACATATCCAGGTAGTGTTCTGACTTTTTTTCATTCTCTTAAAATATTTTTTCATCATACAGAAGTAGAAAAATGGTCTTTCACAGCTACTTAGATATATTTTTTAACGTTTGTAAAGTTTACTTAGTTATATATGTTGTGTGTTAGGAAAAACCTGATACCAAAAGCCTTTCATTTCACATAGGTCAGACAGTTCACCTTACAAAATCCCGCAACTCTGCAGTCAAAAGGAAAAGTATTTCCATTGCAAGAAGACAACCTGAGTTTTGACCTCTGTCTCCAACAACAGAGCAAATGTGACAAAAAGATTTAAAAGCATCTTAATTGCTAATTCAGTTTCTGACTGAACAGAACACTGTTCTTTGCCCACTCCCCTGAAGGTCCAGTGGAATCAAAAAATAGCTTGACCTCCTAAAATAAAACTCGACATAGCGAGTGGATTTTTCGAGCCCTAGCCTTTGAATTGGTGGCTTTCATGAAGTCGCAAGAACTTACAGAAATAGACCAGGAAATTGTACTCCTAGAACATATTTGTGAACTGTATTTTAGTACGAGCAAATATGCATGTGTATATTTACTCATGTGAAAATCTATTGAGTATTTACAAGTTCACTTCCCCCCGAACCACTTTTTTCCCCAACTGTGTAAACTTCTACTTCTGGAATTGTCAGGAATACATTTTCAACCTTTCTCATGGGAAAAAAATTAGAGAAGAGCTGGGGAAAATCCTTAAACCATGCAAGTTAGTAGGTTTGCAGACTTAAAGGCATTTGAGCCCTGAAACTATTGCTTACTTCCTCCTCCAGCCCCACTATGTAGATCTGTGGAAAAGTGTCAAAATAAAGAAATTGCGATGGTAGAGGTTGAAATTGCAATTATTCAAGCCCTACTATAGTAGTAATCCTGGCATAATCAGAGAGGCTCATATTGGAGCCTCCTCCATAATGAGATTGCTGCTATATTTTGTCCCCGCACAATCAATTAATCATTATTTGTAAAGTGTGGCTATCAGCTGTGACGGTCTCAAGGTGCTGGGGGGTAGGGAGTGGCCTCATCCGAAGAGCCACGTCTTGAGGTTCTTCCTGAAGATGGTGAGCACCTTTGTCTGAGGTGCAGGTTGTTCCAGCTCTTCACTGCAGTCTAGTTAAAAGATCATCCTCTGACGATGGTTTTGCAGATGCGAGGGACAGTGGCCGGGGCAATCTGAGCAGAGGGATCTGGCAGGGGTGTGGAAGGAGACTCAGTTGTTCTGGTAGGCTGGTCCTGCGTTGTGTATGGCCTTGTACGTGTGGGTGAGAAGCTTGAAGGTGATTCGCTTCTCGACCGGTAGCCAGTGGAGGGTCCTCAGGCGTAGGGAGATTTTCTCAGCGAGGGAGGTCCAGAATGAGTCTGGTGGCGGAATTCTGGATGAGTTTAGGTTTTTTGATGTTCCTAGTTGAGGTGCTGGCGTAAAGGGTGTTGTCGTAGTCGAGCTTGCTTGTGACTAAGGCGTGGGTGACTGTCCTTCGACTGTCTGCTGGGATCCATTTGAAGATCTTCCGGAGTTTGCAGAGTGTGTGCCAGCAGGATGAGGTAACAGTTTACCTGCTGTGTCATGGATAGGGAGGAGTCGAGGATGGTTCCTAAGTTGTGGCCGTGCTCAGTCGGTCGGTGAAGGGGGCTGATGGATATGGGCCGCCAGGAGTCATCCCTAGCTGAGGTGGCGTTTCCGAAGATGAGCTCCATCTTGTCGGAGTTGAGCTTAAGGCTGCTTTCTCTCATCCAGGTGGCGACGGCTTCCATTCCTGCGTGAAAGTTCCTTTTGGCCGTGTCCGGGTCTTCAGTGAGGGAAATGATGTTGTCATAGGCATATGACCCTATGTTCATACCGTGGCTTCTGACGATGGCAGGAAGAGGAGCCATGTATATGTTGAACAGTGTGGGACTCTGTGAGGATCCTTTGAACTCCTCAGTTGACTCCTGTGGGTCTGGAGGTGTAGGGCAGGAGTCTGACACTCTGCATGCTCCCGGAGAGGAAGGAGTGGATTCCTATGTCGTGGAGCCTGGTGCGCAGAGTGCTGTGGGAGACTGTGTTGAAAGCTGCCGAGAGGTCGAGGAGTATGAGTGCTGCAGTGTGGCCATGGTCTAGGAGTAATCGGATGTTGTCGGTGGCTGTCGGGAGTGCTGGCTCCGTGTTGTGATTGCTGCAGAAGCTGGACTGGGAGCTGTCCAGGGAGGAGTTGGCCTTGATGAAATTCTGTAGCTCTGCATTGATTGCTTTCTCTAGTACTTTGGCGTGGTAGAGTAGCAGCGAGATGGGCCAGAAATTCTTTAGTTCTGATGGGTCGGCGGAAGGTTTCTTCAAGAGGGCGCATTTTGGCATGTTTCCAGGCCTCGGGGAAAGTGCCTGTACTGATGGAGAAGTTGATTGTTACGAAGCTTGGGGACGATGGATGCGCTGGCTCAGATGTATATGTGGTACGAGGGGGCTCCAGAGTGGGCGCTGTTCATGATGACTGTTTCCTCTGTGGTGAGCGTAGACCAGTCGTGGATGGTCTGGGTGGGTGAGTCGGTCACATGTTCTGGTGACAGGAAGCTGATGTAGATGTCCTGGATCTTGTTGTGGAAAAAGGAGGCAAGTTTGCTGCAGAGGTCCTGTGATGGGGGATGCTGGTGGCTTCGGAGGGAGTGGGGTGGGGGAGAAAATCTGTGAACTCTGACTGAGAAGAGTTCCTTCGAGTTGTGTGGAGGAGTTGATGCACTCACGGAGTGCGTCCTTCGTTGCGTTCTTGATTTTTTTCGTCAGTGGGTGGCGGTTGCGGCTCTGAATGAGGCGATGTTTTTGTTGGATTGGCTGTCACTGAACTCCAAGCTCTGTATGCCACCAAAGGGACAAGTAGATTGTTTTACAAGACAAGTATATATTTTATTAAATTCCACACCCCTGAGAATGATGCTGTGCTTGCTAAACGTTCCAGTGAGTGTAACGTCATCGAATGACTGGTAAAGCTTTCAGTTTGGTGAAGGAGTAGCCTCCTTTTCAGACCCGGTGAATGAGAGGTAATGGCATGTTTAGCTTGAGTGTCTGGTATTGTCCAGTGCTTGGGGCTCTAGCTTTTCTTTGTCAAAACAATAAAGTTGGTGTGTGGTTTAACAAAATGATTGGCGAGTAAGTTTTTTTTATTTTTATTTTTCTCCCTCCTGGGCCTAAAGTTCCAGCGGCATAGTAAAATGCTGATGCTAAAATTGTGGTTGTGAACTAGTTAACTAAGTGTGCTGGTGTTCCATGATGATCATTTGTTGAAACAGTATAGGGCTGTTGGGTATATTTTCTTTCAGCATGAAATAAATATTTTTGAGACTGCCCGATTGTGACCTACAGGTCCTAGCAAAAAAATTATAATTGCTCAGATGCCATTAGTCTAGCAAACCTGTATGCACAAACATGGGCCAGTATAAAATTGCACAATACCTCTGGGCCTTGGTTGGTTTAGATGTATCCCTAGAATCATGTACTCAATGCATTTAAGACATTTTGGGAATAGCCTACTAACCGTAAAATTGTAAGACGGGTGTGTTGTGAAAAGGGAGTGGTGCATGATGGGGAATAGATTAGGACTATTAAATACTTTTAAGCTTGCACATGATTATGAAATAATCCTCCTGAAATGAAATAGCTACTGCAGAGGCAGCTGTTAAAATTAGACATTTGAATCCTAATTTGGAGATAGTCACTCCACTCGAATGAGAGAACCTACACCTGTAGTCCACCACTAGTTTTAGAAGATGATTCTTGAGCTGTTCTGTTTGTCATAGGTGCTGTGCTTATTTCTGACATTCTAGATTTCTGGCCCATTCTCAGGCTGCTAGGGTTTTTAGCTCTATTTAGTTCTATTGTGGAATATATTAATGGTATAACGTTTGTTAAACTTTTGTTTATATTTGTAGACAAACTGTAGGGTTTAAACAGACATGAGCACATATTTGTACATGCATATTCAGCAGTGTTAGACTTCATCATAAGGCATAACATAAGGGAATCAGGTCACCTCACAGCAGTCTACAAGAATATCCAAAGGACAACAAATTTTGAAAGTGCATTGCCCCATATGCTCCTAGGTTTCCCTTCACAGTCCCAATTGTTTGTTTATAGTTTCTTCAGCCAGAGCACAGTAGTACATGCCCCTGAGCCTCTCGGAGTCCGCAGGGACACTGTTCGAGTTCCTGATTATTTTGCTCATAGTTGATATTGTGAAGTCCGTCTCCTTCACCAGTACCACTTAGGCACAGGTTGCACTATTAATTAAAGGCTTTTAATTTAATATTAAAATGCACTAAATTTTACTGTAGGAAAATGTTATTTTGCAGCAAGTTTACTATACATTTAGTGTTGTGAAGGCAGTGTGTACCTGCTTAAAGAATCTTAATTTATTAACATTGAGCATGGCTGTGCATTGCTATTTCGTAATTAAAATGTTTTTCTTTGCAGGATAACTGGGATGATGAAGAGGAGGAAGGAGCAGAAGATAGTAAAAAAGAGGCCGAAAAAACAGGTGAATAACTGCTTGCTTCAGGTAGCTTCTGTGATCCGATGTAGCCACCAGGCAACATGCCCTGCTTTACAGAACTCTTAATCAAATAACTAAAACTTCCAATTAGGTGTTAATGGTTTTTCACAATTCCCAATTTAAAACTGCATTTCGTCCATGCACGAAATAAATTTGTGGTACAGCTGATCTCCACATGTTCCTGTGTGGCTTCTGCACTAGGATTGAGTGGATAAATAAACGGAAATGAACATGTTCTCTTGCGATAGGCAAGCACTGAAGATGCATTGTGTGCTTTCATAATCAGTTGATATAGAATATAAATGGTATATAGTTAATGAGCAGAGCTCGGATGGGGAGAAGTGATATCTTGCAGGGCTTCTGAGTATGTACTTAAACCTTTAATTGTCCTCTTACAGTCGACCATTGTCTGTTCTATTGTCACACTAGACATGGAAGATTATGGATGAAATATTTGGGTTGCTCGGAGTTCGGAACTCTAGGTAGATCTTTCACTTAGAAGTTTGGGAGTGCTTGACACTTAATGTATTGCTGAACTTTTCTATTTCAGTCACCCCTCAGTTTTCCGCTTTGGATTTCTGTGCTGCACCTGAAGTCTCCTAAAAGATGGCGACATGCTGACATCAGTATAGCAAAACCATATACCATTGTATCAATCTCCTTTTGTGAATAAACCCAAGGCGTGGCTGTATCTGAGGGTTCATCTAACCAGTTTTGAGAGGGGTGAGGTTCAGGGCATTTCTCCATGAGTTTGAGATTGGATGAAGTTAAGGGATAGTGTAGTTGAGTGTTAAAAGTACAACTAGAAGGGTAAGAGCCTTAAAAAGTAAGCAGTATGGGAACATTGAACCATCACTCTTCTTCGTGGTAAGGCAGATGTTTATTGAGGAATTCTTTGTATAGTGACTAGTAGCAAAGATTCCAGCTGGTCAGTGATAATGTTGCCTGTGAGGTTGCCAGCTGCCTGGAGTAGATTTGGCATGGCATGCCTTGTTTTGGATATTAGCAGGGGTGCTGTGGCTCTGTAACGTTGTGATTTTAAGAATTTCGAATGGGCATGTATTATAAGGCACACTGCCTCGCCCTCCAAAAAATTAATGCAGTTGGAGAAACTACCTCCTCACACTGCTTGCTTTACCCCACCTTGTTACATTACATTTATTCTATATCTTCCTATATCTTCCATTATTTGTTTCATTTTCCACCATAATTCTTCAAATAGTATCTTATTTTGGTTTGATGCTACATTGTCGCTACAAAGGCCATATTGTGTCTTACATATGCAGTATCTCTACCCTCTCGTATCTTATGTTAGCTGAATATCATGTAGTGCAGTGTCTAAAATGTATTCATCCTCTTGGGGCTGCTGACCAACTCAAATCGGCAGTGATTTTCTGAGGCTTGAATTTGGATTCCATAAGATGGTTTGATCTTGTGATCTATCCTGAACGAATGTGGGATGTGTTTAGAAGTTATTAATTTCTTGGGGCAGAGTTCTGATGTTCTTGTCTGTCCTTGGTGCCTTTCTTTATCTTGGTTTAACAGTTGAGATCTGCTCGTTATGAGTTGCAACATTGGAAAGGGGACCTTGTCAATTACGGAATGATTGATACAGCAAGCATCCACAACACCCTTTTAAATGAAGCTCGGGAATAAATGTTTTAAACATTTGTTTCCCTGTGAAAGAAGCTTGTGTTTGAGTCTGGATCCAAATGCTTTCTGCAGTATAGATCGCTAGCAGTGTCTTTTAGTGGACAAAAAGTGCAGTGATTGAGTAACGCAACCTGACAATCAGCTCACTAGATCATGAGCTCAGTGGTTATGGATTTGCTGGGTCTTGTGCTAAGTAACATCTTTCTACAATTGTTTTGCAAAAGTGTCCCTGACATTCGTGTGATTCCTGCCTAAAGAAACTAGCTGATGTGAGATGCTGTTCTAGAGATCAAGTGTATGTATACTTGCTATGAGACAGTTTGTATGTTGGGCTCCAAGGGCGTTGGTGACGTGCTTCAGTATGACAATAGCATTGAAAAAAATAAGTGAATGGGACTCCAGCTGCTCAGTGACATTGTAGACTCTAGAATGTTTTGTGGCCCAGAGCTCTCAATGAGAGAGATGGTAGTTGTGAATTGGAGATTTGTTTTGAAAAGGCTTTGAGTTGCAGCTATTACAGTGTTTGGTTCAGCATTTAATTATTGGATATGTTTATCAAATTGTCCTGGGTTTGCTTCAATAAGCGTTACGTTGCATGGCAAAATAGTTGTATTAATAGTATTGAGAGGAATGAGGCATATGGTTTAAAAAAAAAAAGACTTTTACTGAAACAAGAGACTTTACACAAACTATTGAGCCAGTGTCGATTGGGTTTAGGTGTGCTTGACGTATGTGTGGCAAATTCACCAGTTACATCAGCATTATGGAATAGATGTGGATTATAGTCACAAGCATTTAGGAACATAGGTGGCAGAAACATGCTCTTACTAAGAGGAAGTAGGGTTAATAGTCCAGGGACTTACTCACTTTCACAGTTTTGACCATACAGACTGGCACCCAGATTAAAGCTTAAGGGCTGCCAGGCAGGTATTTTTTAAAGATTAACCCTACCCCCCACTCACTACTCTATTCCAACAAAGTGCTCCTGTGCATCTCACAGCTCGTAGCGTGCCTGTTTCTGCAACGAAATGTACCACAGTCCCCCCCAGCGACCAGGAATAAAGGAGTGAGTTACTACTTTTTCCCCCAAACCACTCAAAAGGAAGAAAATGAATAAAATTCAACACCCAGAGAAGACTGCAAGAAACCAGCAGTGGACTCCTGAAGAGGAAGACCTGTGGAAGAAGGGGACCAAGTCTAGAAGTCAGAGTCCAGGAGGTGGAGCTACTACCCACCCAGCTGGGTAAGCAGGAGTTGGTCGACGGTGATGTAAAGAAGGTCAGCACTGCTGCCCTGGAATCGGTGTAGAGTTCCTGAGGGATGCAGACGACACCCCATGCTGGAAGAATTGCAGTCGGTCTTGGTGCAGGAATTCCACCAACAAGCTTTGGCAAAGGCAAATGTTGCGGTTGGTGAAAAGTGGAGGTGCCGGGGACCAGCGAGGACTTAACACCGACAGGGTGAGTCACAGGGGTGCCCTCGGCAACAGTTCACAGGAGCAGGAGCAGCACCCACAGGAGGTCCACAGGATGGGGGATACAGGAGTCTCAGAAGAGCCCAGGCAGCACGACTGAAGAAGAGTACCACACCACAGAAGAATCATGCAAAGGGCTGTGCGTCGCAGGAAGAGGTACTGGGGCTACATACAGCCAGAAGATCCCTTGGAGGTGATGCAAACAAGCTTTGCCAGCTGCAAGAGACATGGTGCACTGGGGTTCTGGCCTGCTTGGGCAGGCAAGGGCTTACCTCCACTAAAGTTTGTACAGCTGGCAGAGGACCAAAAGGATTACTCCGAACCACCACCTGTGAAGCAGAATCCACGCAGCTTAGGATGAGAGGAGATCCGTGCAGCCAGTTTCCGTAGGTGCCTGGGGGATGCAGAGGAGTGACTCCTTCACGCAAAGGGAGGTTCCTTCTTGTGCAGACTGAAGACTTCCCGCCCTCCGAGGATGCATAGCCGGGGAAATGTTGCAGAAGTTGGAAGGAGCTATAGGAACAATGTCTTCTTCGTGGATGCAGTTTGTCGCTTCCTGGAGGGCCTAGTCGCGGTTCCAGTGGCTAGAAGTCGAAGTAAGGTTGCAGAGGAGTTCTGCTGGAACTATGCAAGCCGAATCTGAGGACCCACCCAAGAGAGAGACCCTAAATAGCCCTGAAAGGGGGAGTGACCACTTATCAGGACGGGGCTCTGACGTTACCTGCCTGGCCACTCCGATACTCCCAGAGGTCTCTGCCAACCTTGGATTCAAGATGGTAGAACCCAGGGACCCTCTGGAGGAGCTCTGAGCACCACCCCTGGAGTGATCATGGACAGGGGAGGGGTCACTCCCCTTTCCATAGTCCAGTTTTGCGCCAGATCAGCAATGGTAGGCCTGCTAAACATTTTGCATGGGCTCACCATGGGTGGCATAATGCATTCTGCAGCCCATGGGGATCCCCTGGAATCCCAATGCCCGAGGTATCGTATACTAGGGACTTACACCAGTATGCCAAATGTGGGGTGAAAATGGTACAAGTTACTAAGTTGGAAGGGAGCGAGCATATAATCACTGGGGTCCTGGTTAGCAGGATCCCAGTAAACGCAGTCAAGTACTCTGACAACAGGCAGAAAATGGGGGTAACTATGCCAAGAAAGAGGGTACTTTCCTACATTCCTGCAAGCATGCTTCCAGCGTGATGCGGAAGAGAAATGCTCAGCATTTCTCTTCCACTCTGGAGGAGGGTGCTGGCAGAGGGGGGAGGAGGAGTCTACTAGATGCCAGGGAATTAAAAAAAAAAAAAAATAGTGGGGTGGTGGCTACCAACCTGTATGGACCTGGTTTTGCCCCCACCCCAACTGAAGGGGGTAACAGTCTTTCAGCTCTCCCCTGAACACTAAAACATCTTCTCCCACGGCAAACAAGAGGACATTTGATTATTTTGGGTTTTGGCTTTACATTTGGGCCATGAGAGCTTGGCTAACTCTCAAAATCGTCCCACTTGGAATGGTGCGGGCTGCACTTTTTGGACTTGGGGACGCTGCCATGTACAAAAATCCACAAGACCTAGACACATTTTGAATACTAAATATCTGGTTGATTCCAGGGTGGGGTGCTTCACATGCACCTGCACCATTTTCTTACCCACAATGCCGTGCAAACCTCTAACTTTGCTGGAACTCACACATTTTTGTGATGGAACCTTCCAGAATCTGCAGGAATCCACAAAATTCCTCCCACCCAACATTGTCTCATCTATACCGATAACCATTTTGCTGCACTTGTCAGCCTAAAAATGTTTTTTTTTCAAACTGGCCTTTTGGACTCGCTTTGGTTCCCCCTCAATTGCGACATGTTTTTGGCTCTTCCCTGTCACAGGCACTTGGCCCACCTACACAAGTGAGGAATCATTTTTACTGGGAGACTGAGGGGAACGTTTGGTGGTTTGAAGTTTGTCCCAGTGTGGTGATCCCACACACAAATGTGGGAAAAATTAGATTTTGTTTTTTTGGGATAAATTTGTGGTTTGCTGAGGATTCTGGGTAAGAAAACATTGGGGGATCCCCGCAAGTCACACCTTCCTGGACTACCTTAGGTGTCTAGTTTTCAGAAATGTCTGGGTTTGGAAGGTTTCCTTAGATGGCTGCTGAGCCCAGCACCAGGTGCCCCCTCCCTCACCCCCTGCAAAAAAACAGGTAGTTTTGTATTTGATAATTTTGATGTGTCCAGATAGTGTTTTGGGGCATTTCCTGTCACAGGCACTAGGCCTACCCACACAAGTGAGGTACCATATTCATTGGGAGACTTCGGGGAACGCTGGGTGGAAGGAAATGTGTGGCTCCTCTCAGATTCCAGAACTTACTGTCACCGAAATGTGAGGAAAAAGTTTTTTTGTTTGGCTGAATTTTGAGGATTGCAAAGGATTCTGGGTAACAATCTGGTGTGAGCCCCACAAGTCGCCCCATCTTGGATTCCCCTACATGTCTAGTTTTAAAAAATTTGCCTGTTTGGTAGGTTTCCCTGGGTGCCGGCTGAGCTAGAGGCCAAAATCTACAGCTAGGCACTTCGCAAAAAACACTTCAGATTTCAGTGTAGAAATGTGATGTGTCCATGTTGCATTTCCTGTCGCGAGCATTAGGGCTTCCCACACAAGTGAGCTACCATTTATATCGGGAGACTTTGGGGAATACAGAATAACAAACCAGGTGTTATTGCTCCTTGTCTTTCTCTACATTTTTTCCTTCCAAATGTAGGACAGTGTGTAAAAAAAGAAGTCTATTTGAGAAATGCCCTGTAATTCACATGCTAGTATGGGTACCTCGGAATTCAGAAATGTGCAAGTAACTGCCTCTCAACACCTTATCTTGTGCCCATTTTGGAAATACAAAGGTTTCCTTGATAACTGATTTTCACTCTTTATATTACACCAAAATAATTGCTGTACACCTGGTATAGAATGAAAACCCATTGCAAGGTACAGCTCATTTATTGGCTCTGGGTATCTAGGGTTCTTGATGAACCTACAAGCCCTATATGTACCCGTGACCAGAAGAGTCCAGCAGACGTAACTATATATTGCTTTCAAAAATCTGACGTTGCAGAAAAAGTTAAGAGTAAAACGTGGAGAAAATGGCTGTTTTTTTCACCTCAAGTTCAACATTTTTTTTATTTCAGCTGTTTTCTGTAGGAAACCCTTGTAGTATCTACACAAATTACCCCTTGCTGAAATGTTTAGCTTTCTGGGATCCAGCACTGGTTTCACACCCATTTCTGTCACTAACTGGAAGGAGGATGAAAGCACAAAAAATTGTAACAATGTGGTATGTCCCAGTAAAATGCCAAATTGTGTTGAAAAATTTGGTTTTCTGATTCAAGTCTGCCTGTTCCTGAAAGCTGGGAAGATGGGAATTTTAGTACCGCAAACCCTTTGATGTCATTTTCAGGGGAAAAACTACAAGCCGCCTTTGGTAGCCCTTTTTTCCCATTTGTTTGGGGGGGAAAAACGAAATATTTGCTGTATTTTGGCTAATTTCTTTGTCTCCTTCAGGGGAACCCACAAAGTCTGGGTAGCTCCTGAATCCATAGGATGTTTGGGGGAGGGGCGGGGGGAAGGGTGGACAAAAGGACACAAATTGGGCATGGGTAGCTAATGTGGACAAAGTTATGAGGGCCTAAGCGCGAACTGCCCCAAACAGCCAAAAAAAGGCCTGGCACCTGAGGGAGAAAAGGCCTGGCAGCGAAGGGGTTAATCTTTCATAGCCACTTCCGTTGGCAAGATGAAGATACGTGTATTTTTATAGCGCTGCACTCCTACAAGCAGCCTTTAAAAAAAATTATCACTTTAAATATTAAACTTTACCACTCTTGTTGTACTGAAGAGAATTTTGACTTCGCTACAATACCAATTATAGCTTATTAAGTCATGCACAGTGTTGTTGTACCGACCGCCAATAACGTCTACTATTGAAATCAGAAATAATGACAAAACATAAATGTGCAAAACAAATGAAACAAAATAAAGTTAATGACCACCTTTTACAAGCAGTGATTCATTTTTTTTTTTTTTTCATATAATATATTCACATCTTATAGTAACTGCAACAAGCATTTCATATTTGCTACCAGTCTAAAGAATACATATTTAAACTGGGTCACCCTGGCTGTACTGTCCTTTATGAATACAAAAATTCTTTACAAAAAATAAGCTGGAAGTGTGGAGGCCGTTTTTAGGCAACATCATGCACAGTAAAAAAAAAAAAAAAATTGGCCACTGGCATAGCCGTGAAGACTATGTAATAATCGGCAGGACCACAAAATTATTCTGCAGAATCTTCCCTCCTGGCCTCAGTTCTATGTGCAACTATTGCACCGCCCACCTCTCCCGGTACGAATTGAACATCACCTACCGACCATTGGAACGTGTAAAATAAAGCACTCCGTTTCGAGGCCCAGACACAGCACGTTGAAGAAAGCTGTCTGATAAAACCAATACTCCCTGTGAGCTACCACATTTAGCACACATTACAACTTCTAGTCGCCCAATAGTATAACTCTAACATTACATCTCTTGCTTTTGCGTTCTTGCTTATCTTAAAATCCATTTGTTTTAGCCAACAAAAATGATGCGCTGGTTATTACATGTAATTCCAATAGACCATCTACAACAAAATTGCCTAACATACATTACATTTTCAGATTATCTAAGGTAGCGCACAAAGTTTGCTGTGA